>NC_132815.1:28417404-28750738 GCF_048594095.1 Paramormyrops kingsleyae | reverse complement strand
AGTACTTGAGGCAGGTGTATGACAGCAGATAGTTTGTATGCAAAAAAAAGGCAATATATCAATGTTTTTTATGTTCAGTGTGCATGTATTAATTGATAATGAATAGATAATTAAAAAAGAGGGAAATACTCAACTATGGGACGTTTGTGGACAGGAGTTGGTGGTGCTTTTATTTTGAAAGGGTCGCTTTGTCCATTTCAGCACACGTTGCAAAATGCCGCCTATTTTTGACGTCTGAAGGTGTGACAAATCGACGTGTTGATTTTTTGCATGTAAAAAATCGACGTGTTGATTTTTTGCATGTAAAAAATCGACGTGTTGATTTTTTGCATGTAAAAAAATCGACGTGTTGATTTTTTGCATGTAAAAAATCGACGTGTTGATTTTTTGCATGTAAAAAATCGACGTGTTTTTTAAGACGTTTTGGCCCCGTTGGCCTTCCATATTAGCCAGCGCTGTAAGCAAGTTGAACACACCCAATGACCGGACTGGGTAAACAAACTGAAACGCGGACTTAATACAGAGGACTAATGACAACAACCAGAAACAGCTGATCACATGGGGATCCCACACGAGGTTAACGAGGGGGCGTGGCACACGGACGGAGCGGACGATCAGGGCAGGACAGGGGTAATGTTTGGATACAGATCTTTATCGTTTTGGAAGCCATTAACTTAAGAAAAAAATGCTCTTCTTGTTTTATCCTGTTCATTTTGTGTTTAAATGCTGAAAAATAAATAAATAAATATTTTTTTGGGGGGGCCGGGAACCAATTAATTGGTTTCCCATTATTTCTTATGGGAAAAATTCGATCAGAACTCGAACTTTTTAGGATTCAATCCGGAGTCCGGAACGGATTAAGTTCGAGAACCGAGGTACCACTGTATTTGAAATTAAATGGTGCAATGCAGCAGCTCCAAAAACGGTATGAGCGGTTATTATCTGTCCTAGAACCACCCTGTCCAATCTTGTGCCACCATGACTCACCATTCATTCAAGTGTTGTGGGCCTTCCCCATTCACTTTGTATTGCCTACGATAAATATTGGGGAAAAAATCACAAAAAATTAAACGAAATGATACATCCAGTCCAAAATTGGCATGGATTGTCGGGAACTGCCCTAGTAACAGTCTCTTTGACAGTCTCTTCAATCTTGAATACTGTAAAGCTGTATTTATAAGCCTGCCTATTATATAATAATAGCAATACTTATGCCAGAATTTGGTAAGCAGATTAGCAGGGTGCCTAAAATATTAGTAATGTGTATAAATTCAGCATATCCTTATGTTTAATAAATGTGTACGGCTTTAAACTCCAAAAACCGCCACCGTCTTTTTACTTTGTTTAGCCACAATATCTCCTCTTTCAAAAGATGTTGAGGCTGCTGAACTGTCCCTTTCTTCATTGCCACTTAAGTGCTTAACCCTTTCATGATATATCAAAACAGTAGTATGTGGTGTGTTCTGCTAACCAAATTTTATAAACATAAGGATTTGTCAAATTTATATACATAGATTACTAACTTTTGGGCATCACAGTATGTCTCTCGTCAGTATTTTCATGATACTGATAATCTGTATACTAAATTGTGGGCGTAAGTAAACGCCCATCTATTTCTGATAAGCCGGTGTCTGGACAAATGTTTACACCCGTCATGTAAAGCTCTGGTGATCTGCCATCATATCACAATTATATCGTAATGTGATATTGTGCAGCCCTAATACAAAATAATAGTTCATATTATTATTATTAGTGAGTAAAAAAAATGTGAGACCCCGTGAAGTCACAATTATGAATCAAATTTCAGAAGGTGATTACTGAAGGCATAAATCTTCTAAAATTTCAAATGTAGCTTCAGAAGCTATATTATACCTGTTTACATTTGACTTATAAAGCTGGCTTCACAATATTTAAGTCAGTTAGTAAGAAGTGTAAGGTGGTCAAAAACACTGTTCTACACATTATGTAAACTCAAACTATTCATATTCAGTTTCCAACTTATTGGAAACATAAAACATAACATATGCCAGTCCATGTTCAAGCTCAATGGGCATGCGCTAAAGCAACTTAAAATCATATTCAGTAGTTTTTATGGCCCCCACATGTTGGTATGCATGCCTGACAATGTCGGGGCATGCTCCTAATGAGACAACAAATGGTATCCAGGGGGATTTCCTCCCAGATCTGGACCAGGGCATCATTGAGAACCTGAATAGTCTGAGGTGCAATCTGGTGGTGTCAGATGCACCAAAACATAATGTCTCAGGGCTGTTCTATTGGATTTAAGTCAGGCGAGTGTGGGGGCCAGTCAATGGTATCAGTTCCTTCATCCTCCAGGAACTGCCTGCATACTCTTGCCACATGAGGCCAGGCATTGTCGTGCACCAGGAGGAACCCAGGACCCACTGCACCAGCGTAGGGTCTGACAATGGGTCCAAGGATTTCATCCCGATACCTAATGGCAGTGAAGGTGCCATTGTCTAGCATGCAGAGGTCTGTGCGTCCCTCCATGGATATGCCGTCCAAGACTGAACAATGTTACAGGCAGCGTAACGTTCTCCAGGGCTTCTCCAGACCCTTTCATGTCTGTCACATGTCCTCAGGGTGAACCTGCTCTCATCTGTGAAAAGCACAGGGTGCCAATGGCAGACCTGACAACTCTGGAATTCTATGGCAAAAGCCAATTGAGCTCCACGGTGCCGGGCAGTGAGCACAGGGCCCACTAGAGGACGTCGGGCCCTCAGGCCACCCTCATGAAGTTTGTTTCTGATTGTTTGGTCAGAGACATTCACACCAGTGACCTGCTGGAGGTCATTTTGTAGGGCTTCTATATACCTTCCACAGCCCTGTTCATCTCTCATAGAGTAACTGTCTGTCTCCAGGAATATCCTCCATGCCCTGCTCTGCATATCCATAAAGATGTAAGTGCATAAAGGAAAGTATTTTAGCCAGTGAAACTGATATGCATTGAATTGGTAGAGTAATTTAATTCAAGAACATAGTAATTTAATACTCAAAATGTGGTTTAACTGTATGCAGTTACACATGTATATTAACATAAAATTTTACTCACAGGGAATGTCTTTAAATGGGGCTAACAAGAGAGGATTGTAAAGATCGATAAAACCTTTATTATGAGCTTGTTTTCTCTCTTTCTCTCTCGATGGTCTTTCTGGGTCTCGAGAGCTGCAAGCTTGCTGCTACATGACCAGCACGTGTTCCCAGTGACCAGGGGCACCATGAAGGGGAAATAGTTAGGACAATTGCAAAAAGATTAGGAGCATAAACAGTTGGTCTGGGTTGGGGCCCAATATGATATGCTTTCATGGGGCCTAAAACTGATAGTGCCAGTTTCTTGCCCCCTGCCAGTGATCATGTGAAATAAATGGCAGAGCCAGAACAATCTCCATGATGAGAATGTTTCTTATCCCACAGTCAAAATGAGACAGACAGCTTTAGTTAGTTATAGCTGATTATGTAACATATAATACTTAATTACAATCACTACACAGCTTCATCCCATGAGTGATTTACCACCTTGCAGGGCTTAGGTTCAGCCCTAATTTAATACATGGGATACAGATAATCAAGTCCTATATTAACATACTGTAGCTGGCTATACCACTGAGATATTAATGACGTACCTAATAACCTGTGTCAGGTGTGGTAACTTAGGGCTACATGTAAACTCTGCAGTGTGGTAAAATCTCCAGGAGCAGGAATGAGCACCCCTGTCCTAGAGTATGTATAATTCTAAAATAGCATTTTAACTATCTTGTGCCGTTGACACAGGGGGTTGCCCAAGGTAAACCCTCACTGGCCCACAGTATACTCACAACTGCCCATGCAAGGCCCATGTATGCATGTTTGCTGTGGTGGTGACAATCCCAATCAGGTTATCAAGACATAGAGAGCTGAATGTACTCCTCCAGTCCGAAGGTCTAGGTACTAGGGGTGTGCAAAGCAGTCGGTATTTGTATCTGTATTTGTATTTGTTGAGGGGGGAAAAGTATTTGTATTTGTATTCGAGTAAAATTCAAAATAGGCGTAAAAATCCAGTTTTTTTGCGTTGCACTTCTAATTTACGTTACAGTGTAAGTATTCTTTAATTATATCCATTATAATAATTATGGATATGCAGTAGACAGAGTAACTTAAACGTACCATATAACTCCTACAAGTGCATACAATTCGACACAACTACACAAGCATTGTTTTAACCTTTTTAACCAAACGTTAACGTTACTCTGTCAACAGCCTATTGTCTAAATTACCGAGCTAACAGAGCTACGTAAACAGAGCGAACAGAGAGCACCTGACTGCAGACGTCAATAATGCAGCGTAATGGAATTATCTCCCGATCAAACTCCGCTTCCCGAAAGTTATATAAACTGCCTCCGGAACCCAGTTAAGGTACAAAAATAGTGATACAGTTAAGTCTTTTTTTCGCTCAGCCGAGCCTTCTCTGTTGCTGTGTGGAGCAGCCTGTGTCAGTCACCTCTTTTACTCCCCCCCCGACTCCTGAACTCACTCACTCACTCACTCATCCGGGCATGCATTGCGGTCTCAAGAGGAAACGCAGCTTTTTGATATAAAGTTTATCTTGTTCCCGAATACAAATATTTTTTAAAGTATTTGTTCGAAATAAGTATTCGTAAAAAACACATTATTTGTGCCTTTCCGAATACCGTATTCGGGTTCGGCTCCACAACTACTAGGTACATCCCTCTCTGGTATTGCACACAAAGCATTGGTTTGCTCCATGCAGTTACTGGGGCAAGGATATGTAACTCGATATTCTGCAGCAGAACGTGAACTCCGGGGGAGGTCCAACACCTGGTCTTGGACAGGTTGATCAAACACCTCCATCATATGTCTGACGAAACTAGAGAAGGATTGAAGACTCCAGCAGTGCTGGTAATAGAGAGCCGTTACCCACTCAGAGACTCTCCCAGGGCTGCAGCTGTATCGCGGAGGTGTGGATACATTGCTGGGGAGGTGGACTGACCAGAAGCCAGGTCCTCCAGGATCTGCTTCAGAAGAGCTAGCGTACCACAGAGCTTTGCTGGATCCATAGTGAAGCAAGGAATTCTGTAATAGGACATGTCGGGGAATAGGGAACCAAACACACAGCCTAGGGCACCACAGGGCCTTCAACCGTCACTGCCGGAGCCCCTTTACAGCTGGACCCCCTCTCTATCAACTACATTTGCATTCTATTATCATTCATTTTATGCAAACAATGATTTGCATGGCACAGTTTATTCTTTGGAATAGTGGTGTCCACCATTATTCTAACAGTAAAACAATGCTCTTACATATTTTTGTAGGGGTGGCACCGTGGTGCAGTGGGTAGCACTGTTCCCTTACACACCTGGGACCAGCATTTGAGTCTTTGCCATGGCTCTGTGTGTGTGGAGTTTGCATGTCGTTGTGGGGTTTCCTCTGCATTCTTCTGTTTCTCCCCACAAAGATGATAAAGGCATGCTGAAGTTAATTGGAGTTACCAAATTTGTCTATGCATGTATGAGTGGATGGTGTGTGAGTGTGCCCTGTGATGGGTTGGTGCCCCATTCTGGATTGTTCCCTGCCTTGTGCTCATAGGCTTCAGACTCTCGAGACCCTGAATAGGACAAACGGTTACCGAAAATGAATGGATGGATATTTTGAAATGTGAGCACCACACCTGTTTGTTTTTTTTTCGCATGTCAGTGGACAAATAGCACTTCAGTTATTTATTTTATTTTTATTATTTTGTTTAACACCCCTTGCTTTGTAGCTTTGACCTTGGCTAGTCTCAGCCAGACCCAAACTTAGTGCTGCACTCTCTCACGGCTTGGTGCTATCTTGTTGCTATACTGTGCAGTGACCAAATTGCAAAGTATTTTTCTGTCCCATGCCTATATCAAGAAAACAGCAAATGACCTGAAGAGGCCTGAATACTGCCTGCAGATTTATGGTGTATCTGTTGGACTAAAAAAATCTTCTTTCAAACTGTAACTGGACCAAACAATGCTGATGTAGCAATCGGTGATTCGACCAGAACGGGCACGCAGTAGTTGTGGAAGTCGTAATTTATTTCCCTAAAATGAACGGAGCAGTCAGCGACGTACAGCCTCTCCTCAGCTTACACAGCGCCAAATCCAAGTGGATTCTGACAGGAATTTTACATCGCGCAACACAGGTGTGACAGAAAGAGTAATCAAAAAAAAATTATATCCATACAGAATGAAATATAAACACAAAACTTCCCTATTAACTTACAACCAAATGGCTAACTTACAGTCAAAACAAAATGTTAAACAATAATACCTCTCAAACATAATACATAACCTACCTAAAATGAACGGAGCAGTCAGCGACGTACAGCCTCTCCTCAGCTTACACTAATCGTGGGAAGGGGAAAAGTTTATTACAAATTTTGCCTAAGGTTCCTTATCGATATATTAATAAATTATAACGTGGGGGGATATAATCAATATTGCTAAAGGAAATTTTATTCTAATAATTTAAACAACAGAATTTACAAATTATTAATACTTTAGGTTAAAGTTGGCGGAGAGCTGAATTACATGTCTTACCAGCGCCAAATCCAAGTGGATTCTGACAGGAATTGGCGCAAAAAGAAAAAAATTGCAACGCTGACTGCTGCCACACCTACAACACTCAAGTAGGAACCTTTGTGGCGGAACCAAAAAGTACAAACCAAACCAATGAAATGCAATTTTAAGTACAAACAGTCACAAATAACTCGTCATAAATAATAATTACATTAAAAAAAAACAAAGGACTGAAGGAGTTCATAAAACCAATAGCTACACATTAACATGGCTACATACACCCCCCTGAACTCCTCAGCACTTCCTCAACAAGGTATTTCACAGAGTACAATAATAGTCAAAATAGTGCAGTCTGCCAATTGTCATCTATAATATTCAATGCTGTGCAAAATACTTTTTTTTCCAACTCTAGGAAGAGTGATAGAAGAAAGCTGGCCAGGCTCCAATCTATCATTCGCAAAAGAGAGTGCCGTAAACACCATCTCATCACTAAAGAAACATGACTATTAGACTTAGACTGCAAACAGGAGAAAACCTCATGACTGAAATTTGACTCGCCAATAACTTCAAGAATACTCTGCCACCAATACCTTAGTTCAACAACTCATAAAAATAAAGATCTGGCATACCCACTAACAGTTTTACAAAGTTGTGCATTCTTTTGAGTCATATTCTGGATCAACCTGCTTGTTGGTTTGACTATTCTACCAACCCTTGTTCTAATCTGACTACCTGCAGGTCTAAGGACTGTAGTCCCAGTTACTGAAGGGGTCCTAATCATGTCATTCCCAATTTCCTGGCTTGCTGGGTCATTACTGTTAGGTTCTGATTCCCCTTGTGAATTCACACAACCTATACCACTGATGTCAGACCCTCTAGCTACTGAGTGACTTCCTTCAGTGACTCTGACACCGAACTTCAGCGATAACCTATCATCAGGTGCGCTTGTCTCATGATTCACAGAAGGCCGTGGGAGTGCATATTCATCCCTTGGGAGATCATCAGCTTCAGGGGTTTCTGCTACCCAGTTGGCAGTGCGTTCTGTCTTGTCAATTTCAGACTCTTTCATAAGAGTGTGTCTGATAGACTCACTCAACTCTTGGCTCAGTTCCGAGCTAGTCTCAAGGAAAAACTCCGCTTCTTCCTCTTCTCTGACTGGAAGAAAGCTAGCTTGCAAGAGCATGTTTCTATGAACAACTTTCTCCTGACCATTGCTGGTACTTTTCACTCTGTAAACATGGCACCTGGGATCCTTAGACAGCACAATGTAGGGAGTGGATTCCCATTTGTCAGCTAGTTTCCGGCGTCCCCGTTCACCCTTGTTAGCTAAAAGGACTTGGTCTCCCACCTCAATGTCTATGCCTTTCACCCGTCTATTATACAGTTCCGCCTGATGCTGCTGGCTGCAGCCCACATGGACTTTGGCCACTCTGAGTGCCTCCTTCAGGTCGTCCCTCATCCGTCTCACATAACTGTCATAGTCTGTGACATCATTGTCTCTCCCTATGTTGTGAAACATCACATCTACTGGTAATTTCGGGGTCCTCCCAAACATTAAATAGAAGGGGGCGTAGCCAGTTGATTCGTGGGCTGTACAATTATAAGCAAACGTCAACGTCTGAAGCATTTGTGGCCATTTTTGTTTAGCCCTAGGGGGCAATGCTCTAATCATGTTACCTAGGGTCCTATTGAACCTCTCAGCATGGCCATTTCCCATCGGGTGATATGCTGTTGTCCTGGACTTTTTCACGCCAGCTATCTCCAGCAGCTCTCGGATCAATTGGCTTTCAAAGCTAGCACCCTGGTCTGAGTGGATCCTGAGTGGGAAACCATATACACAGAAGTACCTATTCCACAACTGCCGTGCAACTTGTTTTGCAGACTGATTAGAGCATTGAAACGCATGAGCCATCTTAGTAAAGTGATCTGTGATCACTAGTACATCTACACTCTTGCCCTGGGAGTCCTCTGCAGACCAAAAATCAAGACACACTAACTCTAGAGGGTAGCTTGTTTTGATGCTTTCTAATGGAGCTCTGCCCTCAGGATCAGGTGTCTTGCTGACAACGCATCGTCTACAGCATTTGATATACTCTCGAATGTTATGCTCCATGCCAACCCAGAAGAATCTCTGCCTAGCCAGGTGGAGAGTTCTGCTTTAGCACGTGACTGGTCATGCAGGTGGGGGTCACATATTGGTAACGCCTCTTCCCTGTCAGCAGATCTTTACATACCCTATACAAGATGCCATCTAAAAGTTTAAGCTTATCCCACTGCTTGAACATCTTTAAGCTTTTAAGGGAGAGTTTTACCCTCTCTCGGCGAGACGGCCGCCTCCCGCAAACTACAAAAGGGATGACCTGGGACAACACAGCATCATTAGTTTGCTTATCTTGCAGTTCCTGAAGCGAAAATACTGGTAGGGTGCTCTGCCCAGGTGGTACAAGTCGCTCAATATCTTGGGCCAGCCATGAGAGTACTCGTTGTGTTGGCCCTTGATTCCACTCAACATGGCCCGACAGAGCTGCAGACACTTCACTGTTACTAAATGAGTAACACTCCAGGGACTTTGTAGATTGTTGGCATTCCATACTTTGATGGTTCGCACTGAGCTTGAAGACGTCTTGAATTGTACCCTCTCTGATCTGCTGCGATTCCTCTACCAGTGCTCCATATGGTTCTGTCATGAGCCTCTGACTGACCCGGCTACAGACAAAGGGTTCCCTGCTCAGAGTATCGGCAACAATGTTTTTATTACCAGGTATGTACTTTATGTTGAAGTTATATGGTGACAGTTTGGCAACCCACCGCTGCTCACATGCGTCAAGCTTAGGCTTTGTTAAAATGTAAGTCAGTGGGTTATTGTCTGTCCATACCGTGAATTCATGACCCTTCAGCCAGTGGCTGAATTTGTCACAGACAGCCCACTTCAATGCCAAGAACTCTAAGCGGTGAGCAGGATAGTTGTTCTGTGCACGGGTGAGGGTCTTGCTGGCAAAAGCAATAGGGCGCGCCCTATTCTCACCCTCCTGTACTTGAGATAACACAGCACCCAACCCGTCCTGAGAAGCATCCGTGCACAGAAGGAATGCACGACTGAAGTCAGGGTGAGCTAGTACTACAGATTCCACAAGTGCAGTTTTCAACTGCTGAAATGAGTCACTGTGTTCTTTCGTCCAATCAGATGGACAGAGTCTACGGAAGGAAGTAACACCTCTTGTGTTGTCTTTCTTCCATTTTGGAGTGGCTGTCAGGGCGAAAAGAGGTTTTGCTATTCTGGAGCATTCTGGTATGAATTGCTGGTAGTACATGACCATGCCCAGAAATGATCTTATCTTCTTCTGGGACGGTGTGACCCCATCTTCCATCATAAGGTCAGCCTCTGTCACGTTACGGATAGCCTTGACTTTGTCTGGGTCTGTTGAAACCCCAGTCTCATTGACAACATGACCCAAGAAATGCACACTTCTCCTGAGAAGATGACATTTTTTTGGGGCCAACTTAAGACCATGGCAACGCAGTCTACTGAAAACTACCTCTAACCTCTTCAGAGCTTCTGCTTCATTGGCAGCATACACTAGGACATCGTCTAAGTAGCAGAGCAACGTGAGGAAGTTTTGGTCGCCAAATATATTCATCATGAGACGCATGAAACTTGCTGGGCTGTTACAGAGACCCTGAGGGAGCCTATTGAATTCGTAAAGTCCCATGGGTGTGGTAAAAGCAGTTAGTTTCTTATCCTCCTCTGCCATAGGAATGTTATAAAAACCGGATGTCAGATCCATGGTGCTGAAGATGGCACTGCCTCCCAAGGCTGCAAGACAATCTGACTGATGAGGAAGAGGATGGGCATCCTTAACAGTGCGCGCATTCAACCAGCGATAGTCTACACAGATGCGAAGATCCCCATTCTTCTTCCACACGAGTACTAACGGAGAGGCCCACTCGCTACTAGACTTGCGGATAATTTCATGCTCTTCCATCTCGGTGAGTGTCTGTCGTAATTTGTGGTACTGCCCTGGTGGAACACGGCGATAAGGAAGCCTAAATGGGCGACTGTCTGACAGATGAATTTGATGAACAAAATCCTTAGCAAATCCACAATCAAGCTTATTCTTGGAAAACACATCCTCATATTTGTGGACCAACTTCAGTAACTGAGTCTTCCAGTGATGTGACACCTCGCATAAGTCGATATCCAGATCATCCAACCCCAGCTTATGTAGTATGTCACAGAACTTTGACTGGGGAGGTGAATCTATGGTGACAGCTTCATGTATAGTCTGTGTCTGCACTTTGACCGTCTCACTCGGCTGCTCAGAAGTGGGGTCGAGATCTTCAGCTGCTATGCAGGAAGACACATCTGCAACTCTTGTGTTACGTCTCAGGGTAATGGGCTTGTCACTAGAATTCAAGATCCTAACTGGGACCCACCTGTCACCAGTCATGGCAGCCATGGACCTGCAGGCAATGACACTTTTCAAGCGAGACTGTGTTTTTGTGGGCTCAATCAGAATGGCACTTCCCATAGAGACTGGTGAGGTTGTGGGTAACTTCCCCCACACTAGATGCTCACGCTTCGGCAGAAGGGTTACTGCTTGGGCTAGCTTAACAGTCCCGATAACATCTGGGATCTCATCACCCCTCCATCTGTTAATGCCAGACAGCATACTAAGAAATAGCACTATTTCAGAGGTGCCTGAAGATTCAGGTTTGCTTAGAACCTGCCAGAATTGCGGAAATTGTTTGAATTCCCTCAAGAGATGTTTAATAACATTGGTTCCCAAGATCAACTGATCTTTCTGTCCAGGAATGACAAGAGTGGGAACCATGAATGTATAGCCATACAGATCCATCTTCAGGTTGTATATACATTTTGGCTTTACTTGGACCCCACCACAACCTACAAGCATGATACTACCACAGACATTGTCTGACTCTGATGCTGGACTTAGACTCCCAAGTTCCTTCTCTGCCTGCTCACTCATTGTGCATGCCATAGAACCTGTGTCTAACAGAGCTTGTAGGATAACCTGACCGTTGACTTTCGCAGAGGTGTAAAATAGGCTGTCAGCCTTGTCTACAGTGATAATGTTCTGAAACAATACTTTGGTACCAGGTGGAGCAGACTCTGAGGCGTTATTAAACAAAGACTGCATGTCATTAAGCATGAGGGTGTCATTTGTGGCACTCGTACTGTCCCCTCCCAAGTACGAGCAGTCTAGTTTCCCTGGTTGAACAAACCTTCAGCCTGCTGGGTAGGGAGTGTTGCAACTTTAGGGCAATCTCTCCGCTGATGTCCAACTTCTAAACAAACTAGGCACCTCCTTTCCCTCATACAGTGGGTGCGTGTGGAGTGCGAGTCGTTGCCACAGACCTTGCATGGAGTAAAGCGGGACATGGGTAGATGCTGTGGCTTAGTTACTGCAAGAACAGGCTGATTAGAACGTTCCAATATTCTTTCTAACATACTCAGCACACGCGCCAGTGCACCTGCTTCAGAGTCAGCGACCTCACTTCCCTTAACTGGATGACACGGGACACATTTTGCAGTGCTCACCACAGCACGGTCTGTCTCTGTCTTTAAGGTTTCAGATGAGATTACAGCTGCAGCTACCTGAAAGGCGTGGGGTGAAGCTTTTAATTTCACCTGGTTTTCCCTCTGATGCTCATCGATGGCTTCCTGTACCTCTATTAAGGACCACTTAGTTACGGGTTTGCACTTAAATACATATGCTAAGTTTGGATCTGGGCAATTTCTTATGAACATCATAGCCACTTCAGTATCCATGTTTCCCATCCTACTACCATGGGACTGCAGGTGTTTAACAGCAGCTTCAGCTGCAGTATTTAACCTGACCCAGTAATCCACTGGTGCCTCCTTAGCTATTGGCTGAGTGGCATAAAAGTCTGCCAGCGGTTGAACTGAACTGGGACTTTCACTGAAATATCGTCTCAAAATACTGTATATTACCTCAGGGGAAGTTGGTTTGCCACATGAAGAATAGCTCTTTAATCCTACCTTGACTATGTTCTTTGCTCTACCAAGGAGATGGTTCAGGATCTCTTCATGTTGCTCCTCCCCTGAGAGACTTTTCTTGTGTATATACACCTCCATTATATCAATCCATTCCTGAATGGAGCAACTGTCTGTTCCGTCACCTCGGAATATTGGGGGTCCCTTGACATCCGACCTGATTACTAAGTTTACCTTTGAGAGATCTAGCGTGGCATCAGATGTTTTAACTCCAGACAAGTCCTCTGTGCGTGGCCTCACAGGGGCATGCGGGGTCTGACTGGTCATTAGACGACTAGCTATGGACTCCCCTATCTGGTTCCCTAACTCACCTATCAGATTAAGTAACTGCTGCGTTGTGTTTTCATTACCAGTGACAGGGGTTGAGAACTGCGGGTCAAGCTCAGGAATATCTGCTAACTGACTAGCGTCTGTGGGTTCATCATGTGTAAACACAACAGTTTCACCTCTTCTGGCCACCTCTCTTGAACCAAACATTGCTCTACCTCTCCCTATAACTGGAGTAAAGACATTAAATGCATCCTCACCTCTACCCGCCATTCTACAACTATAGACCATATATATATGAAAATCGTGAAACTAAAAATTAATACAATTCAATGTGTGAAATATGAGGAAAAATAAAAGGAAAAGGAAAAAAATATATATATATATATGCACAACTTAAAAATTTAATATAACCGACAAATATAGTGGTTCCGGTTTTTAAAATGCAAAGAGCCCGTTGCGCTTAAAACCTCAACCACCGATTATCTGAATCCACACCCACCGACTCGATGTCACAGGAGTCACAAGGTCACAGCACGGCCCGGCGATCGGCGATAGCAGATCTGATGTATCCGGGTCACGGCACCAGTTTATGTAGCAATCGGTGATTCGACCAGAACGGGCACGCAGTAGTTGTGGAAGTCGTAATTTATTTCCCTAAAATGAACGGAGCAGTCAGCGACGTACAGCCTCTCCTCAGCTTACACAGCGCCAAATCCAAGTGGATTCTGACAGGAATTTTACATCGCGCAACACAGGTGTGACAGAAAGAGTAATCAAAAAAAAATTATATCCATACAGAATGAAATATAAACACAAAACTTCCCTATTAACTTACAACCAAATGGCTAACTTACAGTCAAAACAAAATGTTAAACAATAATACCTCTCAAACATAATACATAACCTACCTAAAATGAACGGAGCAGTCAGCGACGTACAGCCTCTCCTCAGCTTACACTAATCGTGGGAAGGGGAAAAGTTTATTACAAATTTTGCCTAAGGTTCCTTATCGATATATTAATAAATTATAACGTGGGGGGATATAATCAATATTGCTAAAGGAAATTTTATTCTAATAATTTAAACAACAGAATTTACAAATTATTAATACTTTAGGTTAAAGTTGGCGGAGAGCTGAATTACATGTCTTACCAGCGCCAAATCCAAGTGGATTCTGACAGGAATTGGCGCAAAAAGAAAAAAATTGCAACGCTGACTGCTGCCACACCTACAACACTCAAGTAGGAACCTTTGTGGCGGAACCAAAAAGTACAAACCAAACCAATGAAATGCAATTTTAAGTACAAACAGTCACAAATAACTCGTAATAAATAATAATTACATTAAAAAAAAACAAAGGACTGAAGGAGTTCATAAAACCAATAGCTACACATTAACATGGCTACACTGACACTGATTATAATAACACCTTTTGGTTTTAAATGACAATGTTTCAAATATCTCTCATGTTGTGGTCCCCATAAGAGTCTTATACAATTAAATGTCGTTTACTGTTTGATTCCACCAGGTGGCACCAAAAGACGAACAACGTCAGAAACGAATACGAGTTTCAACTTCCTTTATTTCTGGAACCCGAAGAACAAATGGTGAATGCCCAAATAGACATAAGTGCTACATTATTATTTTAAGTTGTTCCCTTTGAAAAGTTTTTTTTTAATTATTGTACAAAGTATAAATAATAATGGAAATATGAAATAAATATAAGTAAACAATAGATTAATCAAAACATCCATACACTTGCTACATTATGCACTTGAAATGACCCCCCGCATTCCATATCAATGACACATTCATGAAATTACCTCCTAAAACATCATCAAATTGAAAAGCAGCCTGGAACGGTTGCGAATAGTTGCAAATTGTACCTGAAATCACTTTTACCAATGTTCTATTATACATAACCCTACTAACAGCAGTATTCCTGGAGGCAGAACCTTTCAATATACATTGGTAACCTTGGTAACCTTCATTTATTCAAATATATGAACTGCTCATAGTGTGTGAGTTCAATGTAACTATACACTTCCTAAAAAAACTGTTGTTATATACCATTATTTAAAAAGGGACAGAAGGCAGGACTTAATGTTTTAATGATGTGATAATGCGCTATACAAAAATAAATTTGTTGTTGTTGTTGTTGATGTAGATAATGGATAATTCAACCATAAAATATGGTCTGAAGTACTGTACTTGAAACGCACCACGCCGTAGTCACCTCCATTGCCATTTGGGAAACGTGACGTGGCATCCCGTAATTGGTTGAGCCCCACATCCCCGTACAGAAAAGGGTGGGTTTTCATTGTGCCTTTTATGACGCTTCCTGTTTTGAAGTCCAGTGTTTAAGTAAATATTATGGAAGGTAAATTATGACATTTTGGCAAACGCGTACAATCTTTTATTTCAGCTAATTAAAAATAAACTATCGCGAGGTAAACCTTGATAACGGTGAATTGAACCAATGGCCTTTGTGTTCTGTTTATGCAAGTTTTACGACATTATTACAAGGTTGCCAACTTTGGTCAGCAGGCAGGAGTAAGATAGTCAATTCGAGACAAGTATTTCCACACATACACACGCAATTACATGTATGTAACAGTTTTATTACATTGTAAATAGTCTGGAAGGTTTGCAAACTATCCCAACGATTATGATATAGTTAATTTTAGGTTTGTAATGGAACAATATAGATAATAAAAATTCATGCTTCTCCGCACGCCTACTAGCGGACGTGTCCGCTCGAACGTTTGCGACGCGTTTGACGTCATTGTGCGCCTCCGCGGACGAACGCCTGCTGCACTCATTTGGATACACTGCGCATGATCGTTTAGCTGGCGACCACTTTGAATACCATCATGGATGTATCAGAATAATAATTCATATTATTATTATTATTAATATTATTTATTAATGAATTAGAGACAGAATTAGAAAATACAAATTTTTTACAGTTACAGTATTAGCTAAAATGTAATTTGCTTATTATAGTGCCCCTTATTGGTGCATTTTTGTTGACCTTCCTCAGAATTGGGTCCCAAGTCCATCTACCAAATTTGGTTTTGATATATCAAAGCATTACACTCTTCCCGTGTTCGTGTGGGATTTTGCCGGTCCAAAAAGCATGCAGAATGGATACGCAAGTGTTGCGCTTGTGTGGAGAAGCATGAACCAGCACACCAGATCGGCAACCCTGTGTTAAATATAACTATCACATAGGCCTATTAATATACTGTAGATACATTATGACATTAATACAACCACAGGAACTTAGGTACTGTAAGCAAGATCTGTACCCATTTTTTAATTATTAATAGGCCATGGTGCGTTATTAGTATTACGCCTTACAGATTCTTTGAAAAATAAGTCCAGCTGGATTCATCTTCGTTTTTGCTTGGTATTCTATTGTAAACTGGAATTTGAGAGATTGAATTAGTGCATTTAAAATATTAAATAGATATTGACACCTGATCATTTAATCAAATTAATTCATAATTTAGGGTAGCATCTCACTGGGCCTCACATCTCCAGGGTTGCCTGTTCTCCATGTGTTGCTAAATTTCCTCCTACAGTCCAAAGATGTGCAGTTAAGTGAACTGACATCTCTGAATTGCTCATCGTATGTGAGTTCATGCATACCCTACAATGGACTGGCATTCAGCCAAAAATGTTCATCTGTTTTTTTGGCTATTGTGCAGCCTGATTCCCCACAACAGGGCAATGAAGAGTATTGAGTTTAAATGTTGTTGTGAGAGAATCTTTGACAGTTTACTGACAGCACAGGCTCAAATACAGAAACATATTGCAATAACAGTACAATAGCAACATTGTTTGGTCCACTGACACTACATTACTTAGAACAAATGAGCATTTGTGCAGGATACACTACAGTCTCACACTTAGACAGTATTATGAAATTCAATGTTAGAAATAATTCTTACAACACATCTTGGGTTAATGTAGCATGTATGTTTTCTGTAGAAGTAGCCTGATTTGTCTTAAAGATCCTGAAAAATTATGCAATTTAAAACAAAATACAAAAAGGTCATACATAATTTTAACCAAAATCCAAATCACAGTCTATAAGCAAGATCTGAAGACAAGCAAGAGTTTAAAAATGACTAAAATGTAAACAATCAAATTCATTAAAGAGCAAGCTTTATATATTCAGTGAGTTTTGTTATATCTTCCTTAGACTAATTAAGAGATATGCTGCAAGTGTCTCCAGGATTCAAAAAAGGCAAGGAGTGGACTGGTTGAGCATGCTGAGAAATGATGCTTTATTTTTCAGAATACAAGTACAGGTACATTGGAATGCTTGTTTTCATATATCCTTGCACATACAGTATCAAAAATGGGTGTGAATGCAGGGTGAGTCATCTATCTGGCACCTTTGGGACATTAAAGGCTGTGCTCAAGAGCCTAAAAGATGTAATCATTCTGCCAAGGATGGGATTCAAATCGTTGACCTTCTGAGCAAATGCACAGAGGCCTAACCCATTGAGCTACACATAGCCCTTGGAGTGCTGATTGCAGGCAGGTGTGACCCGCATATAAAGAACTTTATCTTAACATTTCAAAATAATAGCTTTGTTCTAATTTTATCCATCAATCCAACTTCCATACCGGTTTGTCCCATTTAGGGTTGCAAAGGGTTTAGAGTCTATCCCAAAAACTATAGATGCAAGGCTGCTCTGATTTTATATGCAAGTTAATTGCCAAATGAATTACATTTGCAGGTTGCAGATATTCAAGACACTTGGGATGCCTATAGAGGTATTTAAAAGTTTTGAGGCCTTATTAAGAGGCTAGTTACAGAACAATAATAAATTTTTTGGTTATTGTTGATAAAGTAGTCCCCAATATATCATATCCATCATTTTCCTATGCAGTTGAAATCTCATGATGTCATTAAGGAGGTATATCTTAATTTGCCTGGCAAACTAGCTTTTTATAGAATCAGTATAGTATAATCGGTATAATTCTCTAGTACTGAGCTAAGACCACAATAATTTATTTTCAGTAGTAAACACCTTTTCATAGATTCAGAGTGAGAGCAATTCATAACCTGTTCACTTTCCCATAGTGTTATTCTGATATGTTGTTTACTTGTCTAAGCTGTGTGAGGGGATTTCCTCTTGGTGCGGAAAAACCACCCTTGCAAGTTAAATTTACGCTGCAGCAACTTCATTTCTAAGAATATCTGAAGGTTGCAGAACTAAATTCAGCAATAATATTGCACCTTTCCTCACAAAATCACATAGATATATTTATACACACAAATATAGAAATGCAGTCAGGAAATAAACACATCCATGCACAAAAGTATAAAAACATATTAATCACACAGAAATGAACCAACATTTTACACACAAAACACAACTACATGCACAGTGAGTTACTGTGGCAAATGACCTCCAGCACTAAAACTACAGTTGCCCTAGATGATGAAACTTAGTTATCGGAATTGCTTCAGTGTTTTTTTTTATCATTGTGGGGAAATGCCTGGAGGAAGGCTCTTTAACTTCTGTAACTGCCATCAGCTTGTGATCTGTGTTGTTGTGCTTCTTTGTATTTGATGTTTTAGACTTTTTTTTTTGTCCTTGAATATTTTGTCTTTTATTTGAACCCGACTGTCCTGCTTTGTTATGGACCTTTGTTCCACAACCTGCCACAAAATGACCAAACAACCATAAAAATAGATTTACAGATAAATAACTATGGAAATATAAATATAGAATATAAGCGATTGCATATATTAATATTGCAATTAGTTCAACAGATGACAGTCATTAAAAGGATGTTAAAATTGTAAATGAAAAAAATTAGCAAGACAACATATTTCTGAATAATTGTATACATTCAGCATCCCTTAAAAGACTACCCCTTTAAAATATTTTGTGACTGTGAGCTTAAGTGATAAGCATTCTCCTTTTATAGGCTACAAATAAAATCTAAGACAATGTAAATGCAGCATTATTTATATATTATATATTAGACTTGCTTGCTAGTTTACTCAGACTTCGCCCGCGATTGGTGAGCTTAATTCACACGTAGTGCAGGCCGGGGGCAGATGACACAGCGACACACAGCAAGCGCGATTTATGGTTATGGTATAATTTTGGTACACTAGGCGGAAGTGGATGAACGGCTGAGGAAATGAATAAAGGAAACAACCTGGAACGAAGCCCGATAGGCTAAACTAAGCAGATGATCTATCTTACATTGTATTTAAATTGGCAGGTCACTATATGAACATATTTGTGTGGTTTTGTATGAAACGCATTATATATAGGAAACTGTTCAAACCTGTTCACTGTGCACAAATATTTAATCTCTACAAATATCTCATTATATAAACAAAGCCAATTACGCAAAAAACATCAGGACAAACAAACATTATGATTAAGATGAATTGCCTTGAAATTCTTGTGCATAAAGCAGCAAAGTGCAGACAAATGCATAGGACTGAAAGACAAAGTGTTCAGACAACGTGCAAATATACAACGCACCGTGCAGAGGAATGTAAAAAGTACACAGCAGACGAACAAAACATCTTGAAGAAAATAAAATATATCTAGAAAGATGGACCGCGGAAAGCACCTGAGCAAGGGGACTAAGGGCTGTATCGAAATTCCTTCTCTGATGTCCCTGCATTTTGTTTGACGTTCCGCCGCCTCAGCGCAGGGAGTCCTCTGGACTCGCGTGTACTGTTTCTGAGCGGGCACTAGGACCCAGAGCGAGCAGGAGAGGTCCAGCGGCGTCCGGTAGGCGCGACGGAAAAAAGCAAACGGAGTAAATGAGACAGATTTTATTTAGTGAAACTGTCTAAGAGGAAAGTGAAGCGATACGTGGTGGATTAAGGCTGTGGCGATGATCCGGAGTCGGGTGTGAGGCGCTGGGCCGAGGTAAAGTGATGCTGTGCGGGTACCGCTGACAGAGAGGAGCGGAGCGGCCGCCGAGAGTAGGCCTGAGGCGCACGCAGAGCCCATCAGAAAAGCTGAGAATTTATATAAACATATATATTTCATATGCACATGTATTATCGAACGCCACATATCGGAGTATCGACACATTGTGCGATGCTGCAGTGTAGGTTTTGACCTATCGCTGCTGCTGTGCTATATGCATGTGTGAGCCGTTTACCCTTACTGTAAACAGTGTGTTACATTTTTATTTTTTATTATATACAATGACAAAATGGGCATATCCTATATGAAGTATATGTTTCAATTTGGGTTTGATGAAGCAGTTAATGTTCAGTTAATTTGTACGTTTAGTTTGTCTTGCTCCTAACGTGATTATTTCGTCTACTTTGTGTTTTACATTATAATCAAGCAGTGAGTTATTTTTTGTTTAGGGTTTTCGACGTTTTTAATTTCAATTTCATTTTCTGTGTCTGGTATCTACATTAAATATCAGAATAGTTCGTGCACCCTGAATTAAACTGCTTGAGAGTCCCGTTGTTTTTTTTTTGTTTTTTTTTTAAAGTGGTGTTAGCATGTGTTCGTAGTCCACTTGAAAAATGACCTTTGGTCTTGCTTAGCAAGTTGAATATATTATTTTACGCCGCTCTTTTGAGAACTGGTTACAAAACGGCTACGGTCCCCCCGTGAACGCCTCGGTGTCATCTTGAAGTAGTTCTTCACTTGCTCCATAGGTAGCATTGCTCTTGAAATATTTAAGAATTGTTGTGAAGTTAAAAGAAATCCTGTTTAACTTTGGAAATTAGCGTGGGCAGTCTATTTGAATTCCACTCATCGCGAGAAATCCAAAAATATATATATTTTACTAAGGGCCCAATTCTGATTTGCAGCGTAATACACGCCGTGTTTAATAGTAATACTAGCCGGCTGTTTCAATTACAAACGATGAATCCGTACTGTGATGGGCTGGACCCCTGTCCAGGGTTGTTCCCTGCCTCGTGCCCATTGCTTCCGGGATAGGCTCCGGACCCCCCGCGACCCAGTAGGGTAAGCGGGTTGGGAAATGGATGGATGGATGGATGAATCCGTATTCTGCCGTTATACTAATTGAACATATTTTCATTGGTTTAAAAGTAATTCATGACAACTAGAGTACATCAATAAAAATCCTCTATGCAGAACTTTGTAAACGGATGGTCATATATTATACTGCCAATTTCGACTGATTAATGAGTGTGGTAAACATTGTGTGCAGGTTGGATGGATTTCTTATTAGGCTTTGACTACTGTTTTCCCACTTGCTTCCAAGTGGTTATCCTATCTTTCAAACTCAAAAGACTCTACCTAGTTACAAACTACGAAGGCCATTTACGATATTCCCTTTTACATAGCTTTAATAAAGTTTCTAAGGGAAAAATCTGTCCAGTTGGCATAGTGGAACAGTTAATTCTGTTCTCTGTATTCTAAAGTTCTAGTCCCAGGGGTGTGTATCTTAGTCTCCAGAATAAGTCACAATAAAAGTAGATTAAATTCAGAGTATGCTATCTAAATGCTCCTGCTTACTCACAGCAAAGGATGCATATGATTGTTAAGTAATGTCAGTTAAGTGTTGACAATGATAGCAAGCACCATTCCAATGACATTTATAAAAAACATTTTTAAAGAAGTTAAAGGAAGAGTGCTGTAGTTTATCTTAGGATATGTGTATACCACAAATGAATGGGGCTTTTGGACATATTTAGGGAAGTGAATGACATTGGCTTGGGATGGCATTGTAGTGTCTCACAGCTGTATTGCTGAGAACCTTGATTTCCAGGCCCACCATGGTTGCATAACGTTTGTTTTGGTTTTATGGTTTTCTTAAGGGTAAAATAAAACCTTTGAGCAGCCAATTTTTATCATAATTTTATATATTATAATTCAATTTTTGCATTTAAGGTTGCCAGCCAATACATGAAATGAACTTCCAGAATCTTTCAACTAGGGCTGTAACAGTACATGTGTTAGTTTTGTACCATTCAGTATATAATTTTTGGTTCGGTATGCACAATTAAATAAATGAATATATTTACAGACACTGGTGGAACCTGAATTTACAAGTGCAGTCACTCCTGCTACAATGCGACTAATTCGTCCTTGAAAAACTTAGCGTTCACTATAATCCCATACTAAAATGCACATATCCAATGGGAAAAATATGGTATGTGACTCCAAAACATAGTAACTTGCACCAAACTAAATGAATTAAATAATAAAAACAGTAACGCTAGTGGCCAATAATGTAATTCTATGCATTTCAAATAAAAAATTATACATTCGTAAATGATCGTAAACATCTATGGATCTTATGAGTCTCACATGAATTGCCTAGTAACTGCTTCAACTGAATGTGCCGAATTACTCAGTGTTTCCTAATCTGGTCCTCTGGGACCAAAAGACAGTCCACAGTTTTGCTGGAGGGAGTAAAAATGTGGACAGTCTAGCAGGGAACTGAGATGGAGCAAAAACATGAAATGTTTGTGGGTCCCCAATAGAGAAAAAACAGTATGAAAATTTAATATCATGATTATAGTGACCAAAACTAACACAGTTATCAGTATTACTGCGGTATTTTTAATATGTGCTGAAAATGTTCAAAAAGTACACAAATCAAAATTATTTCACCAAGTTTTAGGCCTATTTTGAAAACCACAAATAAAATTAGCAGCACAATGCACTTTAAACATTTAAATAATAATAATGTAGCCAATAAAATAAAACAGTAACCAACTTTTTATTAACTACATTAGCATCATAAATAAACAAATACTGGGTATTCTGGTATCATTGACTCTGGTTTGTTCCCACCTCTAAACTTCCATCCTGAAACTGCTGGTCTGCAATCACTGACCTAGAACTGTGGTGACATAAGGCAGTGCGGTGATATTGGAAAACTTCGGGAACCCATTCCTAGCAGACATAAGAACATAAGAACATGAGCTTTCATTTCGTGTAGAATGAACCCAGAAAGCAACTGAATGTGAGTTATCTGTATGGTGTTTTCATGTGAGACAATTAACCTTCAACAGATAAGCTGGATTAAACATTGTTCTGTTTCAAGAATATGCAAACGCAAACATACACGTAATTCATTCTTAAGAGCACATTGGCAAAAGTTGCCAGCTCCATTACAACAATGACAATGTGCAATGTTTTTACAACAGTAAGCAAACGTTAACCTACCTTGCATTCACTATAAAGTAGAGAGTGGTGGTCAGTGGTCACGAAGACGACTTGAAAGACTAAACGTGTTGCCCCCCTTTGCAGATATTTTTTTTTCTGCGTGTTCTGCA
This sequence comes from Paramormyrops kingsleyae, assembly GCF_048594095.1. Lineage (NCBI taxonomy): Eukaryota > Metazoa > Chordata > Actinopteri > Osteoglossiformes > Mormyridae > Paramormyrops > Paramormyrops kingsleyae. Next base: position 28,727,598 of record NC_132815.1, on the reverse strand, counting down.
GACAGGGTGGCCATCTTCAATCATTTCTGGAGACTTATAAAAGCCAAAATAGGATCACTATCATTCACTTGGATAGTTGTTTTTGCATGCAAGTAGTGTTTCTCTCTAAGAGAAAGCTTGCATTGTGCTTTTCTCTCCGACTGAAAATCACACATACAAATGCAATTCTGCGTTATATTGGACTTGGGTACTAATGCATCAGTTGTGTTAGAACAGATATGCGGTGTGTCACGTGTTATAGCAGGACTGACTGTACAAAACATTTTGCTAATTGTGACTTGGTTGATTTCAGCTAATGCTGATTATAGGTAATGATAATCGGCAGGTTTTGGAACATTGTTTTCCCAATAAATGCATGGAAACGCATCCAGTGTGCCATTTCATTTGAAACATCATCCTCCAAGTGTGTGTGCATGTGTGTGAGAGAGGGAGAGAGAGAAAGTGTTTGCATGAGTGTGTACATATGTCTACAACTGGAGCAAGACAGAATATTCCTCTATAAGTTGAAATTCCCATGCCATCTAATGCACTTCTGCAAGGAAATTTAGAAAGAGATATGCGACCATAATCTGTAGTAGAGAACATGGGATTTAATTCATTATGATCATGATTTTATATTTTTATGTTTTTATTTTTACAATGTGCAAATAAGTGTCTGTTAGGTTTTGTTATTCAGACACAAAAGAACCCAAAACTGATGCATGTACACAACCATGAATTTTGTGCACCATTACATCGCTACTTTCACCATTTGTGTATATCTTGATCCAGCTTACAATATTTAAACTTCTGGGTCATCCTTTGTATATTAAATGGATGTGGGTGCCAGAATGTTTTGCCAGGGCTAATTTGTGTCTGTCTTTTTAATGCTCTCCAAGACTCCAGTGATTAATGAGAATTAGGCTCCAACATCCTGCCAGCTTTTGCGCCAAGCAGGCTAGGGGACATCATGAGTGAAGTCATGATTGTGAAGGAGGGCTGGCTTTACAAACGAGGTAAGAAACACCATTTTCTTCATTTGTTTCTTTCATTTGTTTACATTTTTCTTCTTTTCTGATGTCTCATTTCGAAATCCACACATGATTTTTCACTCTACACACCATTGTTTGTGATACATGTTCACACTTGCATACTAAGATTACAGTATTTTGTTCAGCTCAAGGTGATAGATTTTGTCTTTTCAATATGATCTGAAATTTTTGCTAATTCCAATGTAAATGAGGAATGCACTTTTTGGGGTAAGTTTCTACCAGTTTTGCACATTTGGATTCTGCAATTTTTGCCTATTCTTCTTGGCAAAATTACTAAAGTTCTGTCAGGTTGGATGAGAACTATTGGTATCTTGCTTCAGATTCTCACTTGGATTGAGATCTGGGCTTTGGGACATTCTTCAACATTCAGGTTCTTGGCCTTTTTTAAACCACTCCAGTGTAGCCTTGGTTGTGTGTTTATGGTCATTTTCCAGTTGAAAGGTGAACCTGTTCTCCAGTCTGATGCAGACTGAAACAGGTTTTCTTCTAGTATTGCCTTGTCTTTGGCTCCGTTCATCTTGCCCATAATCCTGATGAGTTCCCCCTGTCTCTGCCAAAAGTATCCCCTCAGCATGATGCATCATGCTTTAGTGTGGGGATGATATTTTCAGTCCAGTGTTGCCTTTCCCCCACATAGCATTTTCCACTAAGGCCAAAAAGATGACCATACGCGCTTGCGGCAAATTACAAGAGGAATTTCACATGGTGACAGTTTCATAAGATTTTTTTTTTTGCAATGACTTTCGTATAGTCACTAGCAGGTCCAGCTTTGAGAAGTGTTCAGGTTTAATGGTCCACCGGGCCATTGCCAGGAAACTACCAAAGACAAAAGTGTTAGCCTTTCCATGGAGGGGGACATGCTCCCATGAGAATTTAAGACTACAGTGTAACACCATGTTTAACTTGTCTATATGATTCGATCCGAATAAATTTCACTTGCTTTTGATCGCTCTGTCAGCTTTGTTCAATAAAATATCCTATGTAAAAATGCAGTGAAAATACAGAGGACATGACCATGGTGGTAGATATTGGCATTCTTGTCCAGGTTTGATTGTCCTTTGGAAAGTTTCTCCTGTTTCAGCAGCTCCTTCTAAGCTACCATTAGCCTCCCTGGTTTTGTGACTAATGCCCTCCTTACTCGCTCACTGACATTTTGTGGACAGCCTTCTCCAGTAGTGCCATATTTAATGGTGCTTCAGGGATTTTTTTTCTTTTTATAACCAAAGGTTGGTGCTTCTCCAGAACTGTACAAGCATCTACAGAGTTGTTTTGGTAGTTCCTTATTCTTCATGATGCTGTTTGTTTAGACACTGGGGCCACCCAGAAACAGCTGTATTTATTTTCAGTTAATGTGACATTTTAATTGCACTCAGGTTGACTCTTGTCAACTAATTATGTCTCCTGAAGGCAGTTGGTTGCACTAGAGCTTATTTAGAGGTTTCACAGCTAAAAGGTGGAATTGTTATGCTATCAAGACCTCAGCTCATTTGTAAATTTTGAAAACTATGTAGATATTTTTTCCCCACTTTGACACTACAGGCTGTTTTGTGCAGATCTGTGACGTAAAGTCACGATTAAATCGAGTTGTAGCACAAGATATGTAAAAGTCCAATGGGGGATACAAGTTTATGTAAGGCATTGTAGTTTTTAAACGTCCCTGGCCTAGTTAAACAATTAATTACATTTTATTTATTTATCTGATGCTTTTACCCAAAGTGACATACATTTTGAGAAAGCAGCATCAGACAGTCCCTGGATCAATTGGCAGTGCCAGGGTAAGGCCCTTAATCACCAATTGTGGGATTTAAACTGGCAACCTTCTTGATCACAGACACAGCATCCATACCTGCCAAGCTACATTCCATCCCCATAAAGTACACATAAACACTTTGTAGAACAGCACCCACATACCAAAGATAAAAACAGAAATACATTGGAAATTCACAAATGTCATCTAGATTTAAAAAGTAAATTAAGAGTAGCCTCTTTCCTGACCAGACTCAATCAAAAAATATTTGGATTTTTGTTGTACAGATTTATGAAGCTAGCTGTAGAGGTATCAAATATTATGGAATATACACTCACCTAAAGGATTATTAGGAACACCTGTTCAATTTCTCATTAATGCAATTATCTAATCAACCAATCACATGGCAGTTGCTTCAATGCATTTAGGGGTGTGGTCCTGGTCAAGACAATCTCCTGAACTCCAAATTGAATGTCAGAATGGGAAAGAAAGGTGATTTAAGCAATTTTGAGCGTGGCATGGTTGTTGGTGCCAGACAGGCCGGTCTGAATATATCACAATCTGCTCAGTTACTGGGATTTTCACGCACAACCATTTCTAGGGTTTACAAAGAATGGTGTGCAAAGGGAAAAACACCCAGTATGCGGCAGTCCTGTGGGCGAAAATGCCTTGTTGATGCTAGAGGTCAGAGGAGAATGGGCCGACTGATTCAAGCTGATAGAAGAGCAACTTTGACTGAAATAACCACTCGTTACAACCGAGGTATGCAGCAAAGCATTTGTGAAGCCACAACACGCACAACCTTGAGGCGGATGGGCTACAACAGCAGAAGACCCCACCGGGTACCACTCATCTCCACTACAAATAGGAAAAAGAGGCTACAATTTGCACGAGCTCACCAAAATTGGACAGTTGAAGACTGGGAAAATGTTGCCTGGTCTGATGAGTCTCGATTTCTGTTGAGACATTCAAATGGTAGAGTAAGAATTTGGTGTAAACAGAATGAGAACATGGATCCATCATGCCTTGTTACCACTGGGGGGTATTCCAGAAAGCAGGTTATGTGACATACCCGGGTAAGTTTAAGGGTAAGTTAGTGGATAACCTCAACTTTCGGTTCCAAAAACGGAGGTTAACTTTCTGGGTATGTACGTAACCATAGCAGCTTACTCTCTGAAGATAACCTGCTCAGTAGCAGGTTATGTTCCAGTGTAAGTTTGTTGCAGAAGGTTACTGAGCATGGCGTGCCCTTTTGATGACGATCCTGTGAACGTGAAGGCATAAATTATACAAGGTTTTTTTCGCCGGGAGAGAGTTATAAGACCGCGTATTGATGTCTTGTCATTTCCTAATGATTATTTGAAAAAGCGTTATCAGTTTTCAAAAGAATCGTTCATTTACTTAACATCTCTTGAAACCGCATATTGCAAATGTCACAAACCCAAACCGCGGGTCTGTGCTTAGCACAGAAAACATTCTGTACATAGCGCTTCGGTTTTTTGCGTCAGGGCATTTTTTGTACAATATGGGCGACGCAGAGCATATAGGAAAGGCAACTGTGTGTAGAGCCTTTCGCACAGTATGTCTGGTACTTAACGCTTCTTACACACGTTTATACAGTTCCCTGTCCATAAAGCTCTGCGTGTTATTAAAGAGGAATTCCACAGAGTGGTAGGTTTGTCCTTTGTAGTAAAATCTATGATGCATATTTAATATATAGTCATACTATTTATATCTATAGCCTACATGTATTCATCCTGCACACACACACACTTGATACTTCCCTATATGACTTTCTATTTCAGGGTTTCCAAATGTAATTTGGAATACATGTAATACATGTATAGTGACAATAAAAGGCATTCATTCATTCATTCATAATTGGGTGCATTGATGGCACCTACATTCCTATTAAAGCTCCTTTAATAAATGAGGGAGACTATGTTAGATAGATAGATAGATAGATAGATGTCTTTATTGTCACTATACAAGTACAGCGAGATAGCGGAGGAAATCTATTCATAGTATCAATGTGCAGGTAACTTGATTTTATATCCTTAATTTTTTGCCTTGTTAAAATCATCAAACTCATTACTTTTTTCCACTAACTATAGGTAATCATTACAGGACAGTACAATGCTGGTTACCACTGGTTGCCCTCAGATGGGGTGAGGGGAGGTGGTGGTGGGCTCCCGCCAGTTAGACGGGCTTCAGCCTTTTTTCTATTAGCTACATGACAGAAAGAATATACTAAATCGTGTTTAATAAATAGTTAAGTGATCGTGTAATCAATAACCTTTTTGCAGAATGTTTTTGTGTTTCATTTTGACTTGGCTCAAAGTTCTTCTGTCTCCAGAAGGATTACACCTTATTAAATAAGAAACCATATATTCCTAGTCGAGACACATTGTTATTTTAACCTAAAGAAATGAATGGTAGGAAAAGTAAATGCTTTCATAGTGATTTAACAGTAAAAAGGATGCGGAAGGGTTATGTGTTTAATTATTTTGCATTATAATAAAAGGGGAGGCGATGTCAAATTTGCAATTTAATACACACGCATTTATTCTGTCCTTTATTTTTTGCCAAGCCAACTCTTTCTTTAGCCGATGCAGCCGTATTGCTTTTTTTCATTATTATTGGCTTGAATTCCTCATATGCGTGCATTAAAACTTCCAACTCCGCCTCTGTGAAGTATGCCGCTCTCTTTTTTTCACTTTGATTTTCCATTCTGACTCGTGAAATCGGCGATCAATTGAAAACGTCTTTATGTATGCACGGTGCACGCGCATTAACTCTGGGTAAGCAATAGGAGGTTGATTGAACTTACTCTTCTCAGGTGTTTTGGAACCGACATACTCATGGTATGCGGGTTTGGGGTATATCAACCCAGAGGTTAAGATTTACCAAATGGTAAGTTAACCAAGCTTTCTGGAATACCCCCCTGTGCAGGCTGGTGGTGGTGGTGTAATGGTGTGGGGGATGTTTTCTTGGCACACTTTAGGCACCTTAGTGCCAATTGGGCATCGTTTAAATGCCACGGCCTACCTGAGCATTGTTTCTGACCATGTCCATCCCTTTATGACCACCCTGTACCCATCCTCTGATGGCTACTTCCAGCAGGATAATGCACCATGTCACAAAGCTCGAATCATTTCAAATTGGTTTCTTGAACATGACAATGAGTTCACTGTACTACAATGGCCCCCACAGTCACCAGATCTCAACCCAATAGAGCATCTTTGGGATGTGGTGGAACGGGAGCTTCGTGCCCTGGATGTGCATCCCACAAATCTCCATCAACTGCAAGATGCTATCCTATCAATATGGGCCAACATTTCTAAAGAATGCTTTCAGCACCTTGTTGAATCAATGCCACGTAGAATTAAGGCAGTTCTGAAGGCGAAAGGGGGCAAACACCGTATTAGTATGCTGTTCCTAATAATCCTTTAGGTGAGTGTACATCTCCTGCAGAAATCTAAGATAAATGATTATATTTGTATACATTAGTATATATTTTGTTACCCAGCCCTGTTCTACATGGGACAGACTTCAATCACTTGTGACCCTGAACAGGATAAGCAGCTGGAAGTTGGACATATATTATAAACATCAGTTATTGTTGAATTTTAAATGCAAGAACATCCTTCTCTGCACATTTCTTTGAAAATGAATGACTCTGTATTTCATCACAGAATTTAACTGTCTGCAATGTCAAGATGTATCTATGGCAGCAATTGTAACAAAGAGAATGAAGGGAAGTACTACATAGCAGGAAGAAATGCTTTTATATTGAATTTACTAGTGCAGTCGGCAAGTAGAGTAGGGAAAACAGCTGATATCCATCTTTTAGAATCTGCTCATTGGTTAGTAGTGGTTACCCTGTCCATCATAGCCTCTCCTACACAGCGGTGCCACCAGAATAACTCCTCTTATGTTATTGCACCTATCATACCAAGCATCTGAACTATGACCTACCACAGAATGGCAAAACAGGTGTCCCCTACGCCCCCTTGTGGCAGTGAGTGAGCCGCTGTGGTAAGTTACTCATTCAGGGTAGTGAGAGTTACTCTAATGACAGCAAGTAAGAGCTGCACCAGATTGGGATGTTCCATTGAAAGTAAAAGTGCACCACAACAGTTAATAATCCTTACATCCATCCATCCATCTTCCATGCACTTATCCTGGTCACGGTCATTGGGAATCAGTTATTCTGAATGGTTAATGTAGTAAAATTATTGGTTTGAACTCCCACGTAGCCTGGTAGTTAGAGATGAGTTTAAGCCCCCCTAAAAATATTTACTGGACCCCCTCAGAATTCGTTTCTGGCTATGGGCCTGGGCTGTGGGCTCTCTTTCACTGCGTAATGTTTTAGGTTGCCGTATAATTTCACCTATGTCATGTCACAATGCACAATTTGGTTCGTATTTTTTGGGCAGTTGCTCGTCAGCTGTGACGTTTTAATTGTGAGAATTGTTGCTTGTGTGTGTGTTGAAAGAGTGATATATGTCCAGCTGAGTTTTATAATCCATTATAGTGGCATCTTAACTGTTCAGTGTATTAGTCTATATATTCTTAGACTGTAAATCATAGATGATACTGCCTCTAAGGTGGAGGCTTTGACAAAGCAGACCCCAATTCCCTGGGGCACGTTAGTGTCCGTGGTTAAAAGCGATGGTATAGCTATTCCAGGTGGAAATTTAGTTGCATACAGTAGCAAATGAACAAATGTATATATGCCCTTTTTCCTTTTCTACTGTATGCAACTGTGTGAATAGTGCTAAATGCAAGACAATGTTTTTAATCCATAAATCAGGAGATGAGGTTATGCTTAATTGAGCCTACGCAGATGTAACAGTAATGTAAATATTCAGGGTGATTACTGGGTGAGACTTTGCTTTTAAATACAGTGGTACTTCGGTTCTCGAACTCACTAGAACTCAAATTTCTTGAAAGTCGAACAAACCAGTTTGACCTAGAACTCGATCTGAATATCGGAAGTCGAACCGTGAACGCTGACCTAATATAAATTGTACGCGCCAAGGAATGAGTCATACTACAATGCAATTCTTACTTAAATGCCTTCTTCACAGACTGGACGATTAACCAAATAAAGCAGCGCAACATTACAGTAACTAACAATAAATAAACCACTAACTTACGTGTACTATTAGAGCATTTATGTCGTTTATTTAAACTTTATTTTACCAGGTAAATGAACTGAAAACCAGTTCTCACTGCTTTACGTGATATTCGGGAGAAATAGCAGATTACGCATCGGAACTGCCTGGGATACAAACGTCATGCGTGTAACTAAACTCTTCAACCAATAAGGTGTAGCGGTCGCGGCGTTCACTGCACGATTTCAGTAACACATTTAAAATCGAGCAGACACCTTCGCCTCCACAATACACGGGACAAAACTTTCCGTACCCCAACAAGTGTTTAATATACATGCATGTTCCCTAACTACATAAAAGGTGACACAAACAAACACACAGTCCGAGCAATGAATGTACATATATTAAGTCCAACAGAACTGATCAGTCTTTTAATGGCGATTCCGATGATGGGGAGCTGGCAAACGGAACAGTCTTACCATGAAGGCGATGGAGTAGGGGATGACGGAAAAGTCGGTTGATGGTGTAATCCTGGTACTTAAGGTGACGTGGGTGTTCAACCAGTTCAATGGGGTTAATCCACAAACAGGGAAGACAAACGCGGACGATCTTCTTTGCGGACAAAGACAATACATTCACTACAAATGAAAGGACTTTAAACAAGAGACGCGGAAAACTAGTTCTCTCTTGCACCTTTCTTTCAGCCTCCTCTCCTGACCCTCTTCCCTATTACTTTCCAAACCACCACCTCCCTTCCCCTAATTAGTCACCTGGTTATATCAGGTAAACTCTTAAAGGGGAAGTTACATTCTAGTGCAGAGCTAATATGGAGGATAGAGCGCCCTCAGGCTTTCTGGATGGATACCATGTCGAGCCTAGGGGGTACCTCCCTTATGGCCATCGGCTATGGTAGCACTATGTGCGGTGTCACATATACCCCCCCCTCCAGCTGGGTCACAAGGGGAAGGACCGTAAAACGGCTTTATGTCCACCACATTTATTGTGTCGGTTCTCTCCCCTTTTCGCACTCGATAGTTAACCGGGCCTAGCTTTTTGACTATTTCAGCGGGTCCAGCCCACCGAGGAGCCAACTTGGCAGAGTAACCTCGGGCGGCGTCGGAGAGAGGGTGAGTCCTAATCCAAACAGATTGTTTGGGATGGTACACAGGGTTGGCACGTCCTCGGTTGTACGTCCTTCCCTGTTTCTCTTGTGCCTTTGCGACGTTCTTTCTCACCATGTCCTTGAGTTGGTCTTGACGCTCCAGGAGGGAATAACGTTTCGACCCTGGGGAGGATGCAACATGGATGAGCCGGTCAAAAGGGCCCTTAAGAGACCGGCCCAGTGCTAGTTGAGCAGGAGAGTGTCCTGTGGATTCTTGGACTGCCGAGTTAATAGCAAAGCGAAACTCTGCTAGCCAAGTGTCCCAGTTCCGATGTTCTTCCTCTACGAATGAGGCAATCATACTTTTCAGGGTGCGATTGACCCTTTCGGTCAGGTTAGTCTGGGGGTGATAACTGGTGGTGAATTTGTTGAGCACCCCCCATGTCTTGCAGACCTCTCTAAAAATCTGGCTGGTGAACTGACTGCCCCGGTCTGAAACAAGAAACTTGGGCGTTCCCCACCTGGTAAAAATCTCCTTCACCAAAACGTCAGCGATTTTAGGCGCCGTGCTGGTCCTGAGGGGAAACAGCTCCACCCACTTTGTGAAGTAGTCCACCACTACTAAAAGAATGGAGTTCCCTCGGCCACTTCTAGGGAAGGGGCCCATCAAATCTACACCTAACATCTCGCCAGGCTCTGTGATAGGTGTAGATTGTAAGAGTCCTGCAGGAGGCTTGTTGGAAGGTTTATACCTTTGGCAGGTGTGGCAGTTTCGGACATACGTCCAAGTGTCTTGACGGACAGTGGGCCACCAGGCCACTTCTATAATCCTCAGCAAGGTCTTCAGACGACCAAGATGGCCCCCTAAGGGATTATCATGGTAGTGGTGTTGGACTGGGAGACGCAGTACCTCTGGGACCACCAGTTGGTAATTAAAGCCTTGATCCCCCTTCGGCACGCGTCGGTAGATGATCCCATTTTGATCCACAAAGGCTATCCTGGATGGATCTCTCAGCTCCCCTAGCGGCCTTACTTCCTTCCGAACCTCCTGGATCCAGGGGTCAGTTAGTTGGGCTGCCCCTATCTCAGGTAGGGACATAGGTAGTTCCATCTGTGGTTTCCGTAACGATGACATAAGCGAGACCGATGCCCCTACAGGAAATACTCTGGACAAGGTGTCAGGCACAATGTTCAAACATCCCTTTCTGTAGATGATTCGGAACTCAAAGGGTTGTAACCGGAGGGTCCAGCGAGTTAGCCTAGAGGAGTTCTTTGGGTTATTAAAAGCCCAAGTGAGAGCGGCATGGTCTGTAACGACCTCAAACGACACTCCCTCCAAAAAATGGCGCCAGCGCTCGACCGCCCACACTACCGCGAGGCACTCTTTCTCTGAGACAGAGTAATTCCTCTCGGCTCCGGTTAAAAGTCTTGAAGCAAATGCGAGGGGTACTTCACGCTCCCCTTGGTCCTGGGTTAAAACCGCCCCCAACCCCATCTCACTCGCATCGGTGTGGAGTCGGAAAGGCTTGGCTGTGTCTGGATGGCCTAGGACAGGAGGATGTACCATCGAATTCTTCAGGTCTTGGAAGCTGTTGTGGCAAATGTCATCCCATGCCCAAACTGCTCTCTTCTTCAACAGTCTATACAGTGGCGCTGCCCGGTCAGCAAAATGGGGAACAAGCTTGTGGTACCACCCCACTAGCCCCAGAAACCTCTGCAACTCTTTCAGGTTCTTGGGGATGGGGTACTCTAGAATGGCCTTTGTCTTTTCTGGGTCAGCAGTAACCCCCTGACCTGAAACTATGTGCCCTAAAAACCTTAAGGAAGATTTGAAAAAGACACACTTCTTCAGGTTGAGAGTGAGGCTGGCCTCTTCAAGCCTTTGGAATACCTTCCGAAGGTCAAGTTGATGTTGGGTAGAGTCTGGGGAGTATATAATCACGTCATCAATGTAGACAAAACAACAATGGCCCCTCAGATCCGCTAGAACCCTCTCCATAAGCCGTTGGAAGGTGGCTGCAGCGTTCTTCAAGCCAAAGGGTAAAACACGAAACTGAAATAATCCCTGAGGGGTAGTGAAGGCAGTCAATTCCTTCTGGCCGGGCTCCATTGCGATCTGCCAATATCCTGACTGCAAATCCAGGGTGGTAAAAACACTAGCCCCCTTAAAAGACTCTAAAATCTCATGGATCAGAGGCATGGGATAGGCATCAAACACAGTCCTGCTATTTAGCTGGCGGAAGTCCACACAAAATCTCATGGACCCATCTGGTTTAGGAACTAAAACCACAGGAGCAGCCCACGCCGATGTAGAAGGTTCGATGATCCCCTCCTCCAACATCTTCTTGACTTGGTCGGCCATGATCTTCTGTTTTAGAGGCGAAACCCTGTAAGGGCGGCTGTGTACCGGTCTACTGTCAGTTAGGGTGAGGGAGTGGCGGCAAAGAGAGGTATAGCCTAGGACTGCTGACTTCAGGGAAGGGAACTCTCCTAACAACTGGCCCACCCTGGGGAACTCCTGTATCCCCTTAGGCAGTTCCTGGCATGATGGAGAGGGGCACGAAGCTCCAACTAAAGGCCTGCTTCCCACTGAGGAGGGAAGGCTAAGATCTACAGCACGACCACTCCGCAAACCTTCCAGGAGCTCCACCGGAACATAAAGGGTGACTGGCTCAGTGTTCTCCTCAAAACCCCCCTTCCCTATGATCCTATTCAGGAAAACTAGGGGCTGATGATAGGGGGGTAAACTGTAGCGACCCCGAGCCCAGTCCAGTCGGATACGACTCTTGGCCATAAAATCCAATCCCAAAAGCATAGGCCACGCCAAATCTTCATCCGCTAATACATAAAATGAAATACTGAGTGAATGAGCTGCCACCTTGAGGTGTAGCAAAATACAGCCGAGGGCAGGTTTTTGCGCCCCATCCGCCAGGGCAAACTGCTGGGCAGGTGCTTGAGTAAGTCTCCCTGAGGATGGCCGTAAAACCTTATAGGTTGAATAACTGATAAGAGAGAAAGTGGAACCAGTATCCAAAAGGGCTGGACCTTTCCTTTTCCCCACCACGACTTCAATAGCCATAAGTGCTGGAGGAGCTATGTGCAACACCGGGTCGGGCGGAGAGTTCTTGGCCTCAGACCCCATAGCCCCCCTTTTCTTAGGGCCGGGTCGTGCCTCTTTGCTCCCTTGCACCCGGGCCCAATAGTCCCGTTGACTGGCGCGGTCTTTTTCTATGAGAGTCCCTACCCTTACGATATCAGCTACCGTCTCCACTGCCCCTCGCATGATTACAGTCACTTGGGGATTGGCATGATCCAGAATCTTCTGTACCACCTCCTCCTCAGTCACCTCGGGCTTCCACTTTAGGCAGAGAGCACGATAGTCATAGGCAAAGTCCCTGATACTTTCTTGGGGTCCTTGCACCCTGGCTCGCAACTGTTCTTCCAACTCTGCCTGGAAACCCGAAGATAAAAAAGCGCTCAAAAAAGCAGCTTTGAATTCTTGCCATGTCTTTATGGCAGACCTTTCAGCCTTCCACCAATTGCGGGCAGAACCCTGCAGAACTGTATACAACAGGGCCAGCACCTCCGAATCAGACAGATTATGGAGAGATAAAAACTCCTCGCACGCCTCAATAAAAGCGAGGGCGTCCCCCTTGCCTGGGTTGTACTCAGGGAACTGAGGCTTAATAGGAAGGTACGTGCTGCGGGGGTGGATAGTAGAAAGGCCCTCAGCCTGAGAGCTATCTCGGTTTCCCAAGACCCGACTGGGTGTACTAGTAAGACGGACACGGCTTAGCTCCTTCTTCCACTGCTCATCCCTCCTTTTCAAACACTCCACTACCGCCTTTTCTAAGGTAGCTAGTTGTTGTTGTACACGCTCTTCATTCGCTTTCATCCGATCTATGAGGAACTCCCTTAAGGTAATTTCCCTCTCTATAGCTTGTTGTTGTGCTTCACGCAGCTCCACAAGATCCTGCTCCAAATCAGCCATCCTGCTGTTAGCCATTTCCAAGGCCTGTTGCATCCCTCCTAATTGTTCCTCCATCTGTACCTCTTCTTCACCCTCTCCCTCCTTCACCTCCGAGATATACATACTACCAAGAAGGTCGGTTAACTGAGTAACCTCCCCTAGGGGACTACCAAGAAGGTCGGTTAACGGAGTAACCTCCCCTAGGGGAACAGAGCGAATAGTAACAGTAGGAGGCACCGCAGTAAGAGACGCCTCAGCACCATTCCGTTTACCCTGTACGCTCGTATCAGCCATGGTACCCTCACCGCGGCAACCCTAATACATTTAAATCGTTTTATCGTTTACCAAACACAAACGCGTATCACACGGACTACACAAATACAGAAACACAAATAACTAATACAACGCAATCAACATTCGACAACACGCATTAAAACGAAAACAATGAAGTGAATAAACCAATACAAAATATAAAGAAACGGTAAATTAAGACAATAACCAACACACGCGGTATAACATTTCACAAACACTAGATCACATGGGAACAATACATATACTCCTGAAAGTCTCCCCATACGGGCCACCACTCTGTAGCGGTCGCGGCGTTCACTGCACGATTTCAGTAACACATTTAAAATCGAGCAGACACCTTCGCCTCCACAATACACGGGACAAAACTTTCCGTACCCCAACAAGTGTTTAATATACATGCATGTTCCCTAACTACATAAAAGGTGACACAAACAAACACACAGTCCGAGCAATGAATGTACATATATTAAGTCCAACAGAACTGATCAGTCTTTTAATGGCGATTCCGATGATGGGGAGCTGGCAAACGGAACAGTCTTACCATGAAGGCGATGGAGTAGGGGATGACGGAAAAGTCGGTTGATGGTGTAATCCTGGTACTTAAGGTGACGTGGGTGTTCAACCAGTTCAATGGGGTTAATCCACAAACAGGGAAGACAAACGCGGACGATCTTCTTTGCGGACAAAGACAATACATTCACTACAAATGAAAGGACTTTAAACAAGAGACGCGGAAAACTAGTTCTCTCTTGCACCTTTCTTTCAGCCTCCTCTCCTGACCCTCTTCCCTATTACTTTCCAAACCACCACCTCCCTTCCCCTAATTAGTCACCTGGTTATATCAGGTAAACTCTTAAAGGGGAAGTTACATTCTAGTGCAGAGCTAATATGGAGGATAGAGCGCCCTCAGGCTTTCTGGATGGATACCATGTCGAGCCTAGGGGGTACCTCCCTTATGGCCATCGGCTATGGTAGCACTATGTGCGGTGTCACAAAGGGACAAGGTGTGTCTTCACGGAGGCGGTTCCAGTTTGTGCAGCTGGGTGAGAGGTCGCAATGCATCTAACCGTAATGCATTGCGTCAGGATCAGGATGCGTTGCTTTAAGCCAGCGCTGTAAGCAAGTCGAAGAACCCAATGACCGGACTGGGGAAACAAACTGAAATGTGGACTTAATACAGAGGACTAATGACAACAACCAGAAACAGCTAATCACATGGGGATCCCACACGAGGTTAACGAGGGGGCGTGGCACACGGAAGGAGCGGACGATCGGGGCAGGACAGGGGTAATGTTGGGATAAGATCTTTATCGTTTTGTAAGCCATTAAGAAAAAAATGCTCCTCTTCTTTTATCCTGTTCATTTTGTGTTTAAATGCTAAAAAAAAAAACATATTTAGGTGTAATTTTGGAGGGCCGGGAACCAATTACTTGGTTTTCCATTATTTCTTATGGGAAAAATCCCATAAGAAGATCAGAAATCAAACTTTTTAGGATTCGATCCAGAGTCCGGAACGGATTAAGTTCGAGAACCGAGGTATCACTGTATTTAGAAATTATTTTATTTTTTAATTTTATTTCTTGCTGTCATTCTTAGGTTCTAGTTTCCTGTTGGGAATGCATTAAGTGTTTTTGTCAGAAATACCAGTAGTGTAACAGGCTGTATTTTCGTTTCATTCGCTGTGCAGAGAAAGCTCATGCCAGTTTCTGACCCACAGGAGAGTACATCAAGACCTGGAGGCCAAGATATTTCTTATTGAAGACCGATGGTACATTCATTGGCTATAAGGAACGACCACAAGATGTGGACCAGCTGGAAACGCCATTAAATAACTTTTCCGTGGCACGTAAGTGAATTTACTGACTCTGTTCCTTAGTGTGCCACTCTGCTGCCCTTCACCCGGCCACCATATTGGATAACTTGTATCTCGGGAGCTGGATTGGTGTGTTCAGGAGATTATTACGTTTTTACGTTTAGTATCTTTCAGTCATACTGCCATCGTAACACTGTTACAAAGGCAGCATTACGTTGAGCTGTTTAGTTAGCTAGCTAACAGCTCTTATAAGCACATAACAGCATGTTGCTCCAGCAAGGGTTTGATGCTTAAACAGAAGGGGAAATGGAACCTTTGGGAAGACCTACCTATTGGATTCTTCATTCTGAGTCAGTTATTTCCCTGGTCTATTTAAGCCTGGTTATGTTCCAGTCTTCTAGTTTGGTTCTTCATCTCTGGTTCTGCTGTCCTTCTGTTAGCTTTCCATGAACTCACTTATGAACGATGGTCAGAACTGGCACTCTGTTGTAGCTTAGGGTCTCTTTTTGTTCCACTGTCCATGTTTCTGATCAGAATGTCAGCTGATGAAGACTGAGCGACCCAAACCCAACACCTTCATCATCCGCTGTCTGCAGTGGACCACTGTCATTGAGCGCACCTTTCACGTCGACACTCCTGAGGAGAGGTGAGCGGGAGACCCATGTAAAACACACAAATGGGACTCTAATAGCACAATTCACTTCAACTGATTATTGCATTACAGAAAAAAGCTCTTGTATCAAGCATTCAAGTAACAACACAATTCTAAAATATCAATATTAAAAATGTAAGTAATAACAGTATTCTGTTAAACATGTACACTAAACTAAAAATAAATGACATTACACAGTACATGTGTCATTTGCCGTGCATGCCTATGGAGTGCCACGCTTACAATTCAGTGTTTATCAAGATTATATTCAATTATCCAGATAATTCAACTCTCCAGCACGCTAGATACCAGAACTTTTATTTTCAAACATTTATTGATTAATAAATTGCACCATTTGATTATGCTACTTGGAAAAAGGCCTTGCAGTCATAAGTGTGAAACACATAAACATAAATGTCCTTTTTTTGGCCCTGATCAGGGAGGAATGGACTCGAGCCATCCAGGCTGTTGCTGATGGCCTGCAGAAGCAGCATGAGGAGGAGATGATGGATTACTCCCCTGACCCCATGGACATGGAGATGTACCTGACCAAACCTCGCCTGAAAGTTGTATGTATTGCTTGAGTACTCTTCCATTTAGCCCAATTCTGAATCTTTTCCTGTTTTACCCTTACAAACAGCAGAAACAGGGAAATATGCCATAAATATTACAATAAATAGTATGGTTTTTTACGTGTTTGTTTAGTTTTCCTCTATGTACTCTGGGTTATAGTAGTTGGGTTTTAGCAGCTGTTATGTCGGTTTTTGGCCAGAGGTAGCTTCACTTTTTATCGCTCCTTCCCATAGACTATGCATGACTTTGAATACCTCAAGCTGCTTGGTAAGGGCACATTTGGAAAAGTCATCTTGGTGAAGGAGAAAGCCACTGGGCGATATTACGCTATGAAGATTCTGAAAAAGGAAGTAATCGTGGCAAAAGTAAGTAGCTCCTATGGTGGCTGGGGGGTGGGGGAATGTGAGAGCGAGGTTTTAATGCTGCTGATTGCCTTCCCTCATTCTCTCCTCTTAGGATGAAGTCGCACACACGCTTACTGAGAACCGAGTGCTACAGAATTCCAAACATCCCTTCCTAACGGTGAAATTCTCCTCCATCCCTTACCAGCAGTTAATGAGTAGCTGGCCAAGGAAACTTTCTATGTTTTAGTTGTAGAAGAATTTCAACAGCTGTTTGCCAGTACTGTTTGATGAGCCTCAATCAGACACGTCAGCTCATTAATTAGCTTATCTTACTGGAATCAGCTCATTAATTAGCTTATCTTACTGGAATGAAACTGATGTAAGGTGGCCTCAGAATTTTACTTGATAAGGTAGAGTTTCCTTGATTCTCTGAGGCATTGTTTAGATTATTTACTACTAATTTCTAGTCTACTAATATTGATAAGCTGATTGTGGGAAGCCTCCATGTTCTTTTAAACATTTTTTCAAAGTAGAGAAAGGAGTAATTTGTGTGGGTGAAAGTTTTCTTTAATTAAATTATAATTATTTTCACTTTTCTCCCCATCAGGGTTTGAAATACTCCTTTCAGACTCATGACCGGCTTTGTTTTGTGATGGAGTATGCAAATGGTGGTGAGGTAAGCACATTTATTATTTGTAATTTGGGGAAAACCTCAGATTCAGCGTTGCCACTATGACCCTTCTGCTCCCTTTCAGCTGTTTTTCCATTTGTCACGAGACCGGGTCTTCTCAGAGGAAAGGGCGCGGTTCTACGGGGCAGAGATTGTTTCAGCACTGGACTACCTCCACTCAGAGAGGAATGTGGTCTATAGGGACCTAAAGGTGAGCCTCTGAGGCACTGCCAGCTTTCTCAGCCAGTCGAAGAACTTGAAGGGTATCATTGTAAAGTAAAAGACGTATTTGCTGAATCAAGAGAAGCATATTATTGAAGTTTTTTTTTTTTACCTTAGATTATCTACCATTTACATGGTATGAATTTGATACTGAACTCCATTAGCAATACTTTAGACCCTCTGTTCTTCTTACAGCTGGAAAACCTTATGCTGGACAAGGATGGACACATTAAGATCACAGACTTTGGGTTGTGCAAAGAGGGCATCACAGATGGGGCCACCATGAAGACCTTCTGTGGAACGCCGGAGTACTTGGCTCCAGAGGTAATGGCTTGTTATCACTAGGGTTGGGTACCGTTTGGGGTTTTTTCGATACCGGTGCCAAATCGATACTTTTAAAAGGGTACCGGTGCCTGAACCGATACTATACAAAAGCCACAAAATGATGGTGGATGACTCAAGAATACATTTTTATTTAACAAAAAATGAAATGCTTAAAATTGAACAATATATTAAAAGTTTAAAGTATATATGAATATATAATCCCTCTGCTTTTAAGTTTATTCCGTGTGCCCTCAAATGTTTCATTAGATTTGACGTGTTTCCCCCTTTACACGCAACTGCTGTAAAACATTTGCTGCACGTCGCGGTGTCAGAATCCTTTTTTTTTTTAAATATAGCCACACTTTCGACCGTTTAATTTTAGGCATTTTAAGTAAGGGATAATGTACAGGCAGCCGGTAGTTATCGCAGAAATAAGCCCCGACAGTGTGATCAGGACCCGACGCGAAGCTTATTACACGGCTACTTGCCACATAAGGAAAAAAACTGGACATGAATATGAATTTGAAACATTTTATTGGCATATTTGTTTTAAAATAACATTTTTATCTTTCCGCGAAACGATATAGTACCACGTGACTATGCGTTATTACTTTGGAGCGGTTATTATTTGAAAATAACGAACTTGCAAATGTCTCAACTGACCAATCAGAATCAAGCATTCCAGAGAGCCGTGTAATAACGAAAGTTATTTAATTTAGCAAGCTAAGATAGCGGTAGACCACCTGCTGCCATCAGAGCAAGTGTAACGTTAGTTGCTGCATTCACGCGCATCTCGGATGGTCTCATTTCCTGATGATGTCACGTGTGTGTTGATGAATCTAATGTTTATTACAACTGTGTCATCATAGCCCCAGAGAACAAATATTTCAATCGACAGTTCAGGCATCTAAGCGGCACCGAAATGAGGCACCGAAATTCGTGTTCTGTTTCGGTCCGGTACATACCGGTTATATTGGTACCGGTGCCGTATCGGCACCGGATTTCGGTACCCAACCCTAGTTATCACTGACAATTTACCATGATATGATGCTTAATATAATATCAGTGTGGGTGTCCAGAACCATTTCAATTTTGGTAATAGTGACTATTCAGTTTAATCAACAAAGCAAAAGATACTTCAGAGATTATATTGACTAAAGGTATAGTGGTCTATTTGAGAAAGGTCTGGCTGCATATCTACTGTGAGGCAGATTCACTGACAGTCCAGAAGTCTACTGTGGTGCCAGCAGTGTTTTATTGTTTATTCAGTTTAGCAGATTTTTTGGTATGTTCTATATTTTAATGGATAATTTGCACTATTTAAAAAGTTATTTTACAGTTGTTTATTATGTTGTGTATATAAGGAAAAACTATGCCCTCTGTCAATGAATGTTTGAGTATTATTAAGGAGTGATTGCTTAAACGAAGGTATTTTTTCTGTGCAGGTTATGCTATTGCTATATACCGTCTGTTTAACTGAAATTTCTGAGACGATGTTAAATCGTAATGGAAAGGGTTAAGATAAAAGGGCATTACTCTGATCTTGTTAATCACTGTTAGTTTCGTGTTGTTGACTCAGTCTTTGTACAGCTTGATTACTGGTTTACTGTTGATCACTTGTGATTAGTGTTCATGTGCACTTATTATTTATACCACTTGTAATGTGTAATCAGTCACGTACTTGTATCTGGTAAGCTGAAATACAGCTTTGCTGCATTACAAGCATGTGACCTTCATATTCGTGTGGCTTTACTTTCTTTTCAATAAATGCAATTTACATATTTTTCAGCTGCTAATCAAATGTCAGCCTCTCTGTAGGTAAAAAAAGGGAATAATTTTGCACTTTTGCACAGACCAGAAATAAGGGGTTTTAATTGCGAGTTCACCATGTGACAACTATCGGTTCTATGATTGGCTAAGATGTTTCTGTGACGAATGTAAACTCACTTTGTGTAGGGCAAGGGCAGCATTATGCATAGGACATTTGGACTCGTACTGAAAATCCCTACATTTGGATATATTATGCACCTCATTGTTATTCAGGAATGTTAATATCTTCAAAATTTATATACAGTGCATCCGGAAAGTATTCACAGTGCATCAATTTTTCCACATTTTGTTATGTTACAGCCTTATTCCAAAATGGATTAAATTCATTTTTTTCCCTCAAAATTCTGCACGCAACACCCAATAATGACAATGTGAAAAAAGTATACTTGAGATTTTTGCAAATTTATTAAAAATAAAAAAACTGAGAAATAACATGTACAAAAATATTCACAGCCTTTGCCATGAACCTCGAAATAGAGCTCAGGTGTATCCTGTTTCCACTGATCATCCTTGAGATGTTTCTGCAGCTTAATTGGAGTCCACCTGTGGTAAATTCAGTTGATTGGACATGATTTGGAAAGGCACACACCTGTCAATATAAGGTCCCACAGTTGACAGTGCATGTCAGAGCACAAACCAAGCATGAAGTCAAAGGAATTGTCTGTAGACCTCCAAGACAGGATTGTCTCGAGGCACAAATCTGGGGAAGGTTACAGAAAAATTTCTGCTCCTTTGAAGGTCCCAATGAGCACAGTGGCCTCCATCATCTGTAAGAGGAAGAAGCTACCAGGACTCTTCCTAGAGCTGGCTGGCCATCTAAACTGAGCGATTGGGGGAGAAGGGCCTTAGTCAGGTAGGTGACCAAGAACCCAATGGTCACTCTGTCAGAGCTCCAGAGGTCCTCTGTGGAGAGAGGAGAACCTCCCAGAAGGACAACCATCTCTGCAGCAATCCACCAATCAGTCCTATATGGTAGAGTGGCCAGACGGAAGCCACTCCTTAGTAAAAGGCACATGGCAGCCCGCCTGGAGTTTGCCAAAAGGCACCTGAAGGACTCTCAGACCATGAGAAACAAAATTCTCTGGTCTGATGAGACAAAGATTGAAGTCTTTGGTGTGAATGCCAGGCGTCACGTTTGGAGGAAACCAGGCTCCGCTCATCACCAGGCCAATACCATCCCTACAGTGAAGCATGGTGGTGGCAGCATCATGGTATGGGGATGTTTTTCAGTGGCAGGAACTAGGAGACTAGTCAGGATAGAGGGAAAGATGACTGCAGCAATGTACAGAGACATCCTGGATGAAAACTTGCTCCAGAGCGCTCTTGACCTCAGACTGAGGGGACGATTCATCTTTCAGCAGGACAACGACCCTAAGCACGCAGCCAAGATATCACAGGAGTGGCTTCAGGACAACTCTGTGAATGTCCTTGAGTGGCCCAGCCAGAGCCCAGACTTGAATCCGATTGAACGTCTCTGGAGAGATCTTAATATGGCTGTGCACCGACTCTTCCCATCCAACCTGATGGAGCTTGAGAGGTGCTGCAAAGAGGAATAGGCCAAACTGCCCAAGGATAGGTGTGCCAAGCTTGTGGCATCACATTCAAAAATGTGTAATTGCTGCCATAGGTGCATTAACAAAGTACTCAGCAAAGGCTGTGAATACTTATGTACATGTGATTTCTCAGTTTTTTTATTTTTAATAAATTTGCAAAAATCTAAAAACTTTTTTCACGTTGTCATTATGGGATGTTGTGTGTAGAATTTTGAGGAGAAAAATGTATAATTCATTTTGGAATAAGGCTGTAACATAACCAAATGTGGAAAAAGTGATGCGCTGTGAATACTTTCCAGATGCACTGTATATATTTGGTTATGGATGTGGCTGGAGCTGGAAAGAGGCTTTTTAGTAGATTACATATTCTGAAATTTTTTTATGATGTCTGCAGACATTATGTGCATACCATGAGCTTTGTTGGGAAAATATCTGTTTGTGAACTGCAGTTTCTTTATACTCCTATTTAATACAATTAAGTATACACATTACAATGAAAAGAACACCCTTTTATTAATTTATACTGTAAAAACTATACCACACTGTAAAAATACAATGATACAATGATATTATATGAATATAAAATAGTACAGGAAAATCAGAGAAGACTATTGGACTAAATGGCCATGGAGAGTGGTGCCCTGTATTTGAAAAGATATTGAAAAAACGCTCCAATTGGAAGCCAAATTTATAAATGCAGTCACTGGAAAAAAATTTGGAAAACCTCTAAAAGGCTCGTATACCAAGATAACAAACATAAAAAAAACAAAAAATAACTTCTGAATGAAAAGAATAGCTGAAAATAAAAATGGGCAAGTCTAAAACTGACATGCCATATTTCAGAAGGACTTTAAATTAAAGATATGTGGCAAAACATAAATTTAGAATCATCTTATTTGAAGAACATACGGGTATTGTTTAGGGCTGGGAATCAGCCTTGACCTCAATTTGTTTAAATTTCGATTCACAAATGCACGATTGGATTCCATTTCAGCTGTATATAATCTACGTTTAAAACACATTAACTAACATCAAATCAAAAAATGACATCAGGCACAGCACTGCAGAATTAACATTGAAAAGCAATGTAATTAAGATATCATTACATGAAAAAAATAAGATAATGAAAAACAATATATAATACAAATTCTTACAATTCTTGTACTTACTCGTGAACACACCGAAATACTTCATCCACACTTTCCCCTCTGCTCTGCCCGAAATAAATTCCTACTTTCATTTCAATGTTCCCCACGACGTTTGAAAAAAAAAAAAAAACAGATAATTAACAATATTCTCATAGCTGACAGCAGGTCACATCCAGTAATACCTGTTTTCCTTTTACATTGTTTGCTTTCATTTAGGTTTATTTCTTTCTTTTGCTTTTGTTATTTTCTTAAAGCAGAGTACTGAAAATCATTTTTTTTTTTGAGAATAAAGCCCTACTTGACTTGACTTGCTTGCAATCACATGCCCAGAATACTCCATTGCCATGACTGACAATGAACCAAGATGGCAGCGTGAGGTGATTGCACCCCTGCTGTAGGTGAGAGAGAAAGTAGTGCCACCTATGCACTAAGAGGACTGATGGAAGTAAAATTCAGCAAAAATATTTTCAAAGTCGTGGGGTAAAGACGTAAATAACTTGGATCGATCTTGGGAATTTGCAAATCAATATTGAAGTGTCCAAACCAGGATTGCGATTAATCATAATCCGGGCACAGCCCAAAAGAGGCACGCGGGACTGTCCCCAGGTGGGCCCACCACCCACAAGGGGAATGTCAGGGGTTCGGTGCATTGTGGATCGGGTGGCGGCCAAGGGAGGCCCTGGCGGTCCGATCCCCGGCTGACAAAACTGGCTTTCGGGACATGGAATGTCACCTCTCTGGTGGGGAAGGAGCCTGAGCTTGTGCGTGAGGTTGAGAGGTATCGACTAGGTATAGTCGGGCTCACCTCAATGCATAGCTTGGGTTCTGGAACCAATCTCCTGGAGAGGGGCTGGACGCTCTTTTACTCTGGAGTTGCGGCGGGTGAGCGACGCCGGGCTGGGGTGGGGCTATTGGTGGCCCCACAGCTCGGTGCATTAACATCGGAGTTTACCCCGGTGAACGAGAGGGCTGTTTCCCTGCGCCTTCGGGTCGGGGATAGGTCTCTGACTGTCATCTGCGCTTATGCGCCGAATGTCAGTTCGGAGTACCCGGCCTTCTTGGATTCCCTTAGCGGTATGCTATTTGGCGTGCCGCAGGGGGATTCCATCGTTTTGCTGGGGGACTTCAACGCTCACGTGGGCAATGACAGTGTGACCTGGAAGGGGGTGATTGGGAGGAACGGCCTCCCTGATCTGAATCCGAGTGGTGTTCTGTTATTGGACTTCTGTGCAATGCATGGTTTGTCCATAACGAACACCATGTTCGAGCATAAGGGTGTCCATAAGTGGACATGGTACGAACATGCCCGGGGCTACAGGTCGATGATCGATTTTATAATCGTATCAACTGATCTGCGGCCCTCAGTCTTGGACACTCGGGTAAAGAGAGGGGCAGAGCTGTCAACTGATCACCACCTGGTGATGAGTTGGCTCAGGTGGCGGGGGAGGAAGCCGGTCAGACCTGGTAGGCCCAAGCGCATAGTGAGGGTCTGCTGGGAATGTCTGGCAGAGGCTCCTGTTCGCTGGGGCTTTGACTTGTGCCTCCGGCAGAATTCCGACTGCATGCCGGGGGAGGTGGGAGACATTGAGTCTGAATGGACACTGTTCCGGACCTCCATTGTGGAAGCGGCCGTACGGAGCTGTGGCTGCAGGGTGGTCGGTGCCTGTCGTGGCGGTAACCCCCGTACCCGATGGTGGACACCAGAGGTGAGGGGGGCCGTGAAGCTGAAGAAGGAGGCTTACCGGGAATTATTAGCCCGGGGGTCTCTGGAGGCAGCTGACAGGTACCGGCAGGCCAGGCGGAACGCGGCTTGGGCGGTCGCAGAAGCAAAAACCCGGGCGTGGGAGGAGTTCGGTGAGGCCATGGAAAGTGACTTTCGGTCAGCCTCAAAAAGGTTCTGGCAAACCATACGGAGTATCAGGAGGGGGAAGCAGCTCCTGGTTCCTACTATTTATAGTGGGGTGGGGGGGGGGCTGTTGACCTCACCTGGGGACATCATCCGGAGGTGGAAGGAATACTTTGAGGACCTCCTCAACCCTGCCTCAGATACATCTACACATACTGCCTTTGAGACATCGGAGGGCACAGAGCCCGAGGGTGCTTGGGGGGGCTTGCCCATCACTGAGGCTGAGGTGGCCGGGGTGGTTAAGCAACTCCGTGGTGGCCGGGCCCCGGGGGTGTACGAGATCCGCCCGGAGTACCTGAAGGCTCTAGATGTTGTGGGGCTGTCGTGGCTGACACGCCTTCTCAACAGTGCGTGGAGGTCAGGGACAGTGCCGCTGGATTGGCAGACTGGGGTGGTGGTCCCCTTATTTAAGAAAGGGGACCGGAGGGTGTGTTCCAACTACAGGGGGATCACACTTCTCAGCCTCCCTGGGAAAGTCTATTCCGGGGTACTGGAGAGGAGGGTGAGATCAATAGTCGAATCTCGGATTCAGGAGGAACAATGCGGTTTTCGTCCGGGTCGTGGAACGCTAGACCAGCTTTATACCCTTGCAAGGGTACTGGAGGGGGCCTGGGAGTTTGCCTATCCAGTCTACATGTGTTTTGTGGATTTGGAAAAGGCTTACGACCGGGTTCCCCGAGGTGCTCTGTGGGGGGTGCTTCGAGAGTATGGTGTCCGGGGTCCACTGTTGTGGGCGATCCGGTCCCTGTACGAACGGAGCAGAAGCTTGGTCCGCATTGCCGGCAATAAGTCGGACGTGTTCCAGGTGCGTGTTGGGCTCCGCCAGGGCTGCCCTTTGTCATCGGTCCTGTTTATCATATTTATGGACAGGATTTCTAGGCGCAGCCAAGGCGTCGAGGGTGTCCAGTTTGGTGACCTCAGGATTGACTCGCTGCTTTTTGCAGACGATGTCGTCCTGCTGGCTTCATCTGCTGGGGATCTCCAGCAGGCACTGGGGCGGTTCGCAGCCGAGTGCGAAGCGGCAGGGATGAGGATTAGCACCTCCAAGTCCGAGACCATGGTTCTCAGCCGGAAACGGGTGGTTTGCCCTCTTCGGGTTGGGGAAGACGTACTGCCTCAAGTGGAGGAGTTTAAGTATCTCGGGGTCTTGTTCTCGAGTGAGGGTAGGCGAGATCGGGAGCTGGATAGACGGATCGGAGCGGCGTCTGCAGTTCTGCAGGCGCTTAACCGGTCCGTCGTGGCTAAGAAAGAACTGAGCCAAAAAGCCAAGCTCTCGATCTATTGGTCCATCTTTGTCCCTACCCTCACCTATGGTCATGAGCTATGGGTAATGACCGAAAGAACGAGATCGCGAATACAAGCGGCCGAAATGAGGTTTCTCCGCAGGGTGTCTGGGCTCTCCCTTAGGGATAGGGTGAGAAGTTCGGATATCCGGGAGGGCCTCAGAGTAGAACCGCTGCTTCTTCACGTTGAAAGGAGCCAGTTGAGGTGGTTTGGACATCTGGTGCGGATGCCTCCTGGGCGGCTACCCGGAGAGGTTTTCCGTGCATGTCCTACAGGGAGGAGGCCCCGGGGCAGGCCCAGGACTCACTGGAGGGATTATATCTCTTGGCTGGCCTGGGAACGCCTCGGTGTCCCCCCCGAGGAGCTGGTGGGGTTAGCTGGGGAGAGGGAGGTCTGGGTGCCTCTACTGAAGCTGCTATCCCCGCAACCCGAACCCCGGACAAGTGGCAGATGATGGATGGATGGATGGATGGATGGATGGATGGATGGATGGCATAAAATCAATATTTTTTCCCTCCCCTATTCCTTACGCATTTTCAAAAGGGTATTCTGGTCAGAATCCTCCTGCCCACTGAAAAACAACACGGCACCATTTTATGTTCTAGCTTTTGTGATTCTATATATGAATGTGCTTACATGTAACATAAACAACAGATTCTACCTTTTGTAGTAAGATGGTATTTCACTCTCACCTCTTCTGAAAAACCAGGTACATGTAGTAATCTTCATGCCTGTAGTGAAGGCTGCACTTATGCATTCTGTTGAGGAAATTCAATTAATTCATTTTCAATCAATAAACATTCATTTAATCTGACATATATTTAGAAAGCAACTTACAGAGATGATGTATTCCTCTTAAGCATAGAGTTGGTCTGAATCAAGAGATCAAAACATACAGACAATGCATAACATGATACCATACAAACAGGTACCAATTAATGATAAATGTTAGTTATATCTAATTGGATAAGCACTGTTATAAGAACACTGTATGTACTTCATTCACCAGTTTAAGAAATTTCAAGAAAATCTAATTAGGTTAGTTCTTTGCAGCAATTATGTTGGTTTAACATCATCACTGGGCATAATGGGCAATGAAAATGTGTGCAACGGGTAGCACATTTTGATAACTGAGGCACAGTATTTCTTTTACAAATTGATATGTGCATCTGATGGTCAATATCAAATACAAAACACTGTAAAAATGATTGAGTATGCATTTATGGTCTTTTGAATGAGGAAGATTTATTGATTTCTTAAATATGGTAACTCAGTATGTGATGCAATTCAGGCTAACTTGCACTTACTGTATATAAGTGTGAGTGGAATGGTAACACTGTTCAACAAACCAGAGCAATCCGCACTTGACAATGAATTAAACTATTAACCAAAACCAGTAACTGCCTAAGTACAAAGTGTGTTCCGTAGCAGTCAAGCAGCAGCAAATAAAAACCATTCCCATACTTCTAAGCATAGTGAACAATTACTATTCCTTGTATAGCATTGTTTTGGAAGTAACATCACTTTCGGCAACACTGCAGTGGATTTCTGGCCCCACAGTTAACTTCTGGCCTCACAGTGGATCTGCAGCTATTGGTCTATTCTTCCATCAAGCAAATATGTTTCTCCATTTCAAATGGTGAAAATGGTATTAACAGTAGCATGGACTGAAAGTTTAGAATGCATTGCTGCTAAAATAATTCAATCAAATGCAAAAAGTTTTCTTTTGATACATGGTCGGCTTTCTGAACACTGCAATTTTGCATTTGCCCATGAAGAGGCACAAGACTTCATACTGCCCTCCAGAGCACATAGTGAAAAATGCAATGAAAATGCTTTAGTCA
The DNA here is from genome assembly GCF_048594095.1 of Paramormyrops kingsleyae. Taxonomy (NCBI): domain Eukaryota; kingdom Metazoa; phylum Chordata; class Actinopteri; order Osteoglossiformes; family Mormyridae; genus Paramormyrops; species Paramormyrops kingsleyae. The sequence continues at coordinate 28,700,153 of NC_132815.1, read as the reverse complement.
GTGGCAGAATGCACTTGTGGGTCATTTACATGTGACAGCTCTATATTTTGGTGTTTCTTTGCCAAAAGTGACTATCAAGCCTAAGCACATGTAAACCCCAGACTTAAGTCGACAATTAAATATGCTTAAGTAGTGCTGGGTAATAAAACGATCTCGATTTTTTTTATCGATAAAAAATGAGGACGATCACGATGATACACACAGACTATAAAACTCGATCAACCAAGTTTGCTCAGTTTTAGAGAATGCAACTCGATGGCCTATCGAGCAGAGGTTTACTGAACGCCAGCACAACAGCCAATCACTGACGACGTTGTAATTTTGCCCATCCTCCCTTAAAGAAGCAGTGGGTGCGTTCGACTTGGGCTTGGGTCTGTCTGCAGCTGACGCGACGTGGAGCGCGATCTGCCGGCGGCTGCAGGGGTGGAGTATAAATTGACTGCAGCCAAGTCGGACAACTTCTACTTGTCGTAGTCTGCAAGACCTGATTGCAATGGCAGCACAGCCAGAAGGGTGTAGATAAATCTATACAAATATCACTTACATGCACATTACTTCTTTTACAATAACCAATTCCTGATCCAAACTGTTAGCAGTGGAAAAAAAATAACTATTGTGCATAGTAGCCCTGTGTAAAAAGATAGCTGCCAGGAAAAAGGTCAAATACATGTATTTCAAGGATTCAAAGTTTTTGTCATGTACAGAGTACAATGCAATTCTTTCTTGAATGCCTTCTTCACTGACTAGATGATTAAACAAATAAAGCAGCGCAACATTACAGTAACTAACAATAAATAAACCACTAACTTACGTGTACTGTTAAAGCATTTATGTAATTTATTTAAACTTTATTTTACCAGGTAAATGAACTGAAAACCAGTTCTCACTGCTTTACGTGCTTTTCGGGAGAAATAGCAGATAACGCATCGGAACATCCTGGGATACAGACGTCATGCGTGTAACTAAACTCTTCAGCCAATAAGGGCGAAGTTGTGTTGTCACGGAGGCGGTTCCAGTTTGTGCAGCTAGCTGAGAGGTGCTGAGAGTCTGTCTTAAGTTATCTTGCTCTTGCGAGGATTTTGTACCATGTGACATGGTGACGCGTGGTGAGGTTTTGCAGCACCGAACAAAAAAATCTAACCATGATTTGGCATTTTTTTGAATAGCTGTTTTTGTTTGGTTTAGATACTTTTCTACCTCAGAATTTTAAAAAGTTTTAAAAGACCAAGAATAGAGGAAGATACTTGTTGCAGTCAGTCCTGCTTTATTTTATGTTTGCCCTTTAACATATTTGTAATATTATACAGTTTTGCACATTGTTACATTATTATATGGTTTTGTTCATTTGAGCTATGTTTCTTTGAATACTTGAAAATCAATAACCTTTTATAATTTTAAGGGAATTTTGTATTTAAACAGTAAAATCTGTTGGAAAATAAATATTTGTTTACTAATATTTATTTCAATGTATTCATTCTATTTGTCAGAATATTTTTTATTATTATTTTGATTACATTATTACATGGAACAGAATGGCCCCCCCTCGTTTGTAAATTTCTTAAGTTCTTATGTAACAGCATTGTGAAACTACAATATTGATAATTATCGATATCGGTCAATACAGGAAAAAATATCATGATAATTATATTTGCCATATCACCCAGCTCTACGCTTAAGTGAAAAAAGCATAGAGCTACGCTGCCATGGGAGAGTTGACCCCGCAGTTCTTTTGTTGATTAGCTGACGGCGTCCCCTCTAACCCCAGTAGCATCGATACTGACTCCTCAGTGCCTCCTCAATGCCTCTTGACACTTGAACTACTCATCCTATTGATACCCACCCTTCTACCTTGCTGATGTTCCTTTGCTATGTGCATCTTCTTAGGTGCTGGAAGACAATGATTATGGACGAGCAGTGGACTGGTGGGGCCTGGGTGTCGTCATGTATGAAATGATGTGCGGCCGCCTGCCCTTCTACAACCAGGACCACGAGAAGCTGTTCGAGCTCATCCTTATGGAGGATATCCGCTTTCCTCGCAACCTGGGGCCTGATGGACGGTCTCTGCTCACTGGCTTGCTCAGGAAAGACCCCAAGCAGAGGTAAGTGACCACCTCCTGCCTGTCAGCTCCACGACTGATCTGGGGAACTGGGATAAGCCCGCTCATCTACAATACACTATGGTGTCAGAAGGGATTCCAGTCATGTTCTGAACATCAAGTCAAAGTATTTTCCTTTTATTTTTGGATATATGATCCATGGGTCATACGCTGAAATGAAATTATGATCTTGTTGCAAGGAAAAAAAACATATATGGAACAGTATTCAGTACTCCTCTCTGTCCTGCAGGTTAGGTGGTGGGCCAGATGATGCCAAGGAGATCATGCAGCACAAGTTCTTTGCGGGGATTGAGTGGCAGGACGTTTATGAGAAAAAGGTAATCCCTAATAAGATTTTAGTAATTGCATGAAGGGAAATTCAGCTCTTACAGCAGCAGTTATAAACAGGATCAGATAATACACACAACCACACAACATAAGAGAACAGCATGAAGGAAGGGAGAGATAGATAGGGGGAAGGGAGAAATGGACAGGATGAAATAAAGGAGGGACAGACAGATACAGATGGATAAATAATGTACTCTTTTTAGACAGACTTCGCCTCCTATTTTGGTTGAGCATTGTATTACACTAAGTGATGAGTGCCAGAATATAAATGTTGGTTCAGTGAGGAGACATGGCACACAGCAGTAATAATAATGACGACAACAACAGCAACAGTGATTATGATGATGATGATAATAATAATATAATATTGAAGAAGTAGTGGCAATAATAATAATAAAACAGTGGAAACTGTTTATAGTGATCACGTCCAGCGTTTCCCCTGGGGGGGGGGGCAGATGGACACCGACAGGATTCATGGTGTTCATGTGTTTCTTTTAATGACATCAGTCATTAAACATCAGAACAGTGTCATAAATATTCACTTGCCCCTAGAGGGCTATTTTGGAACCTCGGTGAACAACAGGTTCGGCTGCCACCACCTATCCTTGGTCCCATAGATTAGAACACTCCACTCAGAATCAGGCAAACTGAAGCAATAACAATACTTTATTATTCAATTAGTTCTTAAAACAATGGGCTCGCGTTGGTTACCTCGCAGCACACAATTTCTCCGCATACACTAAGGGCGCCTGATAAGACAGCACAGCACACATGAAATAAGTTGGGCTACGATCTCAAACTTTGTCAAAACCTGTCATCCGTTGGTGACTGAACTTCTGCTGCTTGTCAGGGGCAGGGCGTGCAGCACTTGAGCTCTTTTCTGTTCTTGGACCCGGAATAGGAGAGCTACTCCGGCTGCTACTCACAGGAGAGCGAGCATTGCCATCTTCACCACCCTGGGAGCATTTAAAAAACGCAGATATTTTTCTCTGCTTTTCAGGTGGTTGATGGAACATATTTTATGACGCGCTCTCTGTCCGCTGGTGGAGTGTGCTCACCTGTGTGTGCACGTGTCTGTTTGCACGCATCGGGGCGGAACTCCGCCATGCGCGATACAGAGAGTACAGGAGAATTGTAAAGGCCCGACCGTGTAGAGACAAAAATGACAAGCTGTTGTGTAAATAAGATAAATAACATAAGGCTATTTAGTTTGTTTAAAAAAAGGACAATGTACAGACCTGTTCCATAGGAAAGGTAACCTTAAATGTCTTCTGTTGTGATCTGGCGCTATTAGAAAATAAGATTAAATAAAATTAAGTTGACCTTCAAGGGTGGGTGGGAGGCGACCCCCTAATATAATGGTCGGGGAAACACTGACATCTGTCTGGGTGAAATTGATCACTATAAGCAGATGATCAATATAACTGATGTTTTTCTTCTTTGTGTATCAGGCAGATTACCATCTAATTATCATTTGCATATTTATTACAGTACATGAATATAATATATTTGCTTAATTTTATTGATGATTTCACAATACAGTACAACTATTTTCAAACTTTTTTCAAATAACAATACTGTACAAATTAAATTACTCTATAATTCAAATGTGCTATAATGCAGTGCAGTACCGTACATAATATTCAATTAAATTAAATTTTATTTATACAGCACATTTTCACAATGTTACATTGTTTCAAAGCACTTATTGTAGTTTCGCTGCTGCATCTTGGTGGCTCATTTTTGGTGGTTTGTTATAAGCTTTGATGAGACTATATTTGTCATTGAGAGAAACTAGCTTTTTCCCGTCATGTCTTCTGTGCCTGCCCCATTAGCCTCAGGTAGCTAGCCAGATGCAGATGGTTTACAGCAAGGCAAAGTAAAGTGAAAAAAAAAATTACCTCAATTTAAATTTTATTCTTGTGTTGTCATGTCTAAAAAGAACCAAAATGAACACTGTAAGCTTGATTACTATAAGCAAATTATTTAAACAGTATTTGAACATGAATTATTCTCTCCCAAGCTTTTTGATCCGTATAAGAAGTTGATCACTATAACTGTGATCCCTAAAAGTGGTGCCATTGTAAATAATAATAATAAGTAGTAGTAGTACTAGTAATAACAATAGTAATAATGATGCTGTCTCTGTGAAGGATAATATGGCCTGTGCCCATCACCTAATGCACGATATTACATGTTCTTTGCAAACATTCTCTCTTCAGCTCATCCCACCCTTCAAGCCCCAGGTTACTTCAGAAACAGACACAAGATACTTTGATGAGGAGTTTACAGGACAGACCATCACCATCACACCTCCGGGACAAGGTACCCTACCTGTCAGCTCTGCATCACTACTCACATTTCATTTTCTGCTAATAACACACGCATGCAAAATGAGTTCAGTAGTAGTTTTAGCCTGGGTCTCTCGCAGGAATGGGCAGTATATCTGATACATGTATTTTAAAAATTTATTTAAAATACAAAATTGTATTTTGTAATTTGTATTGACTTCATAAAAATGATTACGTAATTTGTATCAAAATACATTGATGTTCAGTGTTTTTGTATTTTTGAAAATTTAAGATACTTCAATGTATGTGTCATGTTATGTGTGTAAAAGGTTTGTGCTTGCACAAGGAGTAAGTTTAGTTTATTCAGACATTTTAATGAATGGTCATTTTAAACAATAGGTGATTGCCTGTTTTGAACCAAACTTCATTCAGGCCTAGTCGTGTTTGAAGTGTTTAATATGTTGCTGAGTGAATCTCTTCAGAATTTTTGATCTTTGTTATTTTTCTTATTTGTATTGTCTCATTAAGCAATGAGAAAAATGTTGCTCTTATGCTTGGCCATTTGAGTCAGGCTGCCTGTGAAGGAACATGGCAGATATAGAAGTACAGTGGTAGCTCGGTTCTCGAACTTAATCCCTTCTTGACTCCGGATCGAATCCTAAAAAGTTCGAGTTCTGATCTAATTTTTCCCATAAGAAATAATGGAAAACCAATTAATTGGTTCCCGGCCCCTCAAAATTAACAGGCCCACACAAAATGAACAGGATAAAACAAGAAGAACATTTTTTTCTTAATGGCTTCCAAAACGATAAAGATCTTATTCAACATTACCCCTGTCTTGCCCCGATCGTCCGTTCCTTCTGTGTGCCACGCCCCCTAAGAACATAAGAACTATACAAACGATAGGAGGCCATATGGCCCATCGAGCTCGCTTGGGGAGAACTTAACTAATAGCTCAGAGTTGTTAAAATCTTATCTAGCTCTGATTTAAAGGAACCCAAGGATTCAGCTTGCACTACGTTATCAGGAAGACTATTCCATACTCTGACTACACGCTGTGTAAAGAAGTGCTTCCTTAAATCCAGTTTGAAATGTTCTCCCGCTAATTTCCACCTATGGCCACGAGTTCTTGTATTTGAACTAATGCTGAAGTAACTATTTGGTTGAACAGCATCCAAACCTGTTAGAATCTTATAGACCTGGATCATGTCCCCCCTCAGTCTCCTTAGCTAGAGGCTGAACAGATTTAGCTCAACTAACCTTTCCTTGTATGACATTCCTCTAAGACCAGGAATCATTCTTGTGGCCCTACGCTGCACCTTTTCTAAGGCCGCAATGTCCTTTTTAAGATATGGTGACCAAACCTGCACACAATATTCTAGGTGAGGTCTCACCAAGGAATTGTATAATCTTAGCATTACCTCCCTTGACTTAAACTCCACACACCTGGAGATATACCCCAACATTTTATTGCTTCCCCGCACTGGCGAGAATGAGACATGGAAGCATCAACATACACACCAAGGTCTTTCTCATAATCAGCTACCTTTATTTCAGTAGGTCCCATAAAATACCTGTACTTTATATTTCTGCTCCCTACATGGAGTACCTTACATTTGTCTATGTTAAATTTCATCTACCAGGTATCGGCCCAGTCACTAATTAAATCAAGATCCCGCTGTAGCTGCTGAGCCGCTAGTTCAGTATCTGCTACACCACCCACCTTGGTGTCATCTGCAAATTTCACCAGTTTACTGTATATATTGGTGTCTGTATCATTTATGTAAATTAGGAACAATAGTGGTCCTAAAATTGAACCCTGCGGTACAGTACCCCACTATGAAAGCAGGCCCACTGTGACATTGTGCCTCTTATAACTACTCGCTGCTTCCTATCTGTTAACAAGTTATCAATCCAGGTCGCTACAGTTCCTAAAATATCTGTCGCTTTGAGTTTAAGTAAGAGCCTCTTGTGGGGGACAACATCAAAAGCCTTTTGGAAATCTAAGTAGATGACATCATAGGCCGTCTTATCATCAACTTCCTGAGTAGCTTCCTGAAAAAACTCCAACAGATTTGTTAAACAGGATCTACCTCTCCTAAATCCATGCTGGCTATCCCTCAAAATGTTATTTGAGTCCAGGTAATCTACCATTTTCTCTTTGATTATAGCCTCCATAACTTTGCCAGTTATACAAGTTAGACTGATTGGTCTATAGTTTGACAAATTACTTCTATCCCCTTTTTTGAAAATGGGCGTTATGTTGGCATGCTTCCAATCAGAAGGTACCACACCTTCAGATAAGGATTTTTGAAACAGTAAAGTTAAGGGTCGGCAAATAATGTCCCTCTTCTCTTTTAACACTATAGGTAAGATGACATCAGGGCCCTGTGATTTATTTATTTTGGGCTTAGCTAGGCTTTGCAAAACATCAGCTTCAGTTATATATATATTAGTTATAGGTGATGCTGGATTAGTAATAAGAACTGGTAAGTTACTAGTGTCCTCAACAGTGAATACCCGTGCAAAACTATCATTGAAGTCATTTACTATATCAATGTCGTTTTCAATTATAAGACCCTTACTATCCTGCAGATTAGTAATTTCAGCTTTTAGAGCTCTTTTAGAGTTAAAATACTGGAAGAAACTTTTAACGTCATCCTTAGCCTCCAATGCGATCTTCCTTTCGACATTCCTTTTAGCTCGTCTAATGTAATTTTTTAACTCAGCCTGTAGATTTAGATACTCTTGCTTTATTCTGTCATCATCAGTTATTTTCCATTTCTGGAACAAAGCCCTTTTCCTCCTTACTTTATACTTTATTTCCCTAGTAAACCATCTAGGTTGCAATTTCCTAGATTTATTCTTGCTGGAAACAGGTATGAAGTCCTCTTGCACTTGCAATAATATGCTTTTAAAAAATTCCCATGCCTCTTCAACAAGTTTTGTTGTTTAGCTCCATCCAGTTCACAGTTTCTAGTTTTAATCTCATACAATTGAAGTTAGCCTTCCTAACATTATATATTTTTGATTTGGACTTTGCTCTTCGGGCACTAAGCTTAACCTCAAATTTAACCATGTTATGATCGCTACTGTCAAGTGGTTCTAAAACGTTTAATTTACCAATCCTGTCCTGGTTATTAGAGAAAACAAGATCAAGAATGGCATCTCCCCTGGAAGGGGTGTTAACAAACTGAGCAAAAAACAATCCTGTACTAATTCCACCATCTCCAGTTCATTTTCAGAAGAGCCAGCGACAATGTCCCACTGCATCCCTGGTAGATTAAAATCACCCATAACTACCACATCATTTTTATTGCTCATAATCCTAATATTACTGTATAATAATAATAATAATAATACATTTTATTTATAACGCACTTTTCATTAACAAAATCTCAAAGTGCCACATTTAAAAACAACAAAGTTAAAAATATCCATAAAATCAAAATAATATCACTACTACTAAGTATGACATCTTAGCAGTTGTATGCTTTCTTAAATAAAAAAGTCTTCAAATTTGCTTTAAAAGAGTCCAGGTTCTTTGTAACTCGCAGCTGGACAGGAAGATGGTTCCATAGCTGTGGGGCAACAGAGCAAAAAGCTCGACCTCCCATAGTACACAGCTTAGTAGAGGGAACTTGAAGTAGCATACTACCTGATGATCTGAGGATGCGGTTGGAGGTTTGCAAATTCATCAAATCCTGGAGATATGAAGGTGCCAGACCATAAATACATTTATGGGTTAATAGAAGAATTTTATACTCGATCCGGGAAGACACAGGGAGCCAATGAAGAGATTTGAGGATGGGAGTAATATGTTCAAATTTCTTTGCTCTCAGTAGGATTCTTGCAGCGCTGTTTTGGATGTATAACATTCTGCTTTCCTCTGCAGCTACATTAGTTGCTCTATAACAAACACCGACAATTAGGCTATTTGAGTTTTTAGCATCTAATTTTACCCATATAGCTTCCGTAGTTTTACTTATATCAGTATGATCCCTTGCTTGCAAGTTTTCATTTACATATACTGCAACACCACCTCCCTTCTTACCTATACGGTATTTACGGAACAACGTGTAACCATCCATATTATATTCTTGTCCATCTTTTTCTCTCATCCACGTTTCAGTTATTCCTATAATATCATAAGAGTTCGATGAGATAAGAGCCTCTAAATCATGAATTTTATTCCTAATACTCCTGGCGTTTAAATACAGACAACAAAGGGTAGGCCTATTACAGTGCCCACTTATAATATAACTTAAAATATAGTTAACCTCGTGTGGGATCCCTATGTGATCAGCTGTTTCTGGTTGTTGTCATTAGTCCTCTGTATTAAGTCCGCGTTTCAGTTTGTTTCCCCGGTCCGGTCATTGGGTGCGTTCGACTTGCTTACAGCGCTGGCTTAAAGCAACGCATTCTGATCCTGACGCAATGCATTACGGTTAGATGCATTGCGACCTCTCACCTGGCTGCACAAACTGGAACCGCCTCCGTGACGACACACCTTTGCCCTTATTGGCTGAAGAGTTTAGTTACATGCATGACGTTTGTATCCCAGGCAGTTCCGGTGCGTAATCTGCTATTTCTCCGGAATATCACGTAAAGCAGTGAGAACTGGTTTTCAGTTAATTTACCTGGTAGTTTAAATAAATGACATAAATGCTCTAATAGTACACGTAAGTTAGTGGTTTATTTATTGTTAGTTACTGTAATGTTGCGCTGCTTTATTTGGTTAATCGTCCCGTCTGTGAAGAAGGCATTCAAGTAAGAGTTGCATTGTAGTATGACTCATTTCCTGGCGCGTACAATTCATATTAGGTCAGCGTTCACGGTTCGACTTCTGATATTCAGATCGAGTTCTAGGTCAAACTGGTTTGTTCGACTTTCAAGAAATTCGAGTTCTAGTGAGTTCGAGAACCGAGGTACCACTGTATATGAAATGTACTTTAAAAAATACAAAACACTGTCATGACACTGTTTGGTGGCTGTATTTTGTAGTTTATTTTGATGCTTACAAATAAGCCATTTTGTATATTGTATCAAAATAGATTTTGATGTGTTTTTGCCCGTCCCTTGTCTAATTGCCCCTTGGGGATAAAAAAAGTGATTTGAATTGAATTGAATTGACCCATAAGGGGTGAATATGGAAGCCCATTTCCACCAATGTGATAAAAAAAAAAACGATCCGTTACTCATTATAATGAGAAACTTTCTCAAAATAACGACTTAACATCCCGAAATAACGCCTTGGTATCATGGAATAGCGACTTAGTAAGTCGTAATTATTTTGAGACACTATATCGAAACACTGATAAGCTTTTTTGAAATAATGATTTATTTAGGGATATTATTTTGGTGGGCGGGGGTCAATATTACACACTCCACGACCCTTGACAGTGCAGGATATTTTTGATGTACCAGACCCATATAAAAAGGGGGAATAAAAAAACATGTGCCGAGTGGTTGAGTAATTTTAATAAGGGAAATGACAGCTCTTTTAAAATTAAAGTTAACTCTTCTTTAACAGCCACTGTCAGTTTAATACTAGTAGCTGCACAGATGTTGAAGTCAACAATTTACACAACACATGCATTCCATGGCAAACATTACACAATAACAATATTTACAATTAACATAAATATACAAATTCACATATAAATTTACACAGCTTCAAGATGCGCGCAGTGCGATACAAAGCATGCCGATAACTGCATAATTAGTCCAGCTGACCAACCCCATGGCATGTCATCATGTCCGCCGATCATGAACAGCAGGTGGGATCACTGCTCACATGACGTTGTATTGCTAAAATGACGTCTATCCCATTAACTACGTGCAGCCACCTTTAGCCAGGAGGAGGATAATTTGCGCCATCTGCTGTTTTCTGTGTATGACAATGAAAAAATGTTTTTAAGTGGGTCTGCTGAATCGCAAACATTCTACACCCTCTGGGGTTGTGGAGTGTGTAACATTATCTACCCCCCCCCAATAATACGTTGTTGATTAGAACGTTTGCTTTTTAATACACCTGTTAAGTAATGCAGTTGCCTGTGGTTGCTAAAATCATTATGGTTAATTTCTTATGTTCTTGTCAAATAAAAGTATTTTTATGTATACAATTTGGTTTTTGAAAAACAGTTGATGAAAGTGTGTGTGGGTGAGGGGGGGGGTCATTTTATTATTTGCGCCAATAAGGTACTAAGTCATTATTTCACGAGTTTGTTATTTTGACATACAAAGTCATTATTTAGAAATACTAAGTGATTATTTTGAGAAAGTTTCTCGTTATTTTGAGATATTGAGTTATTTCAAGATACTAAGTCATTATTTTGAGAGTCGTTATTTCGAGAGTCATTTCGAGAAAGTTTCTCATTATAATGACTTAAGGGATTTCATTTTTTTTTCATCGTATTGGTGGAAATGGGCTTCCATAGATGTGAGAAGCCATTGGGCATTGTTACATTTTTTCAAGGGGATTAGACTTTGCCATGTTTTCTACAATATATTAGGAGAGGAGATGCTGCAGAGATGGTATCCATATTTTATGGAGCCCCTAATAGGTCAGGGTGGGAAAATTTATTATTTTTTTAAATAGTTTTGCATTCCTTCGCAATAGTTGTGTGTTCCCTCGCAAAACTTTTCCAATAATAACTGTACTGTGTCCATTGCTTACAGTCACTTCCGGTGAATGGACACAGTGCAATTATGTGTTTTTATACGTATTTATTAATAATATGAAAGTTACATGGTGTTAAGAGCCCGTCTAGGGATAAGACACCTTAACAAAGGAAAGGAGACGGCGAAAAAAAACACACAACAAACAAAATACTCAGTAAAACAAAAGGTTTATTACAAATAATACGAATAATGGCTCGTATTACAAAAGACAGAAAAATAAGACCAAATGACAAAAATAACAAGGCACAATGCCAAAGTCGTGCCTGTCTCTCACACAAGCAGCAAACGGTCATGACGACAAAACATGACTGGGCAGAGCATCACCAATGGAAGAGTGCAGCCATCTTCTCAAGGGAACAGCACCCCTTTATACAGCTGCGCACCCAATCACCAATGGAAGAGTGTAGCCATCTTCTCAAGGGAACAGCACCCCTTTATACAGCTGCGCACCCAATCACCAATGGCAAAAACGGGAACAATTAACCACTGCCGTCACTGCTTAAAGCACACTTTACAGAACGTGTGAGTAGTTTAGGTTTATACTTATTAGTCCATTAAGTCTATCTTTTGTACTTTAAACACAGCACAGTTATTATTGGAAAACTATTGCGAGGGAACACAAAGCTATTTCAAAAAATATTTTCCCACCCTGACCCTTTGGGGCTCCATAAGTACTTGCCCTGAAATGAGTGACATTTTGTTTCCAGGTTTACTTCCAGGCATTTAGATAACACCATTTGGTCTGTAACTGCATTAATTATGGTGTTGTTTTTTTTTGCTTGGCTTATACTCCGTTAAATTTCTCCCGGGTTTAATGTCTCAGCAAAAGACTTTTTGGCTTTATCTGTCTTTTTTTTTCTAGCACAAAATAAAAGCACATTCATCTTTAAGTAGAGCCATGGCTAAAGATAAAGGTCATGTTTTTCTAATTCACCAGAGGCTCTTTATATATGCTGCAGCAAGGTGGGTGTTCAGTGGAGCATGTGATAATGTTATTTTCTGGGCTAATGATAGCAGTATGGTTTCTGTTCTTTCCATGGATCTCTTGTTTATATATGGCTTCTGCTGATTTAATCTGTGCCTTTTTTGCTCGTAGATGAGAACATGGAGCCATTCGACAGTGACAGAAAGCCACACTTCCCCCAGTTTTCGTACTCTGCCAGTGGGACTGCATGAAGAGCCGTGTGCAAAATCCCCCCCTCCCCGACACCACTGCTGCCCTCACCTGCCAGACTGCATGCCGCTAAGCATCATGGGGCTTCTCTCTTTTCCCTCATATGGCGTTATACCGCTGCCACCACTGCCATTCAGGCATTTTCTCTTGGGTCTTTCGTTCTTGTCTGGCTGGGATGGGGACACTGCTGGGAGGGAGTGCTGCTGTTACCCCTGATAGCTGCTTCACTGTTTTACCACATTTGCTTCCAGATCTACAGGGTTCATTTACTTCATTTTCATTTGTCAGTATGTGACAGTATATAACCGTGTGGCAGCCCTTTTCAGATATATTCCAGAGAAATCATGCTATCAAACTTTTTTATATTTTCCTTTTTGCATTAATTGTAACTAATCGCCAAGTTTCTCTAGTGTCACCAAGGGGGGTATCTTAGATCCTTCATTAAATTCAGCTCTTAGAGTAAGTTTGAATTATTAAATTCTTTGTATATCATATTTGCTCGTCTTATTTTTATGTTTTGAAAACTTTAAGTAGATGACTGAATTTAGATAATATGCCTGGACTGACTGTATGTTCAAGGCAACTTAAGTATACATTCAGTAGGATGAGAATGTAACATTTTTTGTTATTTAAAAGTAAGTTTTAAGCTCATGTACCTAGGAACTTGGACACCTCGGTAAACAATGAAATGTCTTATGAGAGCCACTCCCAGCCTAACTGAAGATTGTCAGCAGGCCTGATGTTTGCAGCCTAGCCTCACCTACCCAGTCCTGCTACCTGTGATTCTGAGGATTTTGTACAATCGCTGAACACACCTCTTTTCACCGGCTGAGAGCTGCTCTCATCTTCATAATGCTCACAGTTTGCCACTGGACAACAGAATGTCAGCTACAAAGCCAAACTAACCAGCATGAGACAGCTGCATTGTGCCATAGGTCTGTGGTAAACACCGGCTGCTTAGCATACAGTCGACAATAGCACTGAAATGATACTGATGTGCTCCGAATACCTGTGAGCAATGAGTGCTGATGCAGGCCGTTGGACAGTGCTCTGCTTTTAACTACCCGATGTTTGTCTTTTCAAACAAAGACCCTTCAGACCCTGCCGTCTTGGCTTCTCGGGCCTAGTTTTCTGGTGCTTTCAGCCGTGCCTCGCCGGTGCGGTGTCTGAGCTGCCGCTCATCCCTAGTGTTCAGCCTCAGTGAGGCTGCCATTGTGATACACACCTTTTTGGGTGTGTGGTTCTTAAAGCTGAGGAGTTGCTGCCTAGGAAAGTGGCTGGCTTTAATTAAGATGGCTTTTCACACCAGCAGTGACAAAAGCAGTCCAGTAGTAATCCAATGCATTCTAGGTCTGCAATGTTATTTCCCTTGTGCATTTCCAGCCTGTTTTGCACAACTGTATTGAAGACTTGGTATATTCACTCACTTTTAGAGTTAAACTGTAAATGCAATATAAAGTTTCTGCTTAATGAGAAATGAAGTCACCTTTGTACTCACAGACCATGAAACACAATATCCACAGTGAATAGTCTGTTTTACTCTCTCAAAAGGAAGCACTTTTTGATCTGTTTCATCCTTTATAACTTATTATCCTTGATCCTTTTGTTAACGACGTGTTTTTTTTTTTGCCATTTTGACTTCCAGCTAAGTGATCATATATGTTGTGAGTTTTGTAAATGAATTATTATTTTAAATCTTTTGAACCTTTTGTCACTTAGCAAGCTTGTACAGAATATTGTCTTGATGTGTTGCAGAGTCACTTGTATACTAAGCCTGGCTCTCAATTTCTCTAGAACTCCCCCTTCCCCCATTTGCACTCCCTTGGTAGCAAACTGAAAAGCTTCAGCAAACAGTAGATTTTTTCCTCCTTATATGTCCAACCTTTTGTGTACTTAAATTTTTCAAATAAGGGTTGCATTTTTTGTATATGTGTTCTGTTTCAGCAGGATTTCTAGAATTGTATCATATGAGAGGTCAGTCAGACTTCTTAATGGAGTACAGAAAATTACAATAAAAACAAGAGTGTAGTACAGCTGATGTCATATTCTGTGATGTTTAGCCTTTTCCAGTTCAAGGTCACAATGAGCATATCCCAGGAAGCACAGGGCAGGGGACACCCTGGGCAGGAGGCAGGTTCATCACAGAGCACACACACACAGATTATGTATCTATATCTTCGGGGGAGCTCTCCATTCATTTCTGTTGCCATAACCCTAACCCTAACTTTGACAACCTTAACCGCCCCCCAGCCCTAACATATCCATAAGTAACCAAACAAAAGGCAAAACTTTTGGAATTTTTAGTGTTTTGATTGCATTCACTGACTTTTATAAAATTGTTTCCCATAGTGGGAACTGAAAAAATGTCCCCATAACATGTACACTGTAAGGACCGAATGTTCCTTACAATGTAATATACACATGACCCCACACACACCTAAACAATGGACAACCCACCTGCAGTCACCTGCTATTATTATACAGTATATATAATGTGTCCTCCTGAGATGTCATTTGACCGGAAGAGGAAGTTGGCAGAGTCATACCCTACATGTGATCGTAAAGCGCTAACTGTCCTCTTCAAATAACAAGAGAACTTAATAAGAGTGGCATGTATAGTATGAGAGATATTGGCAAAAACACAGTGTCCTCTACAGAGGACAAAACTAAATTACTGGATCTCTCAGGAGGATATAGGACTGTGAGAAAGCTATAGAAGCACAGGGAAATAGGAACTCCACACAGAAAGGGGCAGGACTGTACAATCATATCAATGCCCCTGCAGGTGAGAGATTTGTGCTATGCACTGGAGCACCATAGCTCTAAAATACTGAGGTGTTTCATTCAGGGTTTGCATTCCTTTGCTAAGCTAAATTAATTTGTTGTTATGCATTGATTTGTGATTTAAGTGCCAAAGTTCATATACAGCCGTCTTTATAATAGAAACGTTAGTCTGCCTGACCAGAAGCTTTCTTTCATGTGTGTTTACTACTGTTGCTATGAAGTTTTGTCTGACTAATTTAGAAAACAAAACTCAGGAGTGATATCTACTGTAGATTGTGTTACTGCTGGTGTAATAGATCTGTATTATGGAGGGCTGGGATCATCTTTATACTCCTTGTCCTTGTTAGGGTTGCCATGACAGCATGAACTCCGTCAAACTGATCTGCCTCTCAATCCCACTTTCACACTTGGTGGTTCAAGTACATACTGCAGATCCTGGTCAGAGAAAAGCAAAGGTGCAAAATCATCTACAAGTAGTATGGACGTCACCTGTAGCCTCCTATACAGGATGCCATTCTAAGGTGCACCTTTGCCAGAGGACAACACCCACTCTAAACGTCTTCGACTTAATGCCAAGAATGCGGAAACTGCTCTTACTGCATGCATACGGGCACTGAACAAGGACCCTGGGCCCCCATAATCCCGCAGCACCTCACACCGTACACAGCCTTTCACCATGAAGGCCTCTGACTGCCAGGTTTTCTCAGAGGTGTGAGTTGAATTTACCCTGTGTGGAAACTTAATCCAGACATTACCAACAAACAGACTGCTCTTCTCGGTCATCCTGGCCAGTCTGCAGGGGCATAGGAACCAGGGGGCATGGGGGCCGGTTACTCACCAATATTTACTTTGGCTTCATTAATCCCCCCCCAAAAAAAAACAGACCTTCACATTTAAATGATTAAGTTGTGTCCCTCAAATATAACTCTCTCGAACACTATTGTCCTCATGTACTGAAACCAACTTGGCACCAAGCGGTGATCAAGCACCCGAGCGTCCAAAACACATGGTCTCAAGTCATGACCATAAAGCCAGTCATTAACCTTCCGCAGCTCTGGTATCATATGATTGCATCTTAGTGTTTGGACACAGGTGTTCATTATCAGAGGTGGGTTGTTGTTTTCACCCTCCCTCCCAGTGTAGTAATTGTTGCTGGCCAATAGGGGGCCCCCAAACCTTGGTATCCCGCACAAATGCATGGTTTGAGTGATGTTAAACATTGCAGCTGTTCATTATGCCTTGCACAGAAGTCCCAATCCATTCTCCGATCTAAATTCTACGAGGCCATTTTCCCCAATCACTCCCCTCAACGTAGCACCATTTTTCCCCATGTGAGGATCAGTGTTTCACAGCACAACCCGAGAGTCTGTAAGAGGTCCCCCCCACCCAAGCACCTCACCCACTATCTCCTAAGCAGTCTGGGTGCTGCTCTTTTGTGCATGCATACAAACCACAGAGATTTTGCTCTCTGTGCCTTGCAGTCACTTGAGGCTGCCCTCCTGTCCAATCTCCTACGCCAGGGATATTCAAATCACGGTCCTCAAAGTCCGAGCACTGCTGGTTTTCCAGCATTCCTTTACCTGTGAGCCCGGTTTGAAGCCTCTGTGGCCAATTAGAGTCAGTAACCATTAAACTAACTACCTGGAAGAACTGAAAACAAGTCCTGGATTTGGAACCGAGGTCCAGATTTGAAGAGTTCGGGCCTATGGCTTATCCACCTGGATCCTTCAATCCATGTAGCACCGCACCTGATCATCTCTGATAACAATGATAGTGGTATCTCATTATACCATTATACCAATGTAGCAGAAACTGTAAAAGTTTCTTTTATACCAAAAGCAGATTAGCAGATGATGGATCCTGATTACAGTGCAGTCTGGGATCATTCAGTCGGCCCAGGGATTTGAACTGGCAGCCTTTTGAGTTCCAAGCCACAGAGTATTGATGTCTATAATTATTCTAAAGTCTAGAGAATACTACAAATAAACCTTTCTATGGGTAGTTGTGCCCAAACTACTGAGTGAGTGTGTCTGTGTGTGTGTATGTGTAGAGTACAATACTGTTATTATGCTTGTTATTATAGTTGTTTTATTATTAAGTTGGATATTATATTATTCTACTATTACAGAGTGGTGGTGGTGTGTGTGTGTGTGTGTGTGGTGGGGGGGGGGTCGCCCCTTCTCCTTGTGTCAAGTAGGAAATGTCCAAAGACATGCAGTTACCAACTGATGTCTCTAGTAGTGTTGTATAGTGTATGATTGTGCCTGTATGTGCTGTGCTACATAGGATAGTCCTGCCACCCTCCATACGCTGGATGGATGGGGAGAGAGAGAGAAGTTATTGATATTGGATATTATGCTAGTTCATCAAGCTTTTCCACCTAGAATCACTGGTCTTGTGGAGCACTGCCTGTATTTTGACTGTTTAAAATGATCAGTAAACCCACCCACCCATCTATCCATCCATTTTCTGCCACTTATCCGGGGGGAGGGGGGCAGCAATCTATGCAGGGATGCCCTGACCTCCCTTTCATCAGCCACCACCTCCAGCTCTTCCGGGGGAATCCCCAGGTGTTCTCAGGCCAGCTGAGAGATATTATCTGTCCAGTGTGTCCTGGGTCTGCCCCAGTGTCTCCTCCCGGTTGGACATGCCCGAAAGACCTTCCCAGGCAGCAGTTCAGGAGGCATCCTAACTATATGCCCCTGCCATCGGGGAATACTGTTGCCATGAAGGGGTGTACTTGGTCTGCAACATTGTTTAAGTAGGTGGTACATGTCAAAGTAACATCCACATGAATGTCAGGACCTAAGGTTTTCCAGCAGATCATTGCCCAGAGCGTCACACTGCCTCCGCCAGCTTGTCTTCTTCTCATAGTGCATCCTAGTGCCATCTCTTCCCCAGGTAAACGGCACTTGTGCACCCGGCCATCCACATGAGGTAACAGAACATGTGACTCATCAGGCCAGGTCACCTTCTTCCAGTACTCCATGGTCCAGTTCTGATGCTCACATGTCCGTTTTAAGTGCTTTCGGCAGTGGTCAGGGGTCATCATGGGCATTTTGACCAGTCTGCAGCTATGCAGCCCCATATGCAGCAAGCTGCAATGCACAGTGCATTGTGACACATTTCTACCATAGCTAGCATTAACTTTCTCAGCAATTTGTACTACAGTATCTCTCCTGTAGGGTCCGACCAGATGCGAATCAGTGAGCCTTGGGTGCCCATGACCCCATTGCCAGTTCACTGGTTGGCCTTCACTGGAGCACTTTTAGTAGGGACTGACCACTGCACACCAGGAAAATCCCACAAGACCTGCCATTTTAGAAATGTTCCGGCCCAGTCATCTAGCCATCACAATTTGGCCCTTGTCAAAGTCCTTACACTTGCCAATCTTTCCTGCTTCCAACATCACCTTCAAGAAATGACTGCTCCCTTACCTATTATATAATGGCATCCTTTAACGGTGCCATTGTAATGAGATAATCATTGTTATTCAATTCACCTGTCAGTGGTTTTAATGTTATGGCTGATCGGTGTATAAATCTTTCAAAAAGCCTATCAAAATAATTTCGTAGTAATTATAGCGTTAAAAACATCTTGACATGTTCAGTTGCGAGGTTGCAGTGGATATACTGTATATTAAACATCACACCCAACGCGCATTTCCAAATACGATCTGTATTTGTTAATTAATTAATTTATATACATTAATTTATGAATTTATTCATGTGTCAGCATTCACCAATTACCGTATGAAACGGCCACTCTTCTGCCAATGACGTATTGCTCTCCCTAGAAGAACGGGCCAGGCAGCAGTCGGCGCTGTTATTGCTCATGTTCAGTGCCAACCCCCTTTACACTGACACTTTTTGGGAATGCCTCCTCCCCATTTTAACTTACGTACTGAGGTGTCAGCATCAGGCACCTTACGTGGCAAAATAATTGGTCGAGCTCACTAAGGAGTGAATAGTATTTTGTACATTTCCTTTCTTTTATTTCCATTATAAATGTTGCACATACAACGTTTGAGCTATATCAAACGTTTTTTTAATTGACTTATCATTTGACTTAAGTCAGCTGCTTTAATATAATCTAAAGCTGGACAGCTGGTGACAAACCAACTGGGGAGCCGGCCTTGTGTCGTATAAAACAGACTGCGACTGAATTATCATAACCTATTTTAATAGAACGCTCCCCTTCATTGGTTAAAGGAAATACAATCGCCAGATAATACGTCATCTTCAATATTGCATTTACTGCAGGAAAAAAATGGGGATTTTATTAATGTAAGGTTTGTAAAAAGCCGAACGTTTAGTGCGCAAGTGAAAGAATTTACAGTAGGGTTGGGCTCCTGTGCCATTTTTATCGTACGGTGAATCAGTGAAACCGGCTTTTCCAGATCTGAGTCTGCTTTGCCCTGCGCTTCAAGGCGCTGGGGCCGCTCGCCTTTGCGTCAGTAAACCTGCTACTACGGGAGGCGTTGCTGCTCACAATCGCAGAGACATACTGTAAAAATGCAGTAATAGTGCGCAGCCCTGCTACCAAACCGACTGGCTTTTATTCACCTGGACGCCATATGCCTTCAAGATTTCTATTTTGCTGTGAAAACCAATCCTGGTACCTTCGCCTACGGGATTCCTGACGGAAGATATCGTTCATATTTACTGATTTTTGGTCAGAAGCAAAATTTGGAAATCATACTCTAGGTAGGTTGCGTTCTCCGTTATTAAAAAATAGGATGAAATAGATGCTGATATCTGTGAGATAGGTGTTTATGTCTATGATTGTACATAGAAGGGATAAAAATGACGGTACATTTTAGCAGAGTATACGGTAATACTTTTATTACATATTACATTTTACTACGTGCGCAAATTAAGCCGACTTCCTTGAAATGGATAAATAGCCATATGAATGAAATAAGAATGCATGTATTTTACGTGCTCGGACTACCTTATGGTAACAGAGACAGGGTTGGGCGTCTGAAATCTTAGGTATGAGATGTCACCGAAGCGTCCGTGTGTCTGTCACACGCTGCGGCTGTGTGAGACCAGCTGCACTGGGGTGTATATGAAATGTCCCATATGTCAGTATATTAGGCCTATATCATTTTCCAGATGTGCCGCAGACTCACAGCTTCTGAGATTATATGAATTTATACATTTTACACACACACACACACACGTATATATAATATTATATATATTGATGGCCTGTCAGTCCACATGTGAAATTATGCACATATGAATTTATATAAATACGAATTTATATAAATATGAAATTATAGGTATGTATTTGTGTATAATATCGAAGTATCAACAACGCGCACAATTGCATCACTATATAAAACAGTAGCTATAATTCAATAATTCAAGCAAAACATTATTAAAGACAATAATAATTACTATTGAAACAACTATTAATCATAAAAATCATAATATAAAATGAACATCTCACTTTTTTTTTTTAACTGGCCACTCATAGGTCTTTACTCCTGCATAGCAAGAAAAGCTTAGTATATATTTTTATTTCCAAGTTTTGACTCCAGGTAGGATTGGGAATAAGAGATGAGCTTCTGTGGTGTGACAGAGAAGGATGGGTAGAGTAGATGGGTAGATACTGAGAAGCCACAATCTTATGGAGGAGGGTGTGGCTTTAGGGGGACTTCTTGGTGTACAAAAGGCTAAAGCATCTGGATTATCTGCCCCAACTGCTGACTGTAGAGAGATGCTGTTGTAGTGAAACTTAAGTATTGAAAGGGAAAAACTGGGGGAAGAAATCCAAAGTGCTACACATTGCCTGTTAGGCAGTATTTGTGAATTTGGAATGGACATGATAATTACTAGTCAGTAGCCAGGAACATTGCTGCGCTCTTCCAAGTTGGATTGATTTTTAACTGTTGCACATCACATGTGTGCATATAATCTCGTTTCAGCAACTTCAACAAATTTATTCTTCAGTAAAGACATTATAAATAACAATTGCCCAACCTTCTCTAAAACAGGCTTCTCTAATAATTAAGTTAATCCATTTAGAAGCAATTTTCAGTATATTTTCAGCTAATCACTTAGGAGAAATACTTGAAGGGAAGGCTAAGTAAATAAAAAATCACTTTCCTGTTAACAGTTATCTATCCATCTATTTTGTGTTCAGAACAGTCCAATCTAAATAAGTCAGTTTAAGGATTAAAAGTTTGCAGAGGCCAAACCTTAACAGTGAATAATTACTGAGGTCTTGGTGGGTTTAACCCAGCAGGTAACTAAACATCCATGCACCTTCAAACCACTTATTCCATGTAGGAAGGCAGGGGACTAAGAGGCCGATGCAGGTGACACAGGGCAGGGAGGCTACGGATAAGGGGCCAGCCTGCCTCAGAGCACCTGAATACTACAGATAACTGCCTGTCTTTGTGTTATGGGAGGACACCCGTGCGATCCAGGGAGAACATGCAAACTCACAGAGAAGATGCAGGATGCTGCTCACTGACACGTCTCCTCCCTTAGTGAAACAAACTGCACCTGCAGAATAAATAAGAGAGGGATTCTCAGAGAAAAGATGAGATATTTTAATAAGAAAGTAATAGAGTGATTAGGCTCTGTGTGATCAGTCTTACGACGGATTCTGGAACCGGAAGAGAGAGTGTGGTGACGCTTGCTGAGGATCAGTGATATGTGGGGGTGCCAGCGAGTGCATTGAGGCCACAGCAAACACTTAACAATTATTCTCGCTTATCCAAGTTCATGTACTTTCACACCAAGGACAATGAAACTGAATCCACTGTGATACTGGCAATAAAGGATATTCCAGTAGGCCACTAACTCGTAAGTTTTTCAGCTACTTTCTTTGTGACTTTGTAGGGCTATTGTCATGATAATACAGTCGTAACTTGATCAGTGTTAGAAGTTAGATGTAAGGAATCTGTGGTCCTGGATTTGGTCTCCTGACAAGAGAGGCTGTTTCTGGGATACAGGCCGAGACTGTCCCCATCTATTGTTAGGGTATATGTGGTGTCCCCATCCTGTATCTGGGTGACAGTAAAATACCAGCCTCGAATGCATAAGCTTCGATTATTAATTGATAAGAGAGTAGTAGCCCTGGTGGCTCCAGGTTATTTTTTTAAGGGGGAGGCACTGGGGGTGCGTGTGGGGAAATGACTGTAAAATCAGTATGCATGTCAAAATTATGGTCATGACGTTTTGTTGTTCACAAGTACCACACTGATACCCCATTCTTAATTTGGTTTTATTTTTTCTAAAGAGTCTGCACTCTTTCGTTAACATGCATAGAGCAGAATGGTCAGGGCCCAGCTGCAAAACAGCTGTATTATCTGGTTAAACATACAAAACGTTAAAAAAACGTTTATAAAATGTATAAAACCTCTCCCTTAATTGAGGTCACAAGACAAAAAAACTTTTTAGATACTTCTGATTGAAATACACGATTTATGGTAGTGGCTGAGCCACCCATAGCTGTGGAGGCACCAAGCCTACAGACCCGGAAATATTAGCTTTCATGTATATTCATAACTATTCTGGGGAAAATAAGATCATAATTGTCCTATAGGTGGGTTTGGGAGAATTGTGTTCCGTGTTCTATAATCAACTTCACTCAGAGCCAAAGAAAATGGAGGTGAGGGACATCCGGGGCTCCACCTCTACCTACCGGCGTGATAACCACTCATGACTGTCTGTATGTTTGTGTTTGCAAATTGGATGCTTTTTTCCAGTATTTGCACAAGCTTCTTCCCTGTACTCTGGTTTTTTCTTGCAGTCCCAAAGCATGCAGTCAGGTGAACTGGTATTCTAAAGTTGCACATAGTGTGCTTGTACTCATTTACCTTGCTGTGGGCTGACAGGCCATTTAAGCTGGATGCTGCCCTTCTAGGCTTGCTGTGACCCTGCATCGCATAAGCAGTTACGGAAAATGGATGAATGGATTGTCTGTTTAATTGGTGAATATTCTGATATCGATTGATTTGCAGTAGTTGTGATTTTATGCAAATTGGATACATACTGGGGGACCTGAAGTTTATTCTTTCTCTATTTATCCTGCTCTTGCTGGCTGTTTCTGTAACTGTTACACTGTCTGTAGGCCAATTTTACTGCCACTGTCTGCCTAGCACTTAATATCCTATGGTATTCCTCTGGGTGTTGAGTAACTTCTTATGCTTGAAATAGGCTAAATAGGGCTTAAAGCGGGTTTTATGCTACCTCCCATCATGGGGACCTATATTTACGTACTTTTCAGTCTTCCCTGGCTTCTTGGCCAATTGCAAGTTCCATTGACTTCAGAATATTTCAGTTTCCTACACCAGAAAAATGCAGTTTTTTTCTATTTAAAGCTTGAATGAGGCCATTTTGCATTGCAGTTTAAAAGGTACTTTATCAGTTATGACTGAAGTAAGTTGAACCAGACGATGTTTCAGTGTTTGAACAGGTCTAATGGTTTTTGCATTAATTACATGCATTAAATCAGCATATTCATGTTGGGAAGGCAGATACTTACATATACCTTGTGTGCTTAATGAGATTCCTGCACCGCTGGTGTTTTCTGTAAGTGCTGCATGAACCTATGCGTCTCTTGGTGCCTTCCAGGATGTGCCTGGCGCTGTGAGCGGCATTGTGAAAATGAGCGTGACCTCCTGGTTTCTGGTGAGCAGCTCAGGCACCCGCCACCGGCTGCCCCGCGAGCTGATTTTTGTGGGCCGCGAGGACTGCGAACTCATGCTGCAGGTGAGAGAAGAGCGATGAATATATCACCATGGCGATATGGTACCATACCAACACATGTATACATTAAGGCTCAGTCACGTGTCTACAGGCAAGCACAACAAACCTCACAATTTCAATAGACACCTGATGTCCAGAGCAAATATAGCTGAAGGCTGCACTGTCTGGGTCTGTTTTGACCATGGTAGAGCTGGGCATCATTCAAAATGTTTTGATACCGGTATCGGAACGATATCTTGATTTTGATACCGGTTCCTGAACAATACTTTTTTCAATACCAGTATGTTTTTAAATCAGTTTCAACAACAACAAGAATTAATTAATCATTCAAGTGCTAATCTTTTATTTGATCAAGTCGTTTTGTTAGTTATTGGTTAGTTACTGGGGGAATCAGTCACTATCATAATGGAGCACAGCCTTCATTTATATTTTAACAGGACTCTCAAGTTTCATCAAAAGTCTGGAGTAAGATTACA
The DNA here is from genome assembly GCF_048594095.1 of Paramormyrops kingsleyae. NCBI lineage: Eukaryota > Metazoa > Chordata > Actinopteri > Osteoglossiformes > Mormyridae > Paramormyrops > Paramormyrops kingsleyae. The sequence goes on along the minus strand of NC_132815.1, from coordinate 28,675,571 downwards.
TCTGTTAAGGAAGCAGCATGTGTCTCACGGTCAATGTGTGACACTTGAGAGCCCAGCCCACTGCATTCATCGGTTCTTACTCTGCCACTTTCACCTTGTCTGGTACAGCGCAGATAACCCCCCCCCCCCCCCCATCTCTCACGTTCCATTAGATCCAGCCATAAGATAAAATGCTTAACAACTTTCATTATATTTATTTATAGATCTACTATATTATATACTATTTATATAGATTATATAAATGTTTTGAGAAAATAGCAGCACCTCAATCCTGCACACTGTAGGAAACACCTTTCTTATTGCTAACATAATTGACTAATATTATGTTTTTATATTATTTGTTTTAGGTGTTTCTGCTTATCCTTGGCAGTATTCACTAGTTTTGTGCTCTCATTTTAATGAGGATATCAATATATAAGTATCTTAGAGTTATTGTGTAACATTACAAACTGAACTTTAGAAACATTATCATATTAAATAGTCCATTTTGTAAGCAAGAATGAATCTCTTCTTGAATGTTATTGTTTACTTATCACATACTTTGAATGTGTTTGAAATTATGAGCTTTTTTTGATGTCGTTTGCTGTTGTGATAGTAACCCTACATTGTGAAAATATATTTAATCAATACAGTACATCGTATTGGGGAAAACTATTTAAGATATAATTAATCAGTGGAAACTGTGAATGTTGTGTAAGAAAGAGCACAGTATAGTTTTTTTCTGGTTGCTTTGACAGGTGAAAGTGATTGCCTTAGCAGATATCATAAGTGAAGAAAATACAAACCTGTATTAATTTATTTTCTGCTTTGTTTCTTTATTATAAGTGCAAGGCGCAAGTGTGATGTGACAGGAGGACTCAGATGGTCAAACTCGCTTTGTTTTGTCTTTTGGTTCTCGTAAGATATATGAGTCACTTTTGGTGACCTTGTAATAAAACCTCTGTACTTTTTTTTGGTATGTGATTTTTATCTGTTTAGTCCTGCACACAAGGTTGACCTGGCACATATGGAGTTAAAGCTATGACCTGGTACTGAGCTGCAGGAAAGGAACTGACACAAGTTAAGATGTACCAGTAATTGTGTCAGTGCTGTAAGGGAGTTCAGGCAGACACATAGATACTAGGCAGGTTGGGAAAAGGGTCATCTGGGCTCACAACCTGGATGCACTAAGCGAGTTATATGATTGCAGAAGGATGCAAATGCTGTCCATCTCCGATTGCTTCTCCGCAAACTTTAAAAAAAGGGGAGCCCAGGTATCAGCTGATCAACCAAGCATCCAGTCAGAATTGAAACTGCAACATAAACTGGTACAAGCAAGCAGAGCAAGTCCCTTTAATGACAATCGAATGAGGTTCAAAGCTATGAAGTACAATAAAGCACAACTCAAAAGTCCTGTACATTGAATGGAAAGATGGAAATCCACATCTGTCTAATCCACATCTGCCTAATCCACATCTGTCTAATCCACATCTGATTTATTCCTGCCCTAAACTGCAACAGTTTCTCTACCCATAAGGAAAATTATCACATGTTTTATCTGATAAGGTTGTCTAACTTGCATGTTTCCTGTAGTCTCGCAGTGTAGATAAGCAGCATGCTGTCATCAACTACGACATGGGCTCTGATAAGCACCTGGTGAAAGACCTAGGCAGCCTCAATGGGGTGAGTGTATCTGCCAACCATGCTAACTGTCCAAAACATTCATGAGGAATGTCATATTATAACAGAAAGAGCTTTGTCAATCATATACTGTACTTGGAACATTACTTATACACTCAGTGACAAAAAAAGTGAGTGAGTAGTGAACTTGAAAAGAGTGGTGAAGAGTGGTGAAAATTAAATGAATTTGTACTTTGTGAAAGGTCATGTGACTGTATTGCAATGATTATGATATCAGATGAAAAGGGACAACAGAGTTGGTAGTATGGGCACACTGCTGGTGCCATGTCAGTAGGGTGTGGCACGCCAACACCCCCACGGCCTATATACATGCGGCGATACGGTGCGGAAGGGAGTCGTACAGCAGTTGTATACTCTCCTGCAGCAATTCGGCCCACAGCGGTTGTAACTGGCTCTCGAGATCCTGTAGATTGGCACTGGGTCTGAGTTGACATCTGAGCTGATCCCACGCATGTTCGATTGGGGAAAGATTGGGGGACCTGGCCAGCCACAGGAGGACCTCAATATGACGCAGGCAGTCCATAGACACACGTGCTGTGTGTGGATGGGCGTTGTCTTGTTGAAAGACTGTACCAGGCTGCTGTCTCAGGAGGGGTAGGACATGTGGGCTCAGGATGTCACTGATGTAGCACTGTGCCGTCAGGGTCCCCCGAATCACTACCAGAGGTGACCTGAAGTCATACCCTATGGCTCCCCACACCATGATGCCAGGAGTAACGCTGGTGTGTCTCTCCACAACACTGGCAGGATTCATCATTGAACAGGGTACGACGCCACTTGTCAACAGTCTATACCTCCCGGTTACAGCACCACTCCAAACACAGCCGTCTCTGTGCTGTTGTTAACAGCAGCCTACGCATGGGACGGTGAACCCGTATTCCGGCTGATGCCAGTCACCGAGACACAGTGCAGGATGACACAGGGTGTTGTAGAGAGTCCAATACCTGTGTCCGGATGGCAGGTGTAGATGTCATGGGGTTCTGTAATGCTTGCCGCACAATTGGACGATCCTCCCTTGATGTGGTCTGTTTTGGGTGACCAGAACCTTCATGATGTTTGTGGGTGCCCTCACAACACTGGGCAACTGTGACATCTGCATGCCACATGCCGGGCATTTGCACAATATGAACACCCGGTCTCATACAAACCCACAATGTGACCCCTATTAAACTCCGTCAAGTGCTGGATAATGCCGTCTAATGCGTCTATGAGGCATCCTCTTTGTCTGGTGACTAGACATGTCAGCTCCTTGAAAATCTAATCATTTATATACCAATCGCTGGTCTGCATGTGTAACAAATTACATCCAAATCGGACCATTACTTCTACAGTAGGTGCTTAACTTTTTTTCTCACTGAGTGTATAATGTGTAAGCATGAGAAACTCTGACTCGGATTACAATCCTGGAATTTAAAAAAATAGCAGATTAATTCTGAATGCACATACTGATACTGATATGATGTCCTTTGGCATAAGATTGTATGGAAGGAACCCAGGATCCACTGACTCATGTGTGCTGACATCAGCAGTTAGCATCAGAAAGAAGTGTGACTGAAATGGGTTTTGTATACAGGCAGTCCCCAGGTTATGATCGAGATCTGTTCCCTAAGTCTGTCTGTAAGTCGAATTTGTAGGTAAGTTGGAATAATAATAATAATAATGCACATATTAATAACACAGCAATAATAAAAGGAACTACATACGATCCTGTACAGTAACAGAGCCGATGAATCTCTGTAGCTTTGTGACACAAGCGTCACAAAGAAGTGCGTGTGTTTATTATGAACCATTGTATTTAATCTGAATTTTTTATATAATTGGCTTTATATCGAATGGCCCCCTCTCGTTTGTAAATTTCTTATGTTCTTATGTTTGTAAGTACAAGTTGTGGGTAAGTCAGACTTAAGGACGAGCGGCATGGAATGGGGAAGCAGGAGCAGGAGTCACGAAATCGGGCGAACAAGGAGTTTAATTGAAGAACACATAGTAGAACACAACGTTAATGACTGGACTGGGGAAAAATACACGAACACGGGCTTAAATACACAGGACTAACACAACGACAAACAGCTGGTAACACATGGATTCCACATGAGGTAGCGAGGGGGCATGGCACACAGGAGGATCGAGCAGGGCATGACACAGACATTCTTAACTTGGGGACTGGCTGTACCATCTTTCAGTGCTTTTGTAGCTATAGTGAGGCTCACCATCCTGCTTAAAAATATAAAATCAGCAGATGTAAAGAAGTGGACAAGTTAATTAAACAATACCCATGTATTTGTTGACTCAACCACTAAACATACCATGTTTGGCTAAAGAATACTTCACCAAGTTATTTAAATAACTAAGGTAATTATTTAGGTGAACTCGTGGTGAAATTTAATGAATAAATGTCAGGGGTGAGAGGAGTGAGGTGAGAGGTTTGGTGCGTGACGTGTAGCTCAGCAAGTTAGGCTTGCAGGGGACTTCACTGTTGGGTATGGTGGGTAGCTATGAGTTATGAGTTTGTAAGCTACCAATTCAATTAAAAGGACCCGGATTTCACTTAAGCACTGGGTTCTAACTGTGTGCTGACTGGTTAATTAGTCTCCTATAATCATGCATGTGTCACTAAGGTTAATATGAAACAGTTGGATGAGTCTTTTCATCAAGGACACAAACCAGTAAAAGTACAAGACAAGCCGAGCATGGGCGCCTTTCAGTTTTAAAGTAGTTTGTAAAACCTGACTAATGTCCCTCCTGGCATGGATTAGGTGGCCACCTTACTGTTGGGCCCTTGAGCAAGGTCCTTAACTCCAAATGCTATTCTTCTAGCCATCCAACAAGATATGAGTAACTTTTTGGATAACAGAAGAAATGTTTATTGTGTTACTGTCCATTTGCATATATTCTGACATTAAATTGCGTGTTGGCAAGCTCTCCGATGGCCTGGGACTGTATTGTATACATAGTACTATATACAAATGATTGTGTGAATGGCCCCCTGTAATTTGACTTACTTCTGTACAATTAATGATCCTGTAGAACTGTACCCCTCCTGAAATCCGAGTACCACTTCTATTTATCGGTGCCCCCTCCTATACGTTGAATGCCACTTTTATACTGTGAATGCTCTTGCAATAATGCCCAAGGCCATCCTGTGCTGTGAATGACTATCTTGTACTGTGGTTGGTCTTCTTGTTTATCCATACAATATGTCTTATTCATTTTTTCTTACAGACTTTTGTGAATGACCAAAGGATTCCAGACCAGACATACATAACTCTCAAGCTTTCTGATGTCATTCGCTTCGGATATGATATCCTTCCATTGCATATGCAGCTTATTTTAAACATTGTGAAGAATTTCTGGGCAATATGCTTAATAGTGTTGCATCATGTACCATCTCCAGTAAGTTTTTTTCTGGTGTAATGCTTTCAGACATGTGGATTTGACTGCCCTTCATACTATGTACAGAGGTATAAGGAACCTCTGATTTTTATGAATTAGCTGGCCATTATTTTTTTGGATACAGCTTCATTGAATAATTTTTAATGTTCTATAATACTGTGATGGGTTGGCACCCCATCTTGGGTTGCTCCTTAACTTGTGCCCATAGCCAGTGGGATAGCACTGATTTGGCTAAGCAGGTATAAAAAATAGATGGATGGATGGATGGTTTGGACATTGGATGGATGGATGGATTTATTTAATAATAAATAAGTACTGATAAATGTCACTCTTAATTGGTCGACATTCAGAGGGAAAGAATCGAGAATGATCAATAAGGAAGCAAAATACACAAAGTCCTATTTTTAATTATTTTATCTTGAAAAGACATATTCTTATATGATTTTTGTATAGATATCTAGATAGAGATAGATCATAAGATATAGTGACTAGAGTGAGAAAGAGAGAGAGAGAGAGAGAGAAACTCTGGTCAACATTCTGCAATGTTGTAGAACTTCAAAGTTGTAAAAATATTATTATTTTGTTTCTTACCGGCTCAATTTCAGACTTATTTGGTTTGTAACCTGCACAAAAGCAAAATGGCCCATAAGGAACTCTCCCGAGTCTCCCGATTGGCTTCTCCAGGCCTGGTTTTATCTTAAAATCGATTTGATGGCATATTGTGAAGTACGTTTATCTTCCTTAACTCAGTGATTACATTCTCAAGTCTACATCCTCGAGAGGAGTCAACACAAGGTTCCAGAAGAGGCACTTAAGGTTGGTCTGTAACTCAGTCTGAAACTATTTGGGTAGATATGTTGTGTTTGTGTCTCAGCATTTGTGTGCATTTCCAAGTATCATGAGTTTCATCCGTTTTGATTCTATTATACTCCGTGTTTAGTGTCTAAGATTTAGAATTGTTGTTTTTTCTATATTTAATTTGATTACTGTATCTCTACTGTAAAATGCCAGTTTGAAGGGAGTGCTGGTTACTCTCAGCTGGAATTCAGTCTTTCCTGAGGGAATGAGCCTCTTTGTTGCTGTGGACTTTTTCTTTCAGAATCAGGATCAGGTCTATGTTCTCACGTACACTCATGGAATTTGTCTCTGGATTTCAGTGGCTCTCATGCATAGAGAAGACGATGGACACATATAGTCTGGTCGATATATACAATGTGTGGAACAGTTCAGGAAAGCATGTCCGTGCACGAGTGGCCCATTGACCTCCTTGTACTATTCCAGCATGAGAAATACACCAGTCAGCTGCAGATGACCTTAAAAGCATCAGAGGAGAGACGGCTTGGAGAGGCAGATGGTGATGTGGCAGAACCCCAGCGGAGCACAGAGCAGAAAGCCATATCGGGTAAGGATGCCAGAAGTGCTGTAGTGTTCCTCCATCATAGGAGGGGTCCACACTTCGATGGTCTTTTTATGCTCTGGTGTTTTCACCTCATAGGAGGGCTCTGTTCTCCCTCTGTCGTCATGGGGATTGCTCTGGATTCTCTGGTTTCCACCCGCCACAATCCAGGTTAACAGGAGTGAGCAAATTGTATGTAGATGCTAATGGTGAGAGTAACTGGTGCGTGAGTGTGCCCTGATTTGGGTTGGCGCTAGGTGTGGGCGGTACACTGGTGTCATAGTCATTACCGGTGTGATTGTCCTCCCCGATATGGATTAACACTGCGAGAATTCAGCATTTTAATTATACAATGGCATATTTATAAAAATGAAGCATTTTATTTTCTTCAAAGCTTCATTTGTAGTCTAAATACTTGTCGTTAAGTAGTATATGTAACTGGTTTATCTGCGTTGTGTCAACTTTCTATTAAACACACTCCGACGAAATGTTGCAATAGCAAATTAACAAATTCAAAATAAACAGATTTTATGTAATTATACACATTAAACAATATAGTGAAGACAATGGATATGTGTGTGTGTGTATATATATGTCTGTGTGTGTATGTATGTATATATATATATATATATATATATATATATATATATATATATATATATATATATTATTCCATTAGTGTTAATAACAGCAGCGAATCTAACAAAAAGCCTTAATGTTCCTAACAGAGCAGCTGCTCTGTCCTGAAATCCTACAGCTGAAAAGTTTTCAAATTCAGTATTTTATAAAATGCTGGATAAATGGATATAGTTAATTGGTGATTTCATGTTCGCCAACGATTACCTTATTTAACAATTGTATAAGGTAATGTTATTTTTATACAAATCAACTCATGTGAAACAAAAAAACGTATGTTTTCAGGGTTGCCCATTCTCACGCATCTGGCGTGACACTCAGGCTTTCAAACTCAAGCTCACACTAGAAATCTTACGGCAAATACATATTATTCCATTACAAAACTAAAATTGGCAACATCAAAAGCATTGGAGTAGTTTGCAAACCCTCAGACTATTTAGAAGGTAAATGTGTTTGCACGTGGGCCATTCAGCCCATCAAGCTTGTTTGGGGAGAACTTAACTAATAGCTCAATAGCTGATTGATTCCCACCCAATGTACCCTGTTATTACACATGGCAAATTTCACTCAGTGACACAAACGATGGCAGCTCTGACCACAGTGAATTAATCACACACATTGTCTTTCAGAACATTCTCATTGTGAGCATATCTTTCTGTATTCAACCTTTATTCTTCACTGAAAATTCACTTTCTGGCACCATCTTCCAGCAGGACTGCATACTGGGACCTGACCATTAACATAAAACTTGGTCTGAGAGAGATTATTGGTCATGCACTTTATGCATTTGAACCAGTTAAATATTTCAAAATAATTGAAGACAAGCAAACAAACAAACACACATGAATAAAACAGACTATTTTTTATAGAGAAAGTCCAATGGCTCCGCAGGTATCACTGTGGCTTTGCACTTCCAGGATTGTGGGATTGATTCCCACCCTCAGGCTTGTGGTTCTGGATGTTGCACATTCTCCTGGGCTTACTTGGTTTTCCTCTGTGTCCTGTGGTTTCCTCCCACAGACCAAAACCTGTTGGTGCAGATGAACTGGTGTCTCTATAATTGGCCCTTATGTTCTGATGTTGGGTGATTCCCCTGTGATGGACTGGTGTCACGTCCAGAGTGTCCCCTTGTCTTATGATCTGTGCCTCCTGAGACTGTAACCATGTATTTCACATGCATTACAGGAGATGGTTGGATGATTTACCTTAAACTTATTGAAACTATAGATAGAATTGCTTCAGTAACACATGACAGTCTGCATGTTTGGTGTTCAGTCCCCTCCAGATCGGAGTCAATTGGATACGGTCACATTTTTTTGAGTTATGTAGGCATTTAAGGTTTTAGGTTCCCTTTTTCATTTTCCTCCATTTCCCCCTTTAACTCTTGTTCATCTCTAATGTTTTGTCAATTCCATTAAACTTCTCCTGTCTTCTAATATTCCATTACCATCATGGGATGATGAAATTGATGTATCTATCTATCCATCCATCCATCCATCCATCCATCCATGACTGCTAAGAAACAGGGTTATGGTGATTAATTTAATTCTAAAAACTAAACATTGTGAAAGTGTAACAGTTAAAAAAATGCTGATTGAGAAATATGCATAAAAACTATCAAGAAAAGTTTTATGGACTACAGGATACGTAATTATTTACTTATAGGTTAATACTGTAGATACTTCCTGTGATTACAATGGCTGCTTTGTGTATGAAGCTCCATACTCCATAATAAGAAGCAGACAACTGCATAGAATAATGCTTTAAAATAAAAAAGAATAATAAATAAAGCAGCACTATGATGGACAGGCATCCTGTCAAGGGCATACCCTGGATTGTGCTCCTTGGCACAGGCTCCAGGCTAAACACAGCCCTGCTTTGGATTAGCGATTACCAGAAATGGATGGATGGATGGATGGATAGAATTAATGCTGAACAGTGACAGAATAATGTATTCCATTACCCACATAGGTGAAAAAATTATTTTCAAGGTCAAAATAATACAAAAATTATTATGAACAGTGTGTTCATTTCTAATGATGGCATAGTAATAGTTTGTGTTGAGTTCTTAATTCATAATCTTTACTCTGATTAGCACTGGAGTTTGAACAGGGGCAAGAAAATCATTCGGACACTCACATCTGACAATATCACATCTATGATAACTGGTTTCCCTTCCCCCCACCCCAGAGCAGGGCTGGTTGCCATGGTTATCAGCATTCTGTTCTTCTCCAGCGGGTGACCTGGACCATCAGCCACACTCTGAGAGGGCAAGACTAACAAAAACAAAAGAATGTACTGTGCAATAAAAGAGAATAGCACTGACAGATGTAATTTGGTTGATATCAAAAGCCAGTAGCCATTAATGTTAATTAAACATCTTATTCTGTGTTGTGTAGTATCTGCTCTGTGCTGTAAAAGTCCTTCTTTCACCAGTCACCCATTCTGCACACCTTCTCTGTTACTCTGGGATGCATGCCTCTGTTTGAACACATCTTTCGTTCTTTCGTTCTCTCTGTTGCTCACACTCCCTTTGTCTGCCTCTGTCTCCGTTGCAGTCACATTCTGTTTCCATGGCAACTGTGACCTCACCCATAGGCAGGACACAGATGGCCCTGGTTTGTGCAACTCTGCTTCTGTTCATTTCAGGATGCGTAAATCATGCAAAACGCTGTGATTGTAGACAGATCAGTGCTCAGTTGCATGTTAGCTAGGAATTGTACTGTTACCTGGCCGCTGTACAAATGACTTCCAATAATTTGCAATAATTTAGTATTTAGTCAGTGATTTGGTAACAGTCAGTCTCAGTGAGCCTGCTTGTTCTTCTCAGTGTTTGGTAGTGACCATATCAGAAGGAGATACAAGAGACATAAGAACATAAGAAATTTACAAACGAGAAGAGGCCAATCGGCCCATCAAGCTCATTTGGGGAGAACTCAACTAAGTTGTTAAAATCTTATCAAGCTCTGATTTAAAGGAACCCAGGGTTTTAGCTTCCGCTACACTAACGGGAAGACTATTCCATACTCTAATTACACGTTGTGTAATTTTGTCAAATCCGTTTTAAAATGTTCTCCACTAATTTCCACCTATAGCCACGCGTTCTGTTTTCTCTTTTGGAGTTAAAATATTGGAAGAAACTTTTAATGTCATCCTAAGCCTCCCATGCAGTCTTCCTTTCTACATTCCTCTTAGCGACTCCTGCTTCATTTTGAAATCATTAGTTATTTTCCATTTGTGGAAGAGAGCCCTTTTCCTCCTGACTTTATTCTTAATTTTCTTAGTAAACCAGCTTGACTGCAGTTTCCTAGATTTAGTTTTCTTGTGAACAGGTATGAAGTCCTCTTGCACTTGCAACAATGTGCTTTTAAAAAATTATCATGCCTCTTCAACATTTTTGCTATTTAATTCCATCCAGTTTACAGTTTCTAATTTCAGTCTCATACCACATATCATGTTGAAGTAGAAACTTCCTCATGATACTGTCTTGTGCTTCTCTGCATATGGGTTCATGCGTGTGTGTTTGTGTTTAAACAGAGGCCCCCATGTCGCGTCCCACGCCCCTGTATGGCCAGCCTTCTTGGTGGGGGGAGGATGACACGGGAAGCAAGGGACACCTCAACAATGAACATCAGCAACATGAAGGTCACTCAACTCCCTTATTCCTCTCCAGCATTATAATTCTGGGTAAAGTAAAGCAAGTCAGGTAGTAAAGCTGTAATTCAGGGTGCTGAAATGAACCTTTAATTTCTGCTCTGCCTCAGTCATGGACAGTCGCTGGGTTTCCCTGCTTCCTTCATACCAAAAAATGTCAGTGTTACCATTTCAGCCTCTTATTTAGTAAGTCTGATAGTTCACCATCTCTTATGTCAGAGAACTGCCTGGTGCCCAGGTAGGAGACCTTCCAGATCGTGTGGACAAGCTTTTGGCCCCAGCTGGGGTAGATCCAGTTGTTGTGGTGCATGTTGGCACCAACGACATAGGCAAGGGTAGGAGGGCTGTTCTGCAGGATAAATTTATAGAAGTCGCCAATAAGCTTAGAAGCAGAACGTCCATGGTGGTATTCTCTGAAATACTCCCCGTGCCACGCGCAAGTCAGGCTAAGTTAGCTGAGATAAGGAGATTAAATGTGTGGCTAAAAGGATGGTGTAGGAAAGAGGGGTTTAGGTTTATGGGGCACTGGAGGACCTTCTGGAACAGGTGGGACCTGTTCAAGCCGGATGGGTTGCATTTGAACTGTAGGGGAACCAGTGTACTGGGAAGGCATATTTGTAGAGTAGTTGAGGAATGTTTAAACTAGGGACTGGGGGGGCATGGAGGTTAGTTAAGTATGTAACATAATAGGCCTACCCTTTGTTGTCTGTATTTAAACGCCAGGAGTATTCATGATTTAGATGCTCTTATCTCATAAAATAATGAGATAAGAATAAAATTCATGATTTAGATGCTCTTATCTCATCTGACTCATGATATTATAGCAATAACTGAAACGTGGTTGAGAGAAAAGCATGGACAAGAATATAATATGGATGGTTACACGTTGTTCCGTAAAGACCGTATAGGTAAGAAGGGAGGTGGTGTTGCAGTATACTGTATGTGAAGGATAACTTGCAGGCAAGGGAGCTTACTGATATAAGTAAAACTACGGAAGCTATATGGGTAAAATTAGATGCTAAAAACTCAAATAGTGTTTGTTACAGAGCACCTAATGTAGCTGCCGAGGAAAGCAGATTGTTATACAGTGATATTAGGATTATGAGCAATAAAAATGATGTGGTAGTTATGGGTGATTTTAATCTACCGGGGATGCAGTGGGACATTGTTGCTGGCTCTTATGAAAATGAACTGGAGATGGTGGAATTAGTACAGGATTGTTTTTTTACTCAGTTTGTTAACACCCCTAGCAGGGGAGATGCCATTCTTGATCTGCTTTTCTCTAATAACCAGGACAGGATTGGTAAATTAGACGCTTTAGAACCACTTGACAGTAGCGATCATAACATGGTTAAATTTGAGGTTAAGTTTAGTGCCCGAAGAGCAAAGTCCAAATCAAAAATATATAATGTTAGGAAGGCTAACTTCAAATTGTATGAGATTAAAACTAGAAACTAGATGGAGTTAAATAACAAAACTGTTGAAGAGGCATGGGAATTTTTTTAAAGCACATTATTGCAAGTGCAAGAGGACTTCATACCTGTTTCCTGCAAGAATAAATTTAGGAAATTGCAACCTAGGTGGTTTACTAGGGAAATAAAGTATAAAGTAAGGAGGAAAGGGCTTTGTTCCAAAAATGGAAAATAACTGAGGATGACAGAATAAAGCAAGAGTATCTAAATCTACAGGCTGAGTTAAAAAATGACATTAGACAAGCTAAAAGGAATGTCGAAAGGAAGATCGCATTGGAGGCTAAGGATGACGTTAAAAGTTTCTTCCAGTATTTTAACTCTAAAAGAGCTCTAAAAGCTGAAATTACTAATCTGCAGGATAGTAAGGGTCTTATAATTGAAAACGACATTGATATAGTAAATGAGTTCAATGATAGTTTTGCACGGGTATTCACTGTTGAGGACACTAGTAACTTACAGTACCAGTTCTTATTACTAGTTCGGCATCGTCTATAACTAAAATATATATAACTGAAGCTGATGTTTTGCAAAGCCTAGCTAAGCTCAAAATAAATAAATCACAGGGCCCTGATGGCATCTTACCTATAGTGTTAAAAGAGATGAGGGATATTATTTGCCGACCCTTAACTTTACTGTTTCAAAAATCCTTATCTGAAGGTGTGGTACCTTCTGATTGGAAGCATGCTAACATAACGCCCATTTTCAAAAAAGGGGATAGAAGTAATTTGTCAAACTATAGGCCAATCAGTCTAACTTGTATAACTGGTAAAGTTATGGAGGCTATAATCAAAAAGAAAATGGTAGATTACCTGGACTCAAATAACATTTTGAGGGATAGCCAGCATGGATTTAGGAGAGGTAGATCCTGTTTAACAAATCTGTTGGAGTTTTTTGAGAAAGCTACTCAGGAAGTTGATGATAAGAACACCTATGATGCCATCTACTGTACTTAGATTTCCAAAAGGCTTTTGATGTTGTCCCCCACAAGAGGCTCTTACTTAAACTCAAAGCGACAGGTATTTTAGGAACTGTAGCAACCTGGATTAATAACTGGTTAACAGATAGGAAGCAGCGAGTAGTTATAAGAGGCACAATGTCACAGTGGACCTGCGTTCATAGTGGGGTACCGCAGGGTTCAATTTTAGGACCACTATTGTTCCTAATTTACATAAATGATATAGACATCAATATATACAGTAAACTGGTGAAATTTGCAGATGACACCAAGGTGGGTAGTGTAGCAGATACTGAACTAGCGGCTCAGCAGCTACAGCGGGATCTTGATTTAATTAGTGACTGAGCCGATACCTGGCAGATGAAATTTAACATAGATAAATGTAAGGTACTCCATGTAGGGAGCAGAAATATAAAGTACAGGTATTTTATGGAATTTGAGGAAGCATTTCTTTACACAGCATGTAGTTAGCGTATGGAATAGTCTTCCTGCTAGTGTAGCGGAAGCTAAAACCATGGGTTCCTTTAAATCAGAGCTAGATAAGATTTTAACAACTCTGAGCTATTAGTTAAGTTCTCCCCAAACGAGCTTGATAGGCCGAATGGCCTCCTCTCGTTTGTAAATTTCTTATGTTCTTATGTTCTTATGTACTGAAATAAAGGTAGCTGATTATGAGAAAGACCTTGGTGTGTATGTTGATGCTTCCATGTCTCATTCTCGCCAGTGCGGGGAAGCAATAAAAAAGGCCAATAGGATGTTGGGGTATATCTCCAGGTGTGTGGACCTTAAGTCAAGGGAGGTAATGCTAAGATTATACAATTCCTTGGTGAGACCTCACCTAGAATATTGTGTGCAGGTTTGGTCACCATATCTTAAAAAGGACATTGCGGCCTTAGAAAAGGTGCAGCGTAGGGCCACAAGAATGATTCCTGGTCTTAGAGGAATGTCATACAAGGAAAGGTTAGTTGAGCTAATTCTGTTCATCCTCAAGCAAAGGAGACTGAGGGGGGACATGATCCAGGTCTATAAGATTCTAACAGGTTTGGATGCTGTTCAACCGAATAGTTACTTTAGCATTAGTTCAAATACAAGAACTCGTGGCCATAGGTGGAAACATTTCAAACTGGATTTAAGGAAACACTTCTTTACACAGCGTGTAGTTAGAGTATGGAATAGTCTTCCTGATAATGTAGTGCAAGCTGAATCCTTGGGTTCCTTTAAATCAGAGCTAGATAAGATTTTAACAACTCTGAGCTATTAGTTAAGTTCTCCCCAAGCGAGCTCGATGGGCCGAATGGCCTCCTCTCGTTTGTATAGTTCTTATGTTCTTATGATTGTTCACAAGTAATAGAGAGCATTTTACCATGGGTATGTTACTATTCTGCAAGTGAGCTTAAAACAATATTGCTAACTAATCAGCTAATATTCAGTCAAGGTGACTGAAGCTCTTTTACCAAAGTTTTAGCTGTTAGGGCTAAATTTATCCTTCTTCTTTGCTCAAACTATTACCATTAGACAGTTGGGATGCACTCATCCATTATAGCTGTGTTGGATGAACCCTTGTAGGCTGGTCTGTTTGTAGAGGTAATGCAAAGAAGTCCAGGTAGGTCTCCTGCACCCAGATTCTATGAAATGCATGATCCTCCAGTCAGCAGGAATATCAGTCTTTCAGTGTAGCTTGGTTAAGCTTAATGATGCCTCATGAGCAATGCAGTAAATCTAAAGTCTGACGTCTTTGAACTTTTGTGTCTTCAAGCTGTAGATCTTTACATTGACATTTTTGGTCTATATTTATAAAACGAATAATGTTTTCTATAGACCCATCTGATATAGACCGAAAGAGTTATATGACAGAGGGAAAATATTCACTGGGTGTCATAAAAACATTCCTATTCCAAGCTTGGAAGGAAAACAAATAAAAACAATTGAAAAGGTTGTGCTGTATCTGAGGAATGAGTCAAAAGATTTAGAAAGGTAGGCATCTATTTACCACTAAATACCAGTAAATATCAGTTGAACATACATATTATTATTTTTGACCGTTCTTCCAGGAGAGCATTTGTGAGGTCAGGCACTGATGAAGGCCTGGCACGCAATCTCCTCTCTAATTCATCCCAAAGGTGTTCTGTCGAGTTGAGGTCAGGGCTCTGTGCAGGCCAGTCAAGTTCCTCCACACCAGACTCGCTCATCCATGTCCTTATGGACCTTGCTTTGTGCACTGGTGCGCAGCCATGTTGGAACAAGAAGGGACCATCCCCAAATGGTTCCCACAATGTTGGGAACATGAAATTGTCCAAAATGGCTTCGATTGCTCCAGCATTAAGAGTTCCTTTTACTGTAACTAAAGGGCCAAGTGCAACGCCTGAAAAACAATCCCACACTATAATCCCCCCTCCACCAAACTTTACACTTGGCACAATGCAGTCAGGCAAGTACCGTTCTCCTGGCAGCCACCAATCCAGACTCATCCATCGTATTGCGAGACAGAGAAGCATGATTTGTCACTCCAGAGAACACATCTCCACTGCTCTAGAGTAAAGTGGTGGCACTTGGTGATGTAAGGTTCTTGAGCTAATCTGAAGGCCACATGAAGTTTGGAATGTGCCGCGCACGCTGCGGTGAGGGGGCCATCCACATGGCCTTACTCGCTGTGCTGCGCGGCCCTCTGCCCTTGTTTTAATTGCACTTTAGTCATCACATATCAGTATACACACAGGGCCTTGGGGGGTGGGGGCACTACTCAGAGGTTGGTGGGTGGGGCCGCTGAGGTGGTCTCACTCACCTCTTCACTGCTGCCCGCCCCTCAATTTTACTTACACCATATACATTGAGGGTCTTGGCGGGGGGGGGGTGATAGGGAGGAGAGCTGTTTGCAAGCAGCGCTCCTCCTCGCTTCCCCCGTCAATTTTAAAATCCATCTTAAGTTTCTCAACAGTCATACTCATCCCTTACACCACATACACTCACATGCACCAACACATGCATCCAACACTCCACCTCTCACACAGGTGCGTGTGGGAGGAGAGTGGGCAGGTCTTCCTACACCCCTGCTCCCTGCCCGCGATGGTGGGGGGGCACTCGGGTAGTCGTCTGGCTGGTGGCGCCCTGGGGTAGCGGCTGGCGCTGGGGGGTGGCGTCCGTTCCCCCGCATGGCGGAGGGCGGTCCGGAGTGGATGGGCTTATGTCTTTTTGTCTCTGTGTATGTGTCTGTGTATGTTGTGTGAGTGGATGTATGGTCTATGTGTATGGCTGAGAGGTGTGTCTGCGAGGTGTCTGTGTGGGCAGTGTGGGCCTGGGTCCGGGGCTAGCTGCTCCTTCCTGGGCGCGGCTGCCTCCTTGGCATGGTTGCTGTCCCTCCTCCCCGGGTGGTGGCCTGGCGGGGGCTCGATCCTCTCCGGCACGGGTGGGGCTCTCTGCCAGGGGCCGGTCGGCTCCCGGCCGCCTGGGGTCCTGGGGCCCTGGCCCTGGCCCGTGTGGGAGCGGCCGTCACCCTCGCGGGGTCGGCTGCCTGTTGCCTCTGGTTCTCTGGGGCTCATGCCCTTTTGGCTGTGGGGGCTGCGCCTGGGACCTCCCTCCTCCTCCTGCTGGGGTGGGGACCCGGCTGTCGTGGGGACGTGGGGCCTTGGCTCTTCCGTGCTCTTGGGGGGCTGCGGACACCTTGGGTCTCCTGGGCCTGTCTCCGCCGGCCTCTGGTTCTTGTGGGGTGTGGTTGCGGCCCCCCACCCTCGCTATCAAGTGCATTCCATGGAGAAATTCACACGCACCCAACACACGCATAAGTGTTCAAACACCTCCCCCAAACAGATGAACACACATGCAAATACACCTCCACGCTCCCTTCCAAGCACATGCTACAATTTTGTATGTCTGTATATCTGTTTTATTTTCTTTATTTCTGGTTGTGTCTTTGTATTTATGCTTTTTTGGTTGTATTTCAAATGCGTTTTTTTTTTTTTCCTTTTTTTGCCTTATGTGCTTTTTACGTTACTCCTGTCTTTCTTAGCCTCTCTGTCCCACTGTTGTCTCCGCCTTTGTTCGTGTTTTTTTTTTTTCTCTCTCTCTCTCTTTCCTTCTTTCTCTTTAATCTCTCTCCCTACCCCTTTTCTTCACTCATTTTCCTAATCTATCACTCCCTTCCGGGCAGCACGGCAACTGGAATATTTTACATGTATTAAACAAGATACAATAAATATACGAATAAAAAGAAATTGACCAACATGAAGGGCCTATACAGAGTTTATAGAGCCCCTCATGGTAAAGCAAATATGTCTGACACAGCAGTGCATTCAGACCATTATTCTGCTTGCGAAAGCTGCCGGACAGGACACATTAATAAAAAAACAAAAAAAAAAAAAGAAGTTTGGAGGTCTGTAGCTATTGACTCTGCAGACCGTTGGTGACTTCTGCACACTGTGCGCCTCAGCATGCCTTGTCCCCAGTCTGTCGTTTACCACTTTGTGGCTGAGTTGCTGTTATTCCCAATTGCTTCCACTTTGTTATAATACCATTAATAGTTGACCATGGAATATTTAGTAGCAAGGAAATTTCAAGAATGGACTGCACAGGTGGCATCCTATCACAGTACCACACTTGAATTCACTGAGCTTCTGAGAGTGACCCATTCTTTCGCAAATGTTTGTAGAAGCGGTCTGCATGCCTAGGTGCTTCATTTTATATACCTGTGTCTATGGAAGTGATTGGAACTCCTGAATTTAATGATTTAGAGGGGTGTCCCAATACTTTTGGCAATATAGTGTATATGAGTACCCAAAGCTGGACTTCATAGCACTTCTCCTTTTTCCTAGTTTTTCTGGAATATAGATGTACAAATGTTTTCATACAGGCAGCCCAAAAGAGGGTTCAGGAATCATGCCGGAGATGAATTGTTCAGACTACCGGGAATCCGAAGACGATTCCATCTACTCATACCGGCGGGAGCCCAGCTACTTTGAAATCCCCACTAAGGAGTTCCAGACACAGCCGAAGACCCATGAAGCTGAGCTCCATGAGATCCCGACTAAGGACACCGATGCCCCACCTCTGGCCTCCACAATCACCCCCACACCCCCGGTGGTACAGAGCCATGCCTCCTTCACCATTGAGTTTGATGACTGCATGCCAGGAAAGATGAAGATCAAGGATCACGTCACTAAATTCTCCACTAGGCAGCTCAAGCTGTCGAGTAAGCAACTGGCTGCCACACCCACAGAGGTGATGTCAGCGGAAAGCAAGGTGGCTGACTGGCTGGTGAATAGCAATGTCAGCATAATGAGGCAGAAGAATCCCTCAGAGGATGTCTATAGTACCAAGAGTGACTTAGCAATGCACATTAAAACTCTCAAAGGTGGGTGAAGGTGTTAACAGCCACAGCTGAACATTAAGCAAGACCATATTTAAGCATAGTTATGACCTTCTGTGAAAACTCATTTGAATAAAGCTTGACCATTATGTAAATAATTTTAATACTTTTTATTTATTGTGTGGATATAAGTCGACTAAATTACTAATTCAAAAGTTGCTATAGGAGAAGTAGCAGTAAAAATGTAAGTCAATACCAGCAAAAAATGATCAAGAAGGAAGGAAATGAGATCATAACCTTGATTATATATATTTTGGGATAAAAAGCAGTAATTATATGTGAAGGCTTAGACCACAGGTGTCAGACTCCAGTCCTGGGGGGCCGGAGCCCTGCACATTTTTGGGTTTCCCCTCGTTAAACACACCTGTGCTAATTACGACATAGCTGTTGAGCTGACTCATTTGTGGTGGAACAGGGAAAGAACTAAGCTACACAGGGCTGCAGCCCCCCAGGACTGCAGTTTGACACCCCTGGCTTAGACTGTGTCTTATCTGCCTGAAATTTCCGGGTTCTTTGTGATGTTTAGTCTTTGCTTGACCCCTCTGTTTATTGATAGGGCACCAGCACGAGGATGGGACCCAGAGTGACTCTGAGGACCCAGTCCTGAAGCAAAAGTGCAGCACGGCGTCAAACCTGGTGCAGCCACAGCCCTCTGTTCAGTCACAGCCCTCTGTTCAGTCACAGCAATCTGCTCTTCAACACCATCTGCTGCCAACAAAGTTCACGCTGCCTACACTTACAGTCTCCAAAGAGACCCAGTCTCCTTCTGAGACTCCATCTTCTCCACAAGACAAAGCCAAGACGTCCCCACAGGAGCTTCTTAACCAGCAAGCCTTCATTATTGAGTTCTTCGACGACAACCCGCGTAAGAAGCGCTCACAGTCCTTCACACATAACTCCGCCCATGGCGACTCCTACTCTGCCCTCAAGGCCAAGCTGGAGAGACGGAAAGCTGGAGGCCAGGGTGGGGAAAGAGCGTCTGCTTCTTCGGGGCAGATCCCAGCCACGCAGCAGGTGACGATCCCGCTGAAGGGGCCTGGTCCAGGGCCTCCGCAGAGGGCTGGCTCGTTAAAGCGGGAGAAGGGTGAGGAGAGGCTCAGTAGCGCTCCTTCTGGGTCAGGCTTTTCCTCACTCTCCACCTCTGCCATTTCCACCCGACCTTTAGCAAGTGTTGCCAAGACATCCAAGCTGGACCAAGACTTTACAGGTGACATTGTGAAGGAATCTAACAAAAGTATCTCACCCACCAAGGAGAACACACCTCCTCTACGTATGTCTGCTCCACCAGTCATGGAGACGTCCACCCATCTACAAGCTTCCCCATCTCCCCATGTTAGCCCAACCCTTCCACCCTCCGTAAATCGCCCTCCTACCCCTGATCACGCCCAACCACTCAGTCATACACCCACAAAGTATGTGTCTCCAGTGTTGGCCCCGGTGCCCCCGCCTCCGTTGCCAGTGAGTGCCCACAGCATGGACCCCAAGGCCTCAAAGGCAGTGAGAACAGAGGAGGAAGACAGCTTGAGTGATGCAGGCACTTACACCATCGAGACGGAGGCCCCGGATAAGGAGGTAGAGGAGGCGCGCAGTATGATCGACAAGGTAAACACACTGCCGTGTTGCAGCTGCTCTGGTTAATAAAAAGATCTAGTTTTATTTAGGATTAAGGATTCAAGAGTTTTATTTGTAACATGCAAGGTATACAGTACAACTGTAACCTGCAGTGAAATGTGAGGTGGTCAACTTCACCATAAGAATACTGAAAGAAGTAAGGCAAGGTCACATTGTAATAAATATGTAATAATAACAGTAAGTTATGCTGGTAATAAGATAAAGAAGACCAGATATGTGCAACATAGCTCCAATAAAGTGCTTGGTATGTAGTACAGTATCTCTTAAGGCTTTTAGTCTGGGCTACTGGACTAAGATTAAACTTAATCGTTTGACATTTGTTGGAAATGCTGGCATGTTTACTTACATGATACAAACTTACTAACATATTATTGCCCTTGTTTGAATTATGAATAGTATAAAGACCTCTTGGGGGGTAGCACCATGGGTAGCACTTAACTTCTCATATTTCTTGGGTTGGA
Source organism: Paramormyrops kingsleyae (assembly GCF_048594095.1). Classification (NCBI taxonomy): domain Eukaryota; kingdom Metazoa; phylum Chordata; class Actinopteri; order Osteoglossiformes; family Mormyridae; genus Paramormyrops; species Paramormyrops kingsleyae. The sequence goes on along the minus strand of NC_132815.1, from coordinate 28,654,933 downwards.
GGTTCAAACCCTGTTTCCATTCATTGTGGCTGCATTTGGAACCACACAGGTAGGCACTATGTCAGGGCTGTTCAAATCACGGTGTTACGGCCAAATCAATGACCGCAACATAAAAGACCCAAACCAGCTGGCTCAACGATGTAGGGTTTTTATTTACGAAAAGAAGGTAAGCGCCAAAGCAAAAGTCCGGGAAATATAAGAGAGCAGCAAAACAGAATACTGTATCAACTCAGACAAACAAAAATCTCAGCAGCGGGAACACTCAGCGTGGCGTCGTCTTTCCTACGAAGCTCTCCTCCTGATGCAGGTGGACCCGGGACTCTAATAGGGAAGACTCCACCCATCCAACAGGTCTCACCTATAATCAATTAGAAAAGCAAACCACCACCACCACCTGCAACCTAAAAAAAACCCATAATGCAGCCTTACCCGGAATAAACAGGAAACCGAAGAGGGACGTAACACACGGTCCTCAAGGACCAAGCACTGCTAATTTTCCAGCCTTCCTTGACCAATGAGCCAGGTGTGAAGCCTCTGTGGCCATTCAGTAATTATTAAACTAACTACCTGGGCCTGGATTTCGAATCGAGGGCCAGATTTGAAGAGCTCTGCACTATGTACTTAATTATGTACACACAACATCAATGGTCATTTAGTGTGATTACTGTGTGAGTACAAACTTCGTACACTTTTCCAGGTACACTATGTCACCTTTAAACTGCGGGACTTTGACCTTTAATGACGGATGTCCTGCATATGAATGGAAGTACTGATGTCACAAAGTGTTTACCAAATGAACCAAAATGCATTGCACTTCTCAGTGAATCTTAACTGCAATGTATTATCTTGTCATGACAGCTCTTCACATTAACAATTTTGCATCCTGCTTTTTTTTAAATTAATAATAGAAAAAACTGCATAATTCAATATGTTTCCATACTTTTTTAATCATTATGAGAGTACAAATATTAAGAATTTCCTTAGAAGTCACGTCTAGCATTAAAGGATTGAAGTCCAGTATTTTCACACTTCAGATTTTGACCAGAAGTAGTTCGCCATCTGGGAACTTTTCATGTACTTAACTGATGTGCCTTATGGTTTCAGATGCACTAGTATATCTTGTGTACTATTTTGGCGCACTATTTAGTATGGAAGTGTGCAATTTCTGATGCAGCATGTGTGTGTGCATGATCTCCCCATATCACATGGGTTTCATTTAGGTACTCCTTAAAGACTGCTGCAGAGCAGGGAATGTGACATTGTAGTATCTGGCAGCTTGCAGTCTGATTTCATTATTTTTAATGTTGCATATTTTGTGTATGATTAAAATGAGTTTCAAAGTATTCACAGTATTTAATTTGAAATGGCTGTTTTACTTAAATAAGTGATTGTCCTAAAGCAAGAATGAAAGATTCCATATTTCAGGGAAAATTAGTTGTACATGCTTCTTTTCCAATGGACAAGACAATATTACTGCAAAAATAATGTAATGTAGCTGTAAATACCCAGATGATGTTGATCTTTCCTAGTTGACTAGGATTCTTCATCATATACTAGCACCTTCACTCACATGTGCCTTTTTTCTGGCAGGTGTTTGGGGTCCCCGACTGCGCCGAGTACACTGGAGTGACTGCTCGAGTGCTGAGACCTGTCATCGACAAGGAGCAAGACCAACAGGCTGTCCAGCCTCAAAGCCTGGGTGGTGCTTGTGACTTCAAGGAAGCCCTGGTCCAAGATTTAGACTCCGCAACCCTTCGTGACAATCTTACCAGCCAGTCACAGGTAAAGTCCATTGATTTCTCATCTTCATTTTGGGGTTGTCATTCTGCTCAAAAAATAACTAATAAACTCATATTGAGAAAAGAAATTTATTTTGCATGCTCCCTTCTGCTCCATTCATGAAGTTACTTTGGTAACACTTTACTTGAAGCACTCATCTATAATGCATGATGCATTATAATGGTTGGTATAGGAATTAATAAAGCATTACAGCATCTCCTATTCACAAGGTGTCGATAGTGTTGAATATAATACTTCATATGCTTCAATGAAGCTCTTATCTATAATATACTATAAATACCTTCATAATGCATTACAAATGGCCAGTACAAGAATTACAGATGCTTTGTATTGCATTATGACAGTATCTATGATGCATTATAGTTGACAGCTTCATAAAGCATCATAAAGTAAACATGGCTATAATGTATGCCTTTCTATAAATATTTATAGCCATTTTTATAATACTTTATGAATGCATTATAATGTGTTATGATTGTATTCATAGATTCTTATAGACACAACATTCATAGAAAAGTGTTCAAAGTCAAACACAGACTACACAGACTTATTAGTCAAACACAGATGTCTGTATTTCAGGTGCATGCAGCCTCTTCTGCAGGCACAGGTGCCTCCAAGTGGGTTTCCCGCTGGGCCAGCCTGGCAGATGGCTATAGTGAGTCAGGGCCTTCAGCAGCCCTTTCTCAGGAGGATCTTTCCAACGCAGGTGAGTCACACTAAATGGCAGTGCACATTGACTGGAGACCACATTACAGGTATTCTGGTTAATAGTGTACCATTAAATGCCATGTTTGTTTGTTCATGTAGATGGCCATGCCAAACCAATGATAAGCCAATGCATAGATAACACAGATGTGGAGAACAACCAAGGATCCAGAACAAGACGGCTCCTCCCCCAAGTACCACAGGTGGAAAAGTTGGAGAGTGCAGCTCCTACTATTCTCATTCAGCATGACCCTGTCACAGAATGTAACACATCAGAAAATGGCTCCACTAAGCCCCATCAACAAGAATCAAGGAAGTTGCACCTCCAGGATGACTTGGACCCGGACAGCCTTAGTGATGCCAGCAAGTCAGATGAGTGCTCTGTTGTTGATCGAAACAAGGACAGTCGAGCTAGAAGGAATCAGGAGAAAAGTGAGAATGAAGCCAAAGAGCCAGAAAAGACTGCATCTTCAGTCAAATCTACATCGTTCTACATTGGGTCAGAGGAGACCAACTCCAAAACAGACTTGGCACCTGCTCTGTTTCAAACTAGGAGAGAACAGGATGGACCTCCCAGAATTTCCCCAGCAGCTGTTCTTGCAAGGCATTCAAGTAGTCGTGAGCCCCGTAGAGCTGTCAGGCCAAATGCTTCTGCTCCCAGTCTCCATTCACAGGGCACTGATGGCCAGCTCAAAAAGGAGCCCAACGTCTCCTTTGTCAGACAGGAGAGCTTCACTAAAGATCGACCAAGCGATGACATCCCCATCAGCAGGCTTCCACACATCTCCAGCCAGCCTGCTCTGAGCATCATTGAACATGGTGAGATATACCAGAGCCCTTCTCTTAATGAGGTGGAGCAGAAGCATGTGGGATCTTCCAGCCACGCGGGGGACTCACTGTCTGGGGATTCTGATTTGGACACAGGCAGCACTGTCAGTCTGATCAGTAACAAAAATACTCCCTCTGCACCAGCCAAGAAGTTGACCAGTAGTATCCTGCAGAAGGAGAAATCATCATCCAGTCTGTCTGCCCAAAGTCTAGTGGCCCGCCAGCCAACCGCCCGTGAACGTTTATCTGAGAAGCGCCGTGCCCATGTCACCGACCACACCAGCAAGGGCGAGCCGAATAAACGCCTTCAGATCCGCAGAAGCACTGGGAACCGTGGCTCGCTGGACTTCACGGATGAGCAGCAGAGCTCAAGCCTGCAGTACTGGCCCGAAACTGCCTCCTCTGACTATGAGTCTGGTTCCCGGCTTGGTACCCGCAAACGTCTTCCAGCTGTGCTCCAGAAAGATTCCTTGAAAGGAGTGGTGTACCAAGCACTGACTCGCTCCAACAGTCTCTCCTCCCCACGACCCACCCGTGCATCCATGCTGCGTCGGGCCCGGCTGGGCGAGGCTTCTGATACTGAGGGCACGGAGGCAGACCGAGCCTCTCAAGGTTCCGATATCAACCCACCAACCAAAGCCCCGGCTGACAGTAAGAAATTGTCTCGCCTGGATGTCTTAGCTTTGCCCAGGAAGAGGACGGGTTCGTTCACCACGCCTAGTGATGCTGAGTCCACCAGCCGGACTGATGCCTTTAATCGTAGCTCAGAGCTCAGTACCTCCACTCGTAAGGCAGGAACAACTGAGCCAAAGCCTGGGGCCGGAAAGGGATCCAGGACTGCTACCTCAAAGCAGCCCCTCACCCGCGCTCGATCCAGCAGTGCCAAGTATTCTACCACTACCGGTAAGTGAAAAGGTCTCCAATGTGTTTATCTTGGCTGCTGACATGTTAGCTTTCTTTCATACATGTTTTAATAGAGTTGTGCAATGAAAACAGTTTGACAGGTTACTTTTTTGTGGAATGAATTCAACCGACAAACAAAAGCAAATCTAAGTGAATTGTATGCTGTTTTAGCATGTTTTTTTTCAAGCCTTGCTGAAGTGAATATGTGTCACCCCCTTGGTTTTGTACATATAGCAGTAGTCAAGTATTAATATACTATTGACTTTGTGTTAGTGCAGTATGATGTACTATAATGTAGTATAGCATAGCATGGTATAGTAGTATAAGTCATACATTAGTAGGTCTATAAGATTTGCTTCTGCCTGAAGTTCAATATTACAACTAACACTTTCCAGTTAACCCTATTTTGGCTGCCTGAAAACGTTAATATTTTCTGCAATAATTCAGTTTCTTGCTTTGCATTTTGAAGTACATTAATAATACATTCATAATAATAAATGAGAATTTCTTTTATTTACACTTTGGAGTATATTGTGAAGTGGTCATCTGGATTCACCTGAAATTGTAATTCAAAACTGAGATTGAAAACTGTATGAGCAAAATGATTACCATTTCAAATTTGTTTCTTCTTTGGCTTTTGCATGCTGGTGAATTACTGTAACTATATCTGTTCCTGTCCTCTCTATTTTTTTCATCCCTTTACCCTAACCCTTCAACCCTCGAATTTTCAACTGTATATCACCAACACCTGGTGCAACATTTTCTTCAAATGTTAACATTCAATCCTGGAACCCCTCATTTTCCAACATCTGTCCTTTAAACCACTTTCAACCACCTATGTACTTTCCTCAAACCAACTAATTTGGGAAGGTTTTCGGCGACGGCAAAAAGGCTCCGATTATTCCTCTACATCGGAGGAGGAATATGATGCCCCTGCAGGCACTGCTAAACACAAGCGCTCCCATACTTCAGCAGCTACACAGACTCAGAGTATCACCAAGGCTGCCCCAGTCCAATCCAAAGCCAAAAATGAAGGTTCAGCAGTGGACAATGAGACCAGCTCCTTCCAGCATTGGTCCACACACAGTGCTGAAATTGCCAGGTAACTTGGAGTCATAGGGGAATAAGGAGCTTCTTTGTTTGGTGCATTGGAGGAAAAACCTGTTTACTCAACAGCACTTAAACACAGTGTTTTCTTTGAGAAAACAATGCAGTTGAGTATGCCTGAAACAATGTATGTATGTTATGCATCTGTGTCTGACTGCTGCAGGCTGAGTCAGGACCTAGCCAAAGACTTGGCTATGTTGGCTCAAGAGATCCATGACGTGGCAGGTGAAGCTGACTCGGGAATGGGCACTACGACCTCACCTGGCTCTGTGCCCAACACTCCAGCCTCCACCATTTCTGCCCGGGAAGAGGTAGAGCACCACAGAGTACCCACAATCAATGTACTACTTTTGTAGTTGCAATGAACTTTCCAGAGACAACAATATAGGCTGATTTGGATAGCTACAGACAACTGTAGAAAGTTGCACTAATGCTTTAAATAACTCCATGTATGGTATACATTTCTTGTAACTGTATTCTAGAATTAAACTGTATGCATAAGGACATTTCACTGTTCAGGTCTGCTAGGAGCGTGGATTGCCTTTCAACACGTGCTTGATCTTTATGGCCATTTTCTTTTTCTGTTTGTAAACAGAGAATATTTCCATCCTTGCAGGCCACCCGCTTTTCCCAGGTGCATTCCTCATTTATTGTTTATGTTTTTATCTGAGACTCAAGCCCATTTCTCACAGCTATCATACATGTAAATCCTACATATGCTACCTGATACCCAAAATAAACTAACAATTACATTAAATAGCTAAACCAAACTACAAAATGTGTACAGTGCTGTGCAAATTTGTTAGGCAGTCAAAGAATATATGTTTAAATGAACTTCATACACAGACACACACACACACACACGTTTGTAATTATATCTTTGGGGACTCTCCATTTATTTGTACGGGGAAAACTCTAATCCCAACATGAAGACCTTAATTCCTACGCAACCCTAACCTTAATCATAAGTAACCAAACAGAATACAAGACTTTTGGCATTTTTAGAACTCTTTGGCTTCCTTCACTCTCTGGCCAAACTCCTCCACAACCATTCCTACTGTGTTTAGGTCAGGTGACCTGGTCATTTGACGCAATACTATCACTTTCCTTTGTAGGTGGCTTGCTGTATCCAAACTTTTGACTAGCACTGTATATATTAGGCTAGTCATTTCAATACCTCTTCTAAAGTCATTCCAATAAGTATTTGCAGTAACTGTCCAACATACCCATTTATTTATTGAAATATCCACTAGCATACCATGTTTGGCTAACCAATATCGCATCATGTTATTAACTAATGAATTAAATTGGTGGTGAAATTTAATGAAGACATGAACTGGCTGAGGTGCCGCTGTGCAAAGGTTTGGGAACCGAACCTGTGTTCTTCCTGCCATCCAACAAGACATCGATACATTTTAAAGGAAGAGAAAAATTTCTTGTTACTTTTTACTGTGTTACTCTTCATTTGCATGTATTGTAATGTTAAACTGTGTTTAGTTTTTTTCCTGACAAACTAACACTTACTACCCTGGTAAATAGCATTAAACGTTCCTTGATGGCCAAATACTTTTGCACAGCACTGTACTGTACATGAATGATTTCTGTGAATGTGTGAATGACTCCCTGTAATTTGACTGACTTTTGTACAGTTAATGATCAGCTAGAATTGTGAGTGCCCCTCCTTAACTCTGGAGTACCATTTCTAAACAGTCAGTGTCCTTCCCCTACCCCATACATCGAGTAACATTTTCATACTGTCACTGTTACCCACTCCTCATATAGTATACAGTATAATCCCATCTCCGGCTTGTTTATGATGATAGTCTGATTAATTCCTCCTAATGGCCATTTATGTCTTCACTCACAGTTAATTCAGCACATTCCAGAAGCCAGCTTGAACTACCAAAAAGTTCCACCAGGTGCAGTTGGGGTCCGGGACCCAGACCCAAATATGAATGAAGAAGATTCCAAACGGCCACTGTGGAATCGTGAAGAGGTCATTTTCTCTCTTTTCTCAAAATTTTCATCCCGTTGGTATCTCGAGGCAGCAAAATTTCTCTGGTGTGGTTATTTCTTTAACATTCACCTCTTTTTGTCCTTTTACAATTTTCTGTGGGAAAAAGAATTGATTATACATAGGGGCAATTTGAAAAACACACATTTTTGCTTTGCAGGTCATTTTAGACAATCTGATGCTGAATCCCGTGTCTCAGCTGTCCCTGGCAATTAGGGAGAACACCGAACAGCTGGCAGAGAAAATGAAGTAAGACTGTATGGACTTTTTGTCTTTTCAGAATTGATTGTACAAAACAGGTACTTTTCTGGAAATAAACGAGAGCACATGTCTATTTCCATACAAACATAAAAGCATGAAAGGAGAGCAATAATAAAAAAAAATTCTTTATCAGTTCTTAAGGATTTAAATCGTGCCTAACCTTCAAACCACTTTCAACCACCTATGCGTCTGCCTTCCTCAGACTTCTGACTTGAAACCCCTACATTATTTAGTTCTGTCGTTTTGAGTCTGTCGCTTCTGTGCCATTTCAGGGCATTGTTCCACAACAGGACAGAAGTGTGGGAAGAAATCGAGGCAAAGATCAGTGCTGAGAATGAAGTGCCTATACTAAAGACATCAAATAAGGTCTCCTTTGTCCTTCTCTCTGGTACCAATTCTTAGTTATTGTGAAACATCTGTGCATAGAGTAGTATATGTAATTTGTGTTATGTTATGGATAATAATTTTCATACTGTTTATATTGTCACCTCAGGAAATCAGTTCCATTTTGAAGGAATTAAGAAGAGTTCATAAACAACTAGAAGGTAAGAGCATCCAAGGTGTCAGCTGTTTTTATGCTGCATGTGATGTATGGCCTGTATTTTTCTAATGAATGCTCCATTCTCAACCTGTTGACATTAAAATGTATTACAGTTACAAGTTATTGCTTTAAGATTGAGATTAAATTTACGATGAACTTTATTGATCCCAGAGGGAAATTTGGGTGCATACAGCAGAGAGAGTGTAGTGCACAGATAGATTACATATAGTGCAAAGACAGTTAACAGTGCAATCAAGTAAATGTGGTGCAAACACAAATAGAATATACTGAAAATGGAATATTGTAAAATTATGTACATAAAATTTTTATAATAATAATAAGAAGAATAATAATAAATTAGTTAAGGGTATATGTGCAGTTAAAGAATAGATAGCACGAGACTGTTACTGTTGTCATGTATCCTAATTGATAAATTGGTGGTCTTACTAAAATGTTACTGTTTGATGATATGAAGGCCTATGATGTCATCTACTTAGATTTCCAAAAGGCTTTTGATGTTGTCCCCCACAAGAGGCTCTTACTTAAACTCAAAGCGACAGGTATTTTAGGAACTGTAGCGATCTGGATTGATAACTGGTTAACAGATAGGAAGCAGCGAGTAGTTATAAGAGGCACAATGTCACAGTGGGCCTGCGTTCATAGTGGAGTACCGCAGGGTTCAATTTTAGGACCACTATTGTTCCTAATTTACATAAATGAAATAGACACCAATATATACAGTAAACTGGTGAAATTTGCAGATGACACCAAGGTGGGTGGTGTATCAGATACTGAACTAGCGGCTCGGCAGCTACAGCGGGATCTTGATTTAATTAGTGACTGGGCCGATACCTGGCAGATGAAATTTAACATAGACAAATGTAAGGTACTCCATATAGGGAGCAGAAATATGAAGTACAGGTATTTTATGGGACCTACTGAAATAAAGGTAGCTGATTATGAGAAAGACCTTGGTGTGTATGTTGATGCTTCCATGTCTCATTCTCGCCAGTGCGGAGAAGCAATAAAAAAGGCCAATAGGATGTTGGGGTATATCTCCAGGTGTGTGGACCTTAAGTCAAGGGAGGTAATGCTAAGATTATACAATTCCTTGGTGAGACCTCACCTAGAATATTGTGTGCAGGTTTGGTCACCATATCTTAAAAAGGACATTGCGGCCTTAGAAAAGGTGCAGCGTAGGGCCACAAGAATGATTCCTGGTCTTAGAGGAATGTCATACGAGGAAAGGTTAGTTGAGCTAAATCTGTTCAGCCTCAAGCAAAGGAGACTGAGGAGGGACATGATCCTGGTCTATAAGATTCTAACAGGTTTGGATGCTGTTCAACCGAATAGTTACTTCAACATTAGTTCAAATACAAGAACTCGTGGCCATACAGTAGGTGGAAATTAGCAGGAGAACATTTCAAACTGGATTTAAGGAAGCACTTTTTTTACACAGCGTGTAGTCAGAGTATGGAATAGTCTTCCTGATAACATAGTGCAAGCTGAATCTTTGAGTTCCTTTAAATCAGAGCTAGTTAAGATTTTAACAACTCTGAGCTACTGTATTAGTTAAGTTCTCCCCAAGTGAGCTCGATGGACCGAATGGCCTCCTCTCGTTTGTATAGTTCTTATGTTCTTATGTTCATTGCATTGTAGTGCCGGAATGTACAGTTCCTATCAGGATATGTCCATACAATTTTTGTCCATCATTTCAATACATTTGATCAAAAATGATCCATTTCTTCTACATACTGCCTTTATATGGTTTTGTTTTTCAGTGCTAAATGTGAAAATACATGTGAAAACATATAGGCCTCTTATTGTGCGTATGTAAGATTAGCTGCCAGGGGATTTCTGCATTACTCTGTCTCTTTCTGTTTTTAGTTATAAACACTATTATTGAGCCTGGACGAAGTACTGACCCACTCAACAAGGTCCCACCAGCTGGGGCAAAGCCCACATTGGCTTCCCAGCCCCCGACACGAGGGGCCCGAAGCTCAGCTGCTAACGCCACAGGCAAGAAGCCCAGCGAGGTGCGCAGGAAGAGCCTGGCGGGCGCCGGCAGCCAGAGCTGAGTGCTGTGGACTGGCCAGGTCACGGTCAAGACTGCCAGGTCATGTGGAGGCAGTCTGAACCATCATGTCATTGTATAAATATGGAATGACACAAAAGCGAAAGAAAGCGGAGAAGATCTCCAATGTGTGTTTGAAATGAATGTATTGAACAAGATATAACTCATGATAATGCAGATTGTTTTTTGAAAACACAGCATTGCCTCCCTGAGAAGAATGCAAATACTAAGTGTCCAGTAGGCAGGCTGTGGCGGGGTTGAATGGGGGAACCTCATTGTTTTGTCATTTTGTTTATCTTGCATTATCTTATGTTTTACAATTTGTTTGTAGCATTAAACAGCTGATGCATTTAATGGGGTCAACAAATGGATGCTATAGCTGACATCATAATATATGAATATTATACGTGGGCAGTATTTACTACAGAAATTTCACCTGGTCGTGTGACAGAGGCCTTTTAAGTGACTCGGTATGCATTTTGTTTCTCCTCTATTTATTTCTATTGACTCGGTAAGTGCGGATAGGTACATTCATGCTTTAAGGATCATGTGGTGCTCAAACATCCAAAACCTGCAGGAAATTGGAACAGCTTTTGTGATGTGCTCAGTGTGCACTGTGAGGATGTGCTGTGCTTGTGATGTGCTGCATCGTGTGCTTAACTGGCAAGTATGAAAGTTTTGTCCACAAGGTTGCATAGCATTTTTCTTTTGCTCTAGTGTTTTTTTTCTGTGTTTTAATTTTTAAAAAGATGTTGCCTTGTCATGTATACATTTTTTTCTTCCTCGAACTGTGCAATGGTAATTATTTAATACACGTTGCTTTTTATTGCACACATAAGAAAATGCTCTGGAATTAATTCAAGCAGTGTTGCCATATTTGTATTTATAAATAAAGCTGAAGGTAACCTGGAGTAGATTTGGCTATGAAATGTCTTAAGAAGAGTGAAGTGTTCTTTTATTTATTTTTTATCTCCTGCACAAGAAATTATGTCTCTCAGATATAACAGATCTTTCTACTTACCTGTATACCCATAACCTGGATGACCTTTTAAACAAGGTGAAGTACCTGTGGTTACTTCCATTGTTGTTGTAACAGAAAGGATTTTGCATTCATTGTGAATTACAAAAATCCTGCTAATGATTGAGAATCAGATAATAAGAATTCTGGACTGAGTCAATCAGTTAATAGACTTGTGTGTGTTTTCTGGGAAATGGAGCAGGGTATGGTCTTCCAAACATCCATATTAGTCTTGAAACAACTGCTAACTTATTGTGTACGGGTTTATCTGAAGGCTGTGAGCCCTTCCACTGTTTAGTGTAGGTGTTTCGTGTGGCGCTTTGGTCAGTTTGGGTGTTATAGGGTAAGATGTTCCCAAGCTATGAATCTCTTTTATGTCTTTGCTGTCCAGATGCCCATCTCTGTAGGCTGTGTAGACTCTGGATATTGTAATGCTTAAATTTATGCTTCAAAACATAGTGACTGTCCCGCAGTAGAACCTCAGCTTAGCTCCTCTGCTCAGCCTGCTGTCCCACCGTATTAAACACATTTGTTTACATTCACCAGCAGACACCATTGGAATAAATGTGTAGAAAAGAGTTGCAGAAATGAATGATTATCGTTTCACCTTTAAAATGCATGGTGTTAAGTATTTAATTAGTCTGTAAGATGTCTCTTTGGGTTAGATGTATTGTGGTGGTGGTAGGAACCACACGACCAAGCATGTACAGTAGCATCAAGCCAAAGAAGACCGAGTGTTATGTTTTTGTCAAAGGCAAGCAGGCTCTGTATTTGTGATTCATGCATACAAATTGTGCAAAGTATGACAAATTGCCCAGAACAGCCCCAGGTCCGACGTAGGGGAAACACTCCTAGATGATGTATTCCAAATATATTCAGTGTTCTGTAAATCTGACATTTATATTAAACTAAACATTTTGCTAACCTCACTGTATGTTTTCTGTTAGGCAGTTGATTTACATTATTCTTTCTTTGTGTAAGACGGCTGCACCACTGTACCAGTGTGATTGAGCAAATGGAGGTAAATAAATAATCTGTACAGAGGAACAGGAATGCACTTAAAAAATTAAAGAAAATAAAAGTAAAAGATTATTTTGTGAAGATGCTGTTTTTCCATGCGCATAAATGTTCATTTTAAAAGGCATACTTTTCGTAAGAAACGATGTTAGGAAAACATGCTGTATATTTTAATGGCAAGCTTAAGGCTAATCATTAACATTCTGCTCTTTTAAGTAAAATAATCCCCACCTGTGATGGGTGATCTTTGACAGTTATCTTTGTAAAACCTTGAGGGTTATTTTGAGGTCTTGTGCTGGCTGGTGAATGTATCGATTTTTATCGCCGGTATGGGCCTACACCTGTATTTCAGACACTTCATTGAGGGTGATGCTGTAGAGGCTGCTGTTAAGTTACAATGTCTTGGGCTTTCATTAATTTCAGCTTTCTGTTTTATTTAATTCTTCTCACCTGCATGCAAATCAAACATAAGCTACACATCTCATCTCAACATTTTATCTGTAAATCAGGCCTAGGTGTCTTTGCCTGGTTTTGCAGTTTCCTATCGTTAAAGTCTATTATCCAGTTTTTGGACTGATTGCGTACTTTGGGCATTGAAGAATGTGCTCCCTTTCAGATTTCGATCTTTATTTTTAATCATTGTTAAAAGCTTTATTTTTCTTTATGAATTTCTTGTGAATGTTTATTCTTTTCTGCCTTAAATAAGATATTTAATTTTTATCATGTTTTTAACATAGTAATAAATATAATTTAATCACTAAAATAACGGGTGTCCTCCAGTATTTATTTAGTGTAACCAGTATAACATGAACAGGTTAAAATTTAGCACAAATATGCATACTGCAGCTGAATCAGTGCGGTGGGTCGTGTTTTATCTTGTTTATATAAACAAGGAGTTCACCTTTAATAGCAGTGCACTGCTAGGGACAATCAGCAGTGGCACAGTCAGGAAAAGCCTACATTTCACACAATAATCACAGTCAGGTTAAGCGCTATGCAACCACACGGCAAACATTACATTCAGCACAATATAAAAACATTTACTATATACAACATAAATACACAAATGCACACATTAATTGACAAGTTATTTACTATGACAATGTGGGACTAAGCATGCCATTATTTGAATTACTAAAGTGTTTATTACCCGACCCTGGGGCATCACAATATATTTTGTGTATGTATATAAATATTCATATGTAAAACTAATTACAGGGAATTCTTAACATACATAAACATACAGATATATATGAAATAGTGTGTGTGTGTATATATACACTCACCTAAAGGATTATTAGGAACACCTGTTCAATTTCTCATTAATGCAATTATCTAATCAACCAATCACATGGCAGTTGCTTCAATGCATTTAGGGGTGTGGTCCTGGTCAAGACAATCTCCTGAACTCCAAACTGAATGTCAGAATGGGAAAGAAAGGTGATTTAAGCAATTTTGAGCGTGGCATGGTTGTTGGTGCCAGACGGGCCGGTCTGAGTATTTCACAATCTGCTCAGTTACTGGGATTTTCACGCACAACCATTTCTAGGGTTTACAAAGAATGGTGTGCAAAGGGAAAAACATCCAGTATGTGGCAGTCCTGTGGGCGAAAATGCCTTGTTGATGCTAGAGGTCAGAGGAGAATGGGCCGACTGATTCAAGCTGATAGAAGAGCAACTTTGACTGAAATAACCACTCGTTACAACCGAGGTATGCAGCAAAGCATTTGTGAAGCCACAACACGCACAACCTTGAGGCGGATGGGCTACAACAGCAGAAGACCCCACCGGGTACCACTCATCTCCACTACAGATAGGAAAAAGAGGCTACAATTTGCACGAGCTCACCAAAATTGGACAATTGAAGACTGGAAAAATGTTGCCTGGTCTGATGAGTCTCGATTTCTGTTGAGACATTCAAATGGTAGTCAGAATTTGGCGTAAACAGAATGAGAACATGGATCCATCATGCCTTGTTACCACTGTGCAGGCTGGTGGTGGTGGTGCAGGAGGTAGTGCTACCGTTCGGCAACCAGAGGGTTGGAGGTTTGAGCCCCGGGTCCTCCTGACCCCATAAAAGTGTTCTTGAGCAAGACACTGAACCCCAAATTGCTCCCGGTAAGCTGGTTGGCACCTTGCATGGCAGCCTCCGCCACCAGTGTATGAATGTGTGGTGTGAAAGCATGAATGTGAGGCGTACATTGTAAAGTGCTTTGGTAAAAAGCGCTATATAAATGCAGTCCATTTAATGGTGTGGGGGATGTTTTCTTGGCACACTTTAGGCCCCTTAGTGCCAATTGGGCATCGTTTAAATGCCACGGCCTACCTGAGCATTGTTTCTGACCATGTCCATCACTTTATGACCACCATGTACCCATCCTCTGATGGCTACTTCCAGCAGGATAATGCACCATGTCACAAAGCTCGAATCATTTCAAATTGGTTTCTTGAACATGACAATGACTTCACTGTACTAAAATGGCCCCCACAGTCACCAGATCTCAACCTAATAGAGCATCTTTGGGATGTGGTGGAACGAGAACTTCGTGCCCTGGATGTGCATCCCACAAATCTCCATCAACTGCGAGATGCTATCCTATCAATATGGGCCAACATTTCTAAAGAATGCTTTCAGCACCTTGTTGAATCAATGCCACGTAGAATTAAGGCAGTTCTGAAGGCGAAAGGGGGTCAAACACCGTATTGGTATGGTGTTCCTAATAATCCTTTAGGTGAGTGTATATATTAGTGCTGTCAAACGATTACAATTTTTAATCAGATTAATCACAGGGTTGCTGTGGATTAATTTCGATTAATCATGATTAAATATCATTCATTTTTAATCTATATTAATCGCATTTCATTTTGCATGAGCAAAACAGACTCAAGAAAAAAGGGAATATATATGCACTTAACATGTTTATTGAACATCTTGAACACGAGTCAAATGCATTCCATCTGCCACGGAAGTGCAATACCATGGACCCATATCAAAAAGAACGATTTTTTGCTTAGCCGGACAACTTGTCAGATTTAAGGTACCTCAGTTTAAATAGTCTTTATCTTCGTTCACTTACAATTAGCCCGAACTACCGTAAATCCGACAAATAGACCGACTAATCATGAAATCCAATTCTAGCCTGGTCAATTTCCATTGTTAGCAATATCAGTTGATCACACACTACGTGCGGTGCTTTACGTATAAAACTCCGTAGCAACACGTCCACAGATAAGTTGGACGGTATAGAGTGTGCGACTGATTTAATATGCCACAAATGAGAAGTAGTGCTTAAACAGTATAAAACTACAACTTTCCCTTCTGTTGATAAAAGTCGCAGCCATCTTATATTCTGGACTCAGGATCCTCTGTGCTATCCGAGATATTTCTCGGATCTCCGAGAAAGGGGAGCGCGCATGTCGTCACTTCCGGCTTCAAAACTCAGAATCCGACTCGGAATACGAGTTCCCAGGGCAAATGGAACGCACCAAAACTGCCTGAAATGGGTTGACAGAGACATTTCAGGGATTTTGAGTCATTCTGCGCTGCAGATGGGTTAATTGCGTTAAACATTTTAATCTGATTAATCAAGATGATGGATTAATCCGTGTTAACCCGTTAATTTTGACAGCCCTTATATATATATAAAAGGTGGTGCAGTGGTTAGCACTGTTGCCTCACACCTCTGGGACCTGGGTTCACGTGTCCACCTGGGTTACATGTCTGTGGAACTTGCATATTCTCCCCGTGTTGTCATGGGGTTTCCTCCGGGTACTCCGGTTTCCTCCTAAAGACATGCTGAGGCTTATTGGAATTACTAAATTGCCCATAGGTATGCTTGTGTGAGTGAATGGTGTGTGAGTGTGCACTGCGATGGGCTGACCCCTGTCCAGGGTTGTTCCCTGCATCGTGCCCAATGCTTCCGGGATAGGCTCCGGGCCCCCCACAACCCAGTAAGATAAGCGGGTTGGAAAATGGATGGATGGATGGATATATATATGTGTATTATTTTTTTCCATTCTTCAACTATCAGCAATATAAATAAGCAACTATTGCATTGGATGAGACGTCTGAGCTGAAATAGAATAAGCACAGGGTCAAGTCATGTATCTGACACCCTTAAAGCATTTCAGGGGAATAAAGGCCCAACAGATGTGATTCCAAGGATGGGATTTAAACCAACAACTTGTGGATCGCAGACAAGGGCTTAATTCGCTGAGCCAATTGGAAGCGGCATCATTGGGATTATTATTGCTGAATTTAACATCCAGATGCCCGTGCTTCCTGATTATGCCCATAAAATATTCAAGGGTAAATAAAGTTTGGTTTTTCAAAAGTTTTTCAAGACTTTACGCCTTAAGGCTTCCAGTCAGTTACTTGCACGACTGCTTTTACATTCTTTTAAGGCTGCACCAACACTTACAGGTCGATAATTTCAGGTTGTTGTGAGATGGCAAGATGGATCTTTTATAGCCAACGATTGCAGGGCCTTCCATGAGTGACTTTAATGATGTACACAGACTGTGGAACCTAATGTAATCATCTGAGCTTGCAAATCAAACAAGAGCTGGACTCTCAGCTCCTGTTTCAAGAAGGGTCTGGCTGCACAACATTGGGCGACTCCACTGGGGGGATCTCCACTTTGGGGCCGGAAAGTACATGTTCTCCACACCTGGCCCAGACATGACGTTAACCAAACTTCAGGGACGGAAGGAGGAGATGCTGCCTCCATTTCTGAAGATTGCTTAACATTATGTCTGGGGCAGGTGTGGAGGTCATGTGATTTCTGGCCCCACAATGGAGTTCCTCCTAGTAGAGATCGCCCAGTGTTCTGCAGCCAGATTCTGAGGTCCATACTGATGTCCACCGGATGCAGCCCTATTTATCAAAGGAAGCGATCTAACTAGGCCGCATCAGAACATTCATGTTTTTCTAGATAAGACAATGTTGAGTGTAACATTATCCTTCCATGATTTTCCATGAACTTTTGCCTGTCAGTCATAACATGCTGAGTAAAAACAGCTCTACAGTACAATACCATAAAGCTACCACCATACTTGAAGGTGGAAAAATGGTGTCACTCACATTGCTGACTCCTGCAGTTCTGGGAAACTTCATGGAATGAATTGGATATTGTTCATCTATCAGCCACCATTGTCAGTAGTAGCAGCAACAGTAGTAGTAGTAGTAGTAGTGCTGGAGTAGAATTTGAGGAGAAGGAGAAGGCTATGGCAATAATGCATCTACAGTCATGCACTGCATAATGAAGTTTCAGTCAACAATGCACCACATTTACAATGGTGCTCCCATTAGATCGTAATGGAGCTGAAGAATTCCTATTGCCTAGTGATGTTGCAGCCACCATAACGTTGTAGCGTAATGCATTGCTCACATGTTTGTGGTGATGCTGGTATAAACAAACCTCTTGCACTGCCAGTCAAGTAAAAGTATAGCACATGCAATTTATGTACAGTACATAATATTTGAACATGATAAACAACTGTGTTACTTTATATATATTGCACATAAACAACTGTATAAGGCATGATATATAAGGCATGATAAACAACTGTGTTACTTTGGTTTATATATTTACTATACTATACTTTTTAGAGTGTAGTTTACTGTAGCCTAGGTGTGTTGCAGGCTACACCGTCTAGTTTTATGTAAACACACTCATGATGTTCACACAAAGATGAAATCACCTAACAACACATTTCTCAAAATGTATCCATGTCATTAAGCAACGCATGACTGTAGCTATTTTCCCACTTCTTATTGTCATTACAATGGTGTGTATTACAATATATTTATATATGTAAACTGGCACAAATTAGGAATGCAAAGAAGTTTTGATTTTTTGTTTCTTTCTATATAATCAGCAACACATTCAGTGCTGGTCAACTAGGTGACACAGGTGCCCGCCTAGGCAGTGGTGGTGCTAGCTTGTATGGTGGCCCCCGCCTACAGAAATTGTTTTTCTCCTACCCCCAACCAAAATAAATAAATACCATTCAGGACTGTCATTTTTATTAAGAAATTTGGAATGATACAAATAAATAATGGTAACAGGTTCGGCTAACTGCTTCAGCACTGTGCAAAGTCAGAGGTGCGCTATTCGATAGATTCCCCCAGTCACCCTACGTCGGGTTTCTAGTGGGGTAACCTGAGGTCAATCCAAGTCCCACCCCCCTCCCCATCACAAACCAACCTGCCAAACTCACAGACCAGGATTAGGGTATCTACTCTGACAAGGTTAATTGATCCACACGGTGACATGGAATATGGAAATATGGAAAATAAATAATGGAGGCACTGTTCCTCTGATCAGGAATATATAATGCCAAAATGGCCAAATATTCACTGCAGGAGTTTGCCGTTTGTGTTGGTACAGCCATATACATAGTACCATGTAGCCACTGGCAAACAACAAAGCGCCCACTCTGATGGTGTATTCATCATAGCTGGACATGTGCACATGATGTGCAAACGAGCAACAGAAAATTGATTGTGCAAAAGTCACAACCATATTCTTTTGTGTGGGTGCGCCAAGCTGCCCCCAGCAAGTGCGCTAAAGGCATCATCTCCGGAGGGATGTCGACTCACCCATCCAATTTCTCTGTCTCAGATGGAGGTCACTGGCAGTGAAGCCTGTCTAGGGGCCTCATGGGCTCCTATACCGGTACTGAGCACATGGCAGCTTTCTGTCCCCCTGGTCCTGATCCATTTTGCCCAGGGAGCTCACCTTCATGTGTCACATGATGAGGAGCTGTTTGGAGTGAAGGCTTAGGGTTAAGTTAGCTTTCTGCATCTTCCTGGTCCTAACTGGAGGTGCTTTGGTGCCACAACAGTTCATAATTACAAAGTGCATAATCATAACATAATTATAAAACATATATAACATGAATATAAAAGGTCCCAATAAACCAACAAACTGCTATGAGAGAAACTAGGGGAATATATTAATATGCAAAGTACTATAGAAATGTCAAAAATCACATTGTATTTGTCATGAAGAAACTGAGGCAAATGTGTTTGAGGAGTTTTTGTGAAGTAATAAAAGTATATACAAATAAACTTGGCCCAAAAAATTATCAGTAAAAACGAACCTAACAAATACATTTGAGATTCGAAGCATTATTGTCTATTTCCAATATATGTGTTTTCAAATAATTAAACTATTAACATTATAAATGTGAACACAAGACCAGTAAAACACCTCTGAAAACAATAATTAAAATACATCCATCCATCCATCCTCCTGCAGCTTTCTTAGTACAGAGTTGTGGGATGGCCTCTATAAGCTAAGGCAGGAAGCACAGCACACAAAGTAAGTGAACCAGGAGAGGATATCCATTCCATTGCTGGGCGCACACTCACACGCACACACACACACGCACGCAGATTAAGCATCTATTTTTTGTGGGCGCTCTCCTTTCATTTCTATGATCATAACCCTAATCCCAACAATGACAACCTTAACCCCTACCCAACCCCAACCTTAACCATAAATGACCAGACAAGACGTTTGCCAGTTTTTAGTTTTTTGTTTGCAGTTACAGAATTTCATAAAATTGAGGTTACCCTTGTGTGGACTGAAAAAAATGTCCCTACAAGGTCAAAATAAAAATAATATGCTTTTATCACAATGTGAGGACATTTGGTCCCCACCTAATTGCACATTATGGCCCATTTAGAAACACCAGGCAGATTGATCTTGTGTTTTTGGACTGATACCTGTCACTGATGTCAAGTCACCCATGAAGTTATAAACCTTGTAGCATTTGGTCATTTGATGTGAAATGCTGAGAAACACACTTCAACGGTATTCTGGGAGACCTACCGTACAATGACACAATGCATAATATTGCATTATCATGACATATTACGACCTCTGATAAATGCATATATGTTGAATGAGTAATAAGGAGAACATCATCCTTTGCTGAGGCCTACAGCCCTTGACACACACTGCACTTTAAATCTGGCCTACCATACGATCCTCATGATCAGCTAAAGAAACACATGGAAGGCTGATCTCTCGCAGTGCTTCTTAGCACTTGAAGCAGCCCTTAATATCATCATCATTAGCATTATATACATCATAACAAATGTATCTGTGTACGTGTCCACAGTGACAGTGAACGTGTACAGTGTGACCAGCAAAATTAACACAGAACAGTACAGCAAAGAAAGCACACTTATGACTGCCAAAGAAAAGCCCTGTGATAGCTTGACTTACAAAATGGCTATAGCTATATTCATCATTCAATCTCCATATATTTTATTTGACGTATATACAGGTATCTACACACATAGACATACATACATACTTTTCCCGAACATCAGTTTGGCTATAATCTAAGGTCACAAGAATGTTGTTTTAAACAAATGATTTTCTCACAAGTTAGGTACTAAGGTCAAAATGTTTCAAAATTCTCCAAATGAAATTGTTAATATTCAGCATTCCGCTATATGAGGCAAACCATCACATTATTGGGTGGTTAACTTCTTGACCAGTTAAGCTGTTTAAGGGAGCTTTTGTTGAGCTTAATATGAAAATATGAGGAAAATGTTATGTTGAAACTATTTAAATTTAATGTGTATAAATATTCAGGCAGCATGAGGATATTATATTCATATTTTTACAGTTAAGCAGCAACAATGGCACATTTTGCACAAAAGTAAACTTGAATGAACTGAAATGAACAGGTTTAAATGGGCCTTCATATGCTTTCCCAGTGTTTCCCTTTCCTTTAGCATGTTATATACAGTAGCTTCATGTTCATGTAATCAGTCTGAAACGTCTTATGGCCCAAAGTACACCACTGAAACCACTCTTCTCTAATCTGCCTGAAATGCCTCGTTGGAATTCTAACCCTTACCCCCATGACATGGTGAGATCACCTTCTACACAGTGTTAATTTTGTTAACGAAAAATTTTCGCCAGTTATCGTTAACAACCTTTATTTTCAGACTAAAATGAGACAATAACTAAATGAAAATGATTTTGCGAGGCCTAAGACTATGACAAAGTGTATTGACTAATGTAGTTCACGTAAGGCAGAGGTATTCAACTAAAATTTAAAGAGGTCTAGTTAGAGAACATTTCTTGAAGCAAAGGTCCAGAAGATCATAATGTCCAACTTTAGTGTGATATATATTTAAGTAGCGTATTAGTTGTGTCAACATTGCATGTAATCAATACCTGACTGAAAAATCAAATTAATTCAGTACAATTCAAAACCTTTTTGACAATATTTATTGTCGCGTGACATAGAATTGAACATATATGTATGACTGTCGATATGCATGTTTTCTCATTTACTAAATAAAAGTAGGGCTGCATTTCAAAATAAGAGAAAATAAATAAAATGTGAAAATTGTGCATGTTTATATAAAGTGCTTAACTTAAGCCATAAAACCCTAATACAGACGTGTATTAGTCATATATTTTAGTGTTCATGGATTTAAGTATTGGTTTCGATAAAACCACACCGGTAATAAAATTAAAGTCTTATTTTAATATAAATACATACGAACTTATCATGTTAATCGCTGTTAGAGTAGGATATGGGTGGTCTTATTATATTGAAAAGATATAAAAAGTGACGTCTGTTTCTCATATTCGTTTTATATTTATCGGAGTAACAACATAAACGGAATAACAAACCATTTCAAGCGAAAACAATGTGTTTTACTTTTCATTTCAAATAAAATGCAGGTTGCCAACTGGAGTGAGATTTTCAATTTGAGATGTCTGCCCACATATGCATTTTGGCCTTGTAAATAGTCTGCTTTTGTATTTAACCGTGTAAATACACTTTTAACGTAGCTAATTTTAGGTTTATAATGGTATAATATAGATTTACCGTAAGATTTCCTGCGTGAGTCTGAAAGCGTGAGTGTTATGCCAGATTCTTGAGATTTGGCAACCGTGAAAACATTTTTTTGTTTCACCTGAGTTGATTTATATTACAAATAACATTACTTTAAACAGTTATTAAAAAGCAGAAACGTCAACGAACAGGAAATCACCAGTAAACTACTTCTACAAATATTTATTTTAATATTCAGAGAGAGCAGGCCTGGTGCCATTATAGCCTATGCACTTTTTCTTTGAAGTGATTTTATTTTTGCACTAACGGCACTACTGATTTTACAGTACTCCGTTTCTGGGTAAATAAACATATGTTTGTGTTTCAAATAAGAGTGAAATCTGTGTATTTGTGTACTGCACAGTCAGGCCTTAATACCATTCCTTAGCATTGGTTTCATTTCATCTTGGTGAACATAATGACTTTC
The DNA here is from genome assembly GCF_048594095.1 of Paramormyrops kingsleyae. Lineage (NCBI taxonomy): Eukaryota > Metazoa > Chordata > Actinopteri > Osteoglossiformes > Mormyridae > Paramormyrops > Paramormyrops kingsleyae. The sequence continues at coordinate 28,632,363 of NC_132815.1, read as the reverse complement.
AGAAAACGAAGGGAAACTTTAAACATTACATTTTGCACTTTTAATTTTAGTCGACTAAATCAACTGTAGTTTTAGTCTACTGTAATCTTATGATATTTAGTCAAGTAAAACTAAAATAATTTAGATGACTAAATTATGACTGAAACTAAATTACATTTTAGTTAAAATACTATGACTAAAACTAAATAAAAATTTGCTGTCAAAATTAACACTGCTTCTAACACAATCCTTATTGGCCGACTACCTGCAAGGATCTGTCTGCAGCCTGCAAGACACTGGCAGAACATGTAGGGCAAGCTGACCAATCAGGCAAACTGTCTAATCAGGCAAGTTGACCAATAAAAGTACACTGAGCTCATCTGGGTTCCAACAGAGTGTTCCAGACAGAGTGAATAGAGATGTACCATATCAGAATAATAATGTTCACTGAATCATGTAAATCTATTCTAGTAGACCCCAAAAATAAAATTTTGAAAAGTGAAAATGAGCATAATAGGGCCCGTTTAAAGCATGCTTACATTCGATGTCATACTGAGGAACTTCTCCCTCAGGTTTTTGACGTTACTTTGCTGTCCAGTGTCAGTCTCCGTGTTTCCTGTGTTCTCTGTGTCCTCATACTGTTCATGGAGATCTGACTGGTGGTCATTCTCTCTGCTCTCACCGCACCTCACAGCCAAAGCCCCTATCACACGACCACCCTCCCTTTCTGAATCCCAGTTGGAACTGCTATGTTCGATGTCAGCCATGGCGGAGATCTTGCCTTGGCATGTAGGTGAGGTGTGCTTGTCCTTCTTTCTCCATACAGGTGCTTCGTACAGTTCTGTCCCATCTGTTTGCACAGTTAGCAAAGCAGCATTTTCTGTGGCTCGTGGCCCGGGCAGCTCACACAGCCTGTGCTCTGGGGATCCGGCCCTGCACATCTGTGGCTTGCCCTGGCAGGACTCCCACCTCTGAGGCTTGTAGGCCACGGCTTCGCTGTAGACAGCAGTCTGAGACCCTGAGAAGCTGGAGGAACTGCTGGAGTGCCTTCTGGGGCCCCGACCCAGGGTCCCGGATGAAGCCTGCAAGCAGTCCTGGGCATGATCTTCTCCCTGGAAGGAGTACCTGGAGCAAAGCTCACGCACGTCTGGCCAGTGGAAGCCCTCGGTCTGCGTGGAGCTGGGTGCGCTCATGGGGCAGGAGAGGCTGGGTGATCGATCCTGAGGGCTGGGGGACCTTGGCAGGGCTGTAACCATTAATGCAATTGTATAAGAGTAGTTCACTACACTCCTCTTAGGTTCAACAATACAGTGGTCTCACCTCAAATCCAACTTCTGTTCCTTTTTATTTTGAGACACTGAAAATGTATTTACATAAATACATAAATCTTAGAATATGGGTATCAGATTCATCAAAACATATATGACATTTTATGCATTATAGTGTCACTGGATTTGGTTAGAGAATGCCGTAAGGCAGTCTGCATTTAAAAGAAAAAAACTATAATAAAAAACACATGTTCACTAATTTATCCACAACAATGCCCCTGCTTTTTATCAAAAAAGAATTAATCATTTACATAGTGTAAATGTTTGCATTTTCATCAGGACAGACCCCTGACGTTCTGTTCACACAATATAATAGCACATGCATGTGATCTATGTGTTACATACTATATCTGTTGATGTATGTGTTTTGTATCAGTGTAAACTTGTACCATTGCTGTATAGACAGTTCCCAGGTTATGAACGAGATCCATTCTCTAAGTCTGTCTATAAGTTAAATTTGTAGGTAAGTTGGAAAAATAATAATAGCAATAATAATAATACAGTAATAATAAAAGTAACTACATATGGTACTGTACTGTACCTCGAGCAAATGAACCACTGAAACCACACAATGTTTTCACGAGAGTCACAAAGTAGTGCATGTGTTCGTTATTATGGACCATTGTATTTAACCCAAATTTTTAATTTAATAGACTTTACAGTCTGTTCATAAGTATGAGTTATCTGTAAGGTGGACGTTCTTAACCCAGGGACTGCCTGTACTTAAATTTGCACAAACAGTATTTATTACCTTCCATTTACTCCTCTCTACTATGTGTCTTTTGTGTTTTGTCTTTATTCTCTGTAACTGTTAGTCTACTAAAATGTCCCTAACAGTAGCAAGTCACGCCAACCAAAAATTCAACCGACTTTGGTTGTGTGGCAATAAAGATTCAGATTCTGATTGAAAACACTGCATTCATTTAAAAATGCAGACGTGAATTTACTTGCTGTATGATTATGTTACTATGAAAACTGTTCAGTGTGGTCTTAGCTCAGCAGTCTCGGTTACATGAATCCTACCTCGGTTCTCTGTCTCTGGCCGCTCCTCCAACACAGAAGGCAGGTTAACATCATGCAGGTCGTCCAGATCTGGGTTGTTCTGTACAGATTTTCTGGTGGTTTTCATGCGTTGACTGTATTGCCGAGCCAACTGAAAAACTGTAGTTTTTGCTTTCTCCTCGTCCTGCATCTGCCTGTCTTCCTCGAAGTCCATCTGAAGGTGAACAGGCCTGGAAAGACGACCCTGATGGGTATGGCCCCGGGTCAGGTCCTCATCCAGGTTGACTGAGTGGCCTAGGATTTTTCGGGGTGCTACGCATCCATCTATCTTCTCAAATATTACTAAAGACTCAATCTGAGAGCCAGGCACAATGTCTTCGAAACTCGTGCAGGATTTTGCACCAAAGCCAAAGAATATAGGCTGCTGTGTTTTATCTAAACCTGATGTGTCAATTACTTCACTGGGTGTAGAAATACTACTGGTGGAAGGATAGCCGATAGCAGCACACTTTGTCTCCCTAGCAAGAGCTTCATCTTTGGGGATGCTGTTGAGTTGGCTGACAGAGGTTTGGACCAGGCCTGTGGGAATGGAGGTGAGACTCTCTCTACGTGTGCGACTGAAGTCGGCTTCCTTGTACTCAGCATTCTCATAATAACATCTTATTTTGTCAATGAGCAGCTGGTCCTGTCTGGAGAGGCTGGAGTCTTGCCTCCGCATTGGTATACCACTCCCCTCAAAGAGGTTATTTGCTTTGGGACAGTTTGTGGTGGTGGAGTCCTGATTGCACAGGTTCTGTCGAGTTTCCACAGGGTTGTTGTGGAGCCTCTGCACCGTCTCCAGAAAATCTGTGCTCATACTCATGGTACTGCCACTCCGGCTGACGTGCTTCTGGCAGGGCCCACCCACAGAGTGTAGACTCCCTCTCCGGGTGCTGTTGATGAAGTGCTCAACAATGACAGCAGCCTGGTTCAGAACAGACGATGGCAAAATGCTGTCAGATTCACTCTCTGGCGCCGCTACATTCTCCTCTTCCTCCGATTCCGATGACTGTTCACTGCTTACGGATTTCACGCCATCCTGCTGAGTGGCACGCTTCTTCTCCCGCTGCTTTCGTTTCTCTGCATTTTGGCTGCTGCTGGATCCTGGTATCTTTGGAACCTTGGGTGTGATTGGAGTGGTCCTGGTGAGGACCAGCAGATCTGATCTGGTTAGGTCTGGTTCATGTCTCTCTGGGAGACCAGGCTGAGTGTCATGGCTGTCTGGCACTGGCCCATTTGATGCAGCCTAGCATGGGAGACGTGAGTTTTATTGCCTTACACATAGATTAAGAAACTACACTCTCCATTTATGTCATGCCATAAAGCCACAAACAGTAAGGCATGATGGTCATTATCCTCTGCTGGATATAGATGTTATATTGATATATTGATGATAATATGTTATATTGTTTGATATATATACTGGATCCTCAGTGGCTTTTACAAAAGTGCCTATAACCAGTCAGAGCTTTCTAAAGTCCAGCAAACTCTAGAGCTCACAATTAATTATGACTGAGGCTGTGACGCAAAGCCAGGCAGAAATGAAGGTTACATGAAAGATATGAGCATCAATCTGTGGTTTTGCAGTGTACAGACTAAAACAACAGTACCAGAGACCATGACCCCCTTCATATGTTTTGCCGAGTAATGGGGTCCTCCTTGGCACATTTCGCTGACCAGAGGGTCCCCCACAGTACAGTAGATTTTCTTCACATTTAAATTTTTTTTTATAATAAACATATTGGAAAATTATCCACTCCCCACTTTGGGAATCTCTTGTTGATATATCTTGAAGTAGATATTTTTAAATGGCATCTAAAAAAGATGTCTTTAATGAGGTTTCACCATTACCTGATGTGGCTGAGACAAATCCAACGGTGTCACACCTAACTCATGCTGGTAGGATGTCTGGAGGTTCTCAGTGGTAACCTTGTTCTCTTCCAAGATGCCATCCTCCTCATTATCCTAAAAAATAAGCTTATTGTAAGAGCCTTATACGAGTTGTTACAAGCTAATAATAAAATGCTGATATGGTACTAAAGTTGATCAAATTGTCAGTTTTTCATATACATGTCAGCTTTCTTGTTTATTACAAACTTTATTTCCATAGTGACACCATAGCGAACAAATGACAAAAAAAACCATATACCTTAACAGTTTAACTTTCTCTGTTTTCTCTGTCTCTATTTTGATCTTTTTTTTTCTTTAACATAACATAAACATACACTACAAGCCAGACGTTTTGGCACACCTGCCGATTTTTAAAAAAAATAAACGATACACTGCTTTTTCAAACTTCTCTTACAAGATAACATTCAAATAATTAAAACAAATGTAACTGACTGGTTTTGAAGTGTAATCTAGCAATTTACTGTGCATTGTAAGTGCGATTTAATGAATGCGAGTGCCCAAGTACGGGATTCATCAAAATAACCACCCATTGCCTTTAACACAGCACCACAGATTCACAGCAACTTTCCATCAATTTCATCCTTTCCAGCAATTTTTGGAAATAACTCATGTCCAAACTCTACCAGCACCTTTTCAAGCATGCAAACAGTTCTGTCTCATTTGGTAGATGCTCATTTTAAATTTGTTGGTCCAACTTGTCCCATGGATGGACATTCATCTGTCCCCAAGACCTGCTCCCTGTCCAGAATACACAACAGTGGTTGTGTTGTTTAGCCTATATTAATCTCTTTTTCCTGTTAACACCATAAAGTAAAGATTTTCTGGCAGCAACTCAACCATGCAGTCCAACTTCTCTCTTCTTTGCTCGACTGTATTAAGAAATACCGGTTTCCCTCTGTTCACATTCATCACAGCCCTCAGTCATCGTCCAATTTATTTTGCACGTCACAACTAAGTGTTGATCTTCAGCTTTTGATGTCACTTTACTTGCCCCAGTTTTCAGTCACTGTTGCTTCCTGTCACCCTTTTTCTCTGTATACAGTAGATCACTCCATGCTTAGAAACCTTTAATTTTACATAAGAACATAAGAACATAAGAACTATACAAACGAGAGGAGGCCATTCGGCCCATCGAGCTCGCTTGGGGAGAACTTAACTAATAGCTCAGAGTTGTTAAAATCTTATCTAGCTCTGATTTAAAGGAACCCAAGGATTCAGCTTGCACTACGTTATCAGGAAGACTATTCCATACTCTGACTACACGCTGTGTAAAGAAGTGCTTCCTTAAATCCAGTTTGAAATGTTCTCCCGCTAATTTCCACCTATGGCCACGAGTTCTTGTATTTGAACTAATGCTGAAGTAACTATTCGGTTGAACAGCATCCAAACCTGTTAGAATCTTATAGACCTGGATCATGTCCCCCCTCAGTCTCCTTTGCTTGAGGCTGAACAGATTTTCTGGCTATTTAGCGATTAGACAACCCTTCTTCACTCAAAATTTCAATTTGAGCCCTCTGTTCAATTGTTAGCTATGCCTTTCTAGCCATTACAAGCATAAAAATAAATAATTATTAAATATCCTGACATCAGTCGTGATGCAGTACAACAGAAGATTGAAATTAAGAGCAGATTGTGTACTAAACCTCTCACAAACTGATCTAGGACAAGCCAGACAAGTGCAAGTTGTTTATTTATCCATCCATCCATCCATTTTCTCCCACTTATCCGAGGTCGGGTCGCGGGGGCAGCAGTCTCAGCAGGGAAACCCAGACTTCCCTCTCCCCGGCCACTTCATCCAGCTCCTCTGGGGGAATCCCGAAGGCGTTCCCAGGCCAGCCGAGAGACATAGTCCCTCCAGCGTGTCCTGGGTCTTCCCCGGGGCCTCCTCCCAGTGGGACATGCCCGGAATACCTCACCAGGGAGGCGTCCAGGAGGCATCCTAATCAGATGCTCGAGCCACCTCATCTGACTCCTCTCAATGCAGAGGAGCAGCAGAGTGACCGAGCTCCTCACCCTATCTCTAAGGGAGAGCCCAGCCACCCTGCGGAGGAAACTCATTTCGGCCGCTTGCACTCGCGATCTCGTTCTTTCGGTCACTACCCACAGCTCGTGACCATAGGTGAGGGTAGGAACGTAGATCGGCTGGTAAATCGAGAGCTTCGCCTTTTGGCTCAGCTCCTTCTTCACCATGACAGACCGATGCAGCGCCCGCATCACTGCGGACGCCGTACCGATCCGCCTGTTGACCTCCCGCTCCATCGTCCCCCCACTCGTGAACAAGACCCCGAGATACTTAAACTCCTCCACTTGGGGAAGGATCCCATCCCCGACCCGGAGAGAGCATTCTACCCTTTTCCGGCTGAGGACCATGGTCTCGGATTTGGAGGTGCTGATTCTCATCCCAGCCGCTTCACACTCGGCTGCAAACTGTCCCAGCGAGAGCTGAAGGTCACGGTCCGATGAGGCCAACAGGACCACATCATCTGCAAAAAGCAGAGACCTAATCCTGAGGTCACCAAACCGGACACCCTCAACGCCCTGGCTGCGCCTAGAAATTCTGTCCATAAAAGTTATGAACAGAATCGGTGACAAAGGACAGCCCTGACGGAGTCCAACCCTCACCGGAAACAAGTCCGACTTATTGCCACTCATGCGGACCAGACTCTGGCACCGGTCATACAGGGACCGAACAGCCCTTAAAAGGAAGCCCGGCACCCCATACTCCCGGAGCACCCCCCACAGGACTCCCCGAGGGACACGGTCGAATGCCTTTTCCAAGTCCACAAAACACATGTAGACTGGTTGGGCAAACTCCCATGAACCCTCCAGAACCCTGCAGAGAGTATAGAGCTGGTCCACTGTTCCACGGCCGGGGCGAAAACCACACTGCTCCTCCTGAATCCGCAGTTCGACAATCCGGCGGACCCTCCTCTCCAGAACCCCCGAATAGACCTTACCAGGGAGGCTGAGGAGTGTGATCCCCCTATAGTTGGAGCACACCCTCTGGTCCCCTTTCTTGAAGAGGGGGACCACCACCCCGGTCTGGCAGTCCAGAGGCACTGCCCCCGATGTCCACACGACGCTGCAGATGCGTGTTAACCAAGACAGCCCCACAGCATCCAGAGCCTTCAGGAACTCTGGGCGGATCTCATCCACCCCCGGGGCTCGACCACCGAGGAGCTTTTTAACCACCTCAGCGACCTCCGCCCCCGAGATAGGGGAGTCCACACCCAAGTCCCCATACTCTGCTTCCACATCGGAAGGCGTGTTGGTGGGATTGAGGAGGTCTTCAAAGTACTCCTTCCACCGACCCAAAACGTCCCGGGTTGAGGTCAGCAGCACCCCATCCCCACCATAAACAGTGTTGATGTTGCACCGCTTTCCCACCCGGAGCCGCCGGATGGTGGACCAGAATCGCCTTGAAGCTGTCCGGAAGTCGTTTTCCATGGCCTCGCCAAACTCCTCCCAAACCCGAGTTTTTGCCTCAGCGACCGCCGAAGCCGCATCCCGCTTGGCCTGCCGGTACCCGTCAGCTGCCTCTGGAGTCCCACAGGCTAAATAGGCCCGATAGTACTCCTTCTTCAGCTTCACAGCATCCCTCACCACTGGTGTCCACCAGCGGGTTCGCGGATTGCCGCCGCGACAGGCACCGACTACCTTACGGCCACAGTTCCGGTCAGCCGCCGCCACAATGGAGGCGCGGAACATGGCCCATTCGGACTCAGCCAACCCACCACCAGGTAGTGATCAGTTGACAGCTCCGCCCCTCTCCTCACCTGAGCGTCCAAGACATGCGGCCGCAAGTCCAACGACACGACTACAAAGTCGATCATCGAACTGCGGCCTAGGGTGTCCTGGTTCCAAGTGCACATATGGACACCCTTATGCCTGAACATGGTGTTCATTATGGACAATCCGTGGCGAGCACAGAAGTCCAACAACAGAACACCACTCGGGTTCAGATCGGGGGGGCCATTCCTCCCAATCACGCCACTCCAGGTCTCACTGTCATTGTCCACGTGAGCATTGAAGTCCCCCAGCAGAACAAGAGAGTCCCCAGAAGGAATGCTCTCCAACACCCCTTCCAGAGACTCTAAAAAGGGTGGGTACTCTGAACTGCCGCTCGGCGCATATGCGCAAACAACAGTCAGAACCCGTCCCCCCACCCGAAGGCGAAGGGAGGCTACCCTCTTGTCCACCGCGGTAAACCCCAATGTGCAGGCGCCCAGCCAGGGGGCAATAAGTATGCCCACCCCCGCTCGGCGCCTCTCCCCGCAGGCAACTCCAGAGTGGAAAAGGGTCCAACCACCTTCAAGGAGACTGGTTCCAGAGCCCAAGCCGTGCGTCGAGGTGAGCCCGACTATGTCTAGCCAGAATCTCTCAACCTCGCGCACCAGCTCAGGCTCCTTCCCCATCAGAGAGGTGACATTCCATGTCCCAAGAGCTAGCTTCTGTAGCCGAGGATCGGACCGCCAAGGTCCCCGCCTTCGGCCGCTGCCCAGCTCACAATGCACCCGACCCCTTATTATAAGTTTATTAAGACACAATCGAGAGAGGCCAAGAGCAAATCAAGTTCTGACATTAGTAAATAGAATTCCAACACTACGTGAATGTCAACATACTAAAGACCTGATATGTCTTCTTCATAACCAATAGATTCAGCCTTTGTGGCTAAATAATGTGATACTACAAGCCCTAAAATGCTGAAAATCAGTCACATTTGTAGTATTTCTTATATTTTCTTGTAATAAAAGTTTGACAAAGCAGTGTATTGTTTATTTTTTTTTTAAATCAGAGGGTGGGCCCAAACTTCTGGCCTGTAAAAAGTATTATATACTTTTTCAAAACTTTTTCCGAAAACAACAAACACAAAATAAATTAATTTTCTATGGTTACTCAAGGAATCCAAATAAAATACATACAATATATAAAATCATTACAAACTGGTACAATATTAATTAAGCCATTAGCTGTTCATTTCCCTTCATTGAACAGCAGTTGTTTGAATGACAGAGCTTAGCATGTATAGGATGAGTTAGCGATCAGTGTTAGATTACCCAGCATACAGAGTGACCTTGTGTCCCCTGAAGACAAGTTCATGACAGCAGTTATGAAAATTTGACTGAAATTAACAAACCGAAATAGGATTGAAAATATCTGGAATACTGGATGTCTTCAGACAGAACATGGCAAGTCCAAGCTATACCTAACACAGAACATGGAAAATCCAAGTCACACCTAAAACAGAACACATCCAAGCTAAATTAAACACAACATGGCACATCCGTGCTATACCCAACACACACAACATGGCACATCCATGCTATACCTAGCACAGAACACAAATCCAAAGGGCATAATTTTTAATACTCATGTTAATTCCTTACAAAGGACTTGCTTCATACGGTTAAGAAATATTGCAAGACTAACGCAATTTTGAACTACTGAGTGTAAAGTATATTGACTACTCTCTGAAACCCAAATGCTCCAGGAAGAACTGCCACCACAAGTAGGGAATATCACACCTGTAGTTAGGTGTGAATCACCGATTTCCTGATATGTGCCGGACAGACTTCCTGCTTATACAGCATTGAAAAGTAATCTAATGCAGAATCTGCTCTCAGATCACCTCACAACACACCCAATGCATCTGTCAGTATGTCATCCATCAACAGACTCCCTGACAGAGGGATAAGCAAATGACCACCATTCAATAACAGAACCGACAAACTTAGGTGTAAAATAAGGTGCCCAGGGAGGGTGTGGCGGCTAGTTGTTGTCCTCCAATACCACATATTTCCCTCTCCTCCATCTTCTGTGTTGTCACTCATGGATGGTAATCTTTGTATATTGTGCATGCTGGAAAGGGTGCTGATTGAAGTTAAATAGAGGCATGCAGGGCAGTTCAAATACGTGGTAAGATGCGGACTGTGGCTTGTAATTTAAATAATAAAATTATAAATTGTGTTAGGAATTAAATTTGTGTTACCATATTCTGTCTATATAAATAAAGTTAAGTAAACATAAAATTTGCAAATACCAAACAGTTTGGTTGATGAGTAACACAATCGAAACGAGAAGCATAGTGCATATTGATATGATAGGTATAGCAATGGAGAATATGGACATTAAAAAGCACCATATTAGCAGAGAGCCTCACCATAGTGGCCTGGTTTGAAAGCAAAGCCCTGACTCTATAGTGCCAGCTGGAGATGGCGGCCAGCATCGAGCTGGCAAAGTCGTCCATCTGGTCATCCTCCATCAGTATATCGTCGCTGTCACTCTCCCATTCCTTCTCAACCTTTGAGGCTGGCAGCCCAGACTCATCACTGCTCTCTCTCTGGCACATCATCTCCTTTTCTTCTTCCTTGTGAGACCCCTCAGCCTCTGGGTCATGTAGACCAATGCCCTCCTCACCGGCACTAGTGTTAGTCTGCAGGGAGAGAGGAGCATCCAACAGTGTCCTGCCAACCCCTGAGGGCTGCAGCGTGGAGTCACAAAAAAGAGGCTTGTGATTGTGCGGCTGACTCACTTTGGTCTAACAGCTCTAATGTGTAAATACGAAGCATATTCAAAAATTTACTTTTTTATTTTTTAAAATAAAACTGTGTCATTATATTGACAACAGAAGGATGGCAAAAGATAAAATGGCATAGCAGAAATATTTCAAAAACCTTAATCATAGTGCATCACCTTAATTCTAGCATACTAAGAAACTGAAGATGTAATCTACATAACAAGGAATGCAAATACTGTTAGTTAAAACAGGAATTTGTGGCAGGATTGTATAGTAGACAAAGCTGAAGTGTGTTCAGATATACACTATTATTATTATTATTAGAAAGTGGCTTAATTGTTCACTAGGAATCTGCCAAATGTTGTGGCAAAGGTAAACAACAGGAATGCGGTTGTCAGAGTGGATGTAGGCTTGTTGGAATTTAGTCTGTTCTAGACTTTGCAAGTGTTTTTCTCTGCCTTAGTGTTAAAACCACCCAGGACGTAAAGCCCTTGAATGTCGCTTTTTGGAGGTGCAGGGTTATTATGTTAACAAGTCATTATACATAAAAACATTAACATTACAAAGGAGACAACTTGCATTGCTCCACCGCACATAAGTAAGATAATGAATAATATTTGGTATAAGAGGGGACCCTGTCTTACCTTAAGAGTGTCTGTTGTACACAAGAGACGCAGAAGAGAAATCATAGGAAAACACGAAAAGCCATAATCAACATTAAGCACACAGAGATATATTCAATTATAGCAGACTGTTTAATGCATTAATAATAATGGCTTCCAGCTGTCACTTTCCAGCCCCCGCTGCTCCCAGGTCAACATAATGCTGACACACCGTATATGCAGTAAAACAGAGTGAAAAGGGGTGCCCACGTCCCAGGGGGGATGGACGTGTCGCCCCCAATATCTTCAGACATCATCACTGTCATCCTGTCACTCTTACTCCTCAGTTAAAATCACACTTCATTCTCCTTAAATCTAACTTACACCCTACACAGCTTTCACCACATCCTCAGTAATGTCACATGAGCAGATATCTATTTAGGGCTGAAAAATATTGGGGGGAAAAAATCACATTGTGATATTTTTGGGTTTTGCAATTGCCCTTCATAATGGTGCCTATTGCTATTTAACACATTAATGTCAGGGTATGAATGAAGCCGATAAGATGAGTTAAGAATGTGTTCCTTATCTTTCATTATCAATATTAAGGCAAATCCGCTGTGCATGCAAGGGGAAAACATATACTGAACAAAGACTATAGTCCTATATCAGACAAAATCATTTTATCATATGGATTTTTTCAGTTATGTTTAGCTGTGACTTTCTTCTGCCCTTCAGTGAGTGACTGGTACCTTGTTGGACGGCTAGATGCAGACCACTTCAGTTCCCAAACCTCAGGGCACCTCAGCCATTCCATGTATTCGCCACTCATTTTACCACCAGCTCACATAATTAATTAACAGAAACTTAATTAAACTTAGTTAAATAACTTTAGGAGGTCTTGATTGGGTTAATATAGTATGCTAATAGTCAAGTCAATGAATACCTAGACATTGGATGGCTACTTCAGATATAGAGGTGATTTTCAGAGAGGTTTAGAACTGGCTAAGCTGAGGTTTTTTTAAAGAAACAAAATCCTCAGTTTACCCCGACATGAAGACAACTTAATTTTCTTCAACAGCCTAAGCCATTTGCATGACATTTACATTTAATTATTCATGCTGCTCGTGAGGATATGATGAATTGAAGTTATGGGAAGATATGATGACTGGGGGGTGGGGCACGACTTAATAATTTAAATATGAATAATTAATAACTAAACCCCGGTTCCTTTGCCCCTGTTATATCCATAATAATAGCAAGCAGTTACTTGCTGTTTTTGCACACTGACTGATGATTATTTCTTGGTGAGTTCATTGTTTTTGTATTTTTAGATTAGTATTTTTCGGTCATATTCACAAACTGCACTAAATATTTTGGAGCCAGCTGGATTCAGGCTAGGCATCACACTTAGAAATTAATCAGCAGGCAGTGTAAACCTTCTTACCTTTAATGCTCTGTATGATCTGTTTGGCTGGTTCTGTTGGAAAGACAAGAATGAATAATTGACATTTTAAGATTCCAGTTAACCAGCCGTTTAATACATTCAGTCTCCATCCATCCATCCATCCATCCCCCAAATATAGTACAGGGCTACACTAAGCATGAAGCCCATTGCTAGGAGACAGAGAGGGCACCCTATGCATCTGCTCACCTGACTGTCGACGTTTTACATGGACCCCTACAGTTACGTCATCTGGTTGGCAGGACATGGCTTTCTTCAGTCTCTCTGGGCTGTAACGATACTTAGGGTCTGGAAGACAGGTGCAGTGTGAATGGAGCAGGGACTGAACCAAAATAAACATTCTGAGTGACACAAATCAAACATGTCACTCTGCCTGTCATGAAATGGCTCAGTAAGTATATTGCACTGCCCATCAAGAATGACCCAAGAAAGGCACCAATTCCAGTACTGAACAGGAGGAAATCACCTACAGTAGGTCATACATTTGATTTCTGCAATTCTTTCAAAATAACGTATCACTATTAAGATCTATGTTGTGAATGTGAATTTTATCAACTGCCCTGGGGCTAGAACAGCACTGGTAGTGCAAAACCAATACTTACACGCAGAATCCATTTGCAGTGCATCCTTTGCCTGAGAAAGATAAAGGAAAAATTGCTTTTGTTGCGCAGCAATTGTTTTTATTAACGCAGCAGAAGTTATATGAGCAAAGCAGGGTCTGACTTACCTTCTGTGGAATAATAGCCTGGTGGTTTTCCAAAATAAGCCTTTTAATATGATGGGCCCATAACTTCCTCTCCTCAGCAGTCTTAGCCTTAAAGTCATAAAGAGAGAATTATGAGGTTGCCAGGACACTCCAAAGCTGTTTAAATATAAAAAAAACAAAGCAAGTAAATATACTGGCTCCTAATAGCTTCCTTTCTCTAAAGCCACATGCATTTCAACGTCACTGGTCATTCAGCAAGTCCAATACAATAATATTCATATAGTGAAAACCATGCAATTTTAAAGCTTGATCAAGTTAAGAATATTTTTGATTTGTTCACTATCATTTTCCGTTGGCAAGCCCACACAACTGGATAATTCGGTTATTTTACCGCTTAGTAACTTTTTCACCGCACATCTGGACCTACCTGGACAGTGTGGGGCTGCTTAGGATATCTGTAGTGCATGACACTGAAGCACAGGGAGTCTTTGGCACTCTCAATCAACATCAGCGTTGAGCACTGGAGTAGGTGACACAACCAAATGTCAGAACATAGCCTTGTAAACCAAAGAAATCAAAATTTAGCCCTGCGCCCCAAGGACCTGTCCAATAATGCATTGTCCTGCCTGTCAATGTATGGCCCTGCTCACCAAGAGACTGCACAAGGGCTTGTCCTCTTGGCAGTGAAGGCCTTAGCTCATCCTGGGTCACTCACTGAGATGTGTGTCTTGTAGACATAGTGCTCCCCATGCTTCTTGGTGATGAGGAGCATTTTCTCAAAGAGGAAGAGCGTTCGTTCATTCTTGGAATGGTGCACACGGAAAGTGCCCTCTAGAACCAGCTCCCCGTAGGTTGTGAGGTCCGGCCCCTTCCAGTTGATCAACAAAGACTGGACCTCCTAAAGATAGGAGAAAAGAACAGGCTTATCAGTACTCCTGGAATCAAGATTGCTGCCAACACCTGAGTCGGAGACTCATAGGGGAGGTGGACCAGCCAGGATTGAAGCCTCCAATGAGGCTTCCAATCAGCAATCAGCCAACCGAATTACTGCTGATGTCCAGCCCTGCCTTTACGGCCCAGACGAAGGAGCCAATGCCCACTATGAAGGTGGGAGCCTGGCCGGCAGAGCTAACCCGCAGGTCGATACCAGCCTCTTCACTTTCAGTACTGCTGGTGCCAGATGTTCATAGTTGAAAGTGTAGCCAGGAACTCTACCCTCCCAGTATGTTCTCACACTGAGTGGCTAAAATGACCAATTCTATTCAAAAAGAAAATGCTAACTGTTATCAAGGTGATGCACAATACTGCATGTTTTAATGATAGCTGCAAGCTTTTGCCTGTATTAAGCCTGTTTTGTGTTAAGCTTTGATTTAACTTTATAGCTCAGGTGATATAAGCTCAGTATACACTGAGAAAAAAAGGATTCTGCTTACTTGTTGGTGTTAAATTATGTTGATACAATGGAAATGTATAAATTTTTATGCAAAATTCTTTAAATGAACTCAATTAAATCATGGACAGTGGTTCCACCATGCAGTGACTTTGCGTTCTGAGTTAATTTCACTAAATTTTCTAATGTCTTATTAAACCAGATGAAAACCTTTAATTCTATTTAAATGAGGTATATAATGTAACAGCAGCCGTGACTAAATTCACCCACCATCATGAAGAAGATACTGACCTTATAGGATGTTCTCATTGGCTCTACCCACCTATACGTACTACTACTATAGTGCAAAATGAAAGGGGCCCAACTGGCACATACCAAATTAGTCTGGCAACCCAAAGAACCATAAAAAATAACTCATAATAAAGTGTGGTAGAGACTAAAATCCAGGGCATAGCATCCTAGATCACAGTGGGCTTCTAAATATTAAGCCTGGGTTTCTAAAAATGGATCCTATTAAAAATCTGAATATTAAATAAGCAAAATGATATGATTTGATCTTCTCTCCCATAACAGAGCCTCAGACATGGTTTTTCTTGATCAAAAGTGCAACAATGCGTCTGGCCACCCCACATTTAAAAAACACTACTCCTATGAGTGTGAAGCTGGCGCAAAAATCATTCGCTATTTTGACGATGTGTGCACATGTCGTGAAAATGACCAATGCGCTGTTACAAAACTAGCAAAACCACTTTGTGTTGTGCTTTGCACTGATGGAAAATAGGGCACTTAATGTTATGCAGTCTAGCAACCAATTCACTTGGTTTAATTAGACATGAGAAAATTTAGTGAGATTAACTCAACTATATTCTGTTCTCAGAACACAAAGTGAATGCATTAAGTTAAAAAGAATGTTTCATTTTTTACATGCTCATTCTAGTTGTGTGGAACCACCATACATGATTTAACTGAGTTCATTCAAAGTAACGTGTTCAGTGTTGAGTTCGGTCAAAGAATTATGGATGAAAACTATTTACATTGTATCAGCATAATGTAAATAAAACCATCAAGTCATTTTAGTTCTTCCTGTACAGTTTGTGTCATATCTGCGGTATGATGAAGAAACTTTTTGCATTTGATGTCAAAGCGTAATAATTCATTTATAATTAATTTATTTTATATATAGACACACACACACACCTTAGCAGAAAGGAGCATCAGTGCTGTGGTTCACTCCCTTTCTGCAGTTTGCCTGGTGTAGTGAAGAAACTTTTTGTATTTCATGTTCATATTTCATCAGAAATATGTCGTCCTCTGTCTGTGGTGATTTTTTTGGTCTGACACGAGTGATTATCTGCTAACAGTCAAACTGAGGACTGATATATGAGCAACAGCAAGTATATAACCACCTGGTGTAGTCTCAGGAATTCCAGCGGTTCCAGGACCAAAGTAATTCACCACTTCATTGAGGTGCCACCTGAATAAGGGTTTGTCAGTAACCTGACTGCATCCCTGAAGCACTCCCATGCAACATGGAAGAGGACATGCAAAACATTACCAAGCTAGGTAATCGTATTAGATTACCTAGCTTAGTCCAGCCAAAACCACTTCCACCAACTGGCCAAGTTTAACAGCTATCACATGCCCTGTGTGAATGACCTAATAGAACATTAAAGCCCATTTCAGACACACTGCCACCCTGAACTTATCTAGATATTTCCTGGAGAGGCTGTATGTGTGAAAGCAAATATCCAAATCAGTCATTTCAAATGGTAGACAGACTTTCTCCGGCTAGCTCTCTAGTAGTCCAGGTAATTTCTGATTGACCCCCTTGTATGAATGGAGCAGGAAATTGTCTGGAGACTTCACCGTGACTGAGTGGGTGCGTTCATGATGTTTCTATCACGCAACTGGCGTGAAAACAATAGAATACAAACATATGAGGGTGAGGAATAAGGATCATTTACTCAAAGAAGACCCTAACAAAGATGGCTAACTGGAGATACAATGAAATTCGGGGCATTCTGTCAGTAGTGCTATAAACAAAATTTGCGCAGTGAACTTTCTGCATCATGCCCTGCATGCTCTACCCAAGAGGAGTAACCAACCGCAGTATCTCTAGTAGGTGTGAAGGCATCTAACACAGACAATCTCCTGTTGTGTGTCACATGTGTGAAAGGGCAGTTTTGGAAAAATTCTGGACCTGATTCTCCAGACAATATCAGGAGTTCATGTATGAAAACAGCTTTAGATAGTGCCCATTTCATCTCTGCCCTGGACCTAACCATGAGATATCAGCAAGTGCACTTGACCTTGGAGAGAAATGAAGTCACTGGCCATATGTAATGTTTCCCTTCGGGGTCCAGAGAGCATTTACCATTTTCTGAAGGATGATATATATTACCCTTCATTCCCATCAAGGGTTTGTTGTTGATAATTCACCCTGACGATGGACCACACCCTGTCACAGTGGATGATGACACAAATACTTGTGTGACCTAGTGGTTCCTGCCTCTGCAACTCCACACCTTTGACCTCTAGAGCTGATCCTGGGCTGCAGATGGCTTGCCTTGGACACATTGCTTTTAGGGCTTCTTAGGCCCGGCTTGCTTCCCTCCTACCCAGCAGGCCATGGCACTTGGAGGTTCTATGCTAGAACATTCAGAACTGTGCCGTGTGAAAATGTGCCCACCTAGAGTCATCTGGAGGATTTTTCTCCTGTCAGTTTCTTGCACTATGTCTTTCTTCTCCTTCTAGTCAGCTGGCTTTTCAGCCCAATAAAGAGACCTCAGCTGGGATATTCTGCACCCAGCATGTTTGCCTGACTCTTCCAGTGTATATGTACACCTGCTCATTAACACGAAAAGCCTGCTCATCCAGAGAATCATGCGGCAGGGTCAAGAGGTTCACTTACGGTATGACTAAGCATTAGAACGACGAGGATGTGTGATCTAAGCGACTTTAAATGTTGTGATCTCTGTTGCTGGACATGGAGGTTCCAGCATCTCAGGTACCTTCCTGGGGTTTTTGTGTACTACAGAGACATTGACAGAGTTTAGAAAGAATAGTGTGATTAAGGAAAAAAACTAACAAATTAATCACCTTGTTAACGAGAAGGGTTGACCTGCTATAGTTAACAGAAAGGCCACACACACAAAAATCACAGCTCAGTACAACAGTGGTTGCACTCATCAATCCTTAAAGTGGTTATGGAGAGTTCCTACCTGTAACTATACCTGAATAAGTGACCACCGCATGTATTTGTGCGAGAATCAGTGCGTGAATTGCTAATCTCCTGACCTGCAGTCTGACAGCATGTTCATGTTTCCTCTTCATGTCATTGATGTACCAGGCCACACCCGTCATGGTGTAGATGGCCTCTTCTACCACTTCATAGCCCTCCTCCTCAGGGTTGAAGTGTTTGGCAATCTCCTTCAGGGGTTAACAGTGGAAGCGTGAGCAGCAGTAGGCAGTACATCTGAGCCAGAAAATGACTGGGTGGAGCGCCTTGTACCTGGAGCAGCAGGTGGTACTTGAGTATTCTCTGGACTGGCTTGAGCAGGTAAGAACCGAGGGGCAGCGGGTGCTTCAGCATGGCCTGTCGATCGTGAAAGAAGTTTGACAGAGTCTTGTTGCTCATGCACTCTGTCAACACAGCCACTGAACTGTGAGGAGGAACAAATACAGAGACATTTCAAAGCACATATCCCTCTATGGGACCCAGATCTCCACCAAGGTGAGTAAACATCAATGCAACTGGCTGTTTGTAACACACATGCATCTCCAAGAGAGTCAGCCTGTACACGACCTCTTGCTACCAACATCCACCCTTCTCCACATTTCTTTATATATCCAGTTCTCCTCCACATTGCAATAGTAGAGACGTCAAATCAGTAATGATGCACATATTATTACCACCACTAGATGGCAGGCATGCATCACTCAAAATATTTACGATTCCAGTAGTGTACAAAATGTATCCATTATTAAGGTTTATTTTTCAACAAAAATGGCACAGGGTTGAAAACTACAATGTTCATTCACTAGTCACACTGCTTAATGTACAAAAAGTATTCATGAGTTGGCGTTTATAGCCCTCTGCTATGCTGGCAGCCCTTACTTTGGGTAGTTGGTGCAGTATTGTGTGTAGATCTCAAAATATTCAGTCTGTGGAGAAAAAAAGGGGAGGGGGAAGCGCATTTGCTGATATTTTTACATCATAATACTCATTTCACACACTAACACTAGTCACACAATAACATGATCTGATAGGCGTCCCTCAGCGGCTCCCCCACCTTGTGCACAAAGCACCTGGCGATGGCCACAGCATCATTCTCACACATATCGAGGGACTGCAGCAGCTCACTGGAACACAGAGCAGATGACTAGTTTGGAGGCTGGATCTCATGTACAAACTATGGAAGCCAGGACACAAGCGGGCTATCAGTTATGTGTATAGTGGCTATTCACCTAATTATTTGGTGCAGAGCAGAAACAGAACTCAGAGCAAACAGATTTCTCGAAATCATGGGGCTTGTAACGCCTCAGAAATCTTTAACTTACTGCCTCATATTTCAAGATCATTACAGCTTGCTTTTTGGAAATGTTAAAGACTAAGTATGAATGGTAGACAGATGACAAAATGTTAGATAAAAAACAAAACAAAAAAAGAACACCACAACATCATAAAATTTACAGGTAATAACTGCCTCACCCTGGGCACACTCATGGTGACACAATAAGGTTTAGGACTTGCCTGTTGAATTCGTAGATATCCTCAATGTTCCCGAAGAGAGCACCCACTTGTTCTGGGAGAATGGGCAGGTTAGTGGTGTCAATGATATGAGCCAGGTAGTCCTGGGGATTGGCACAATGATGTGATTAATGCACCACCAGTAAACAATCCACAGCATACATGCTGGTTGTGAAACAAATTTTCTCAATATAACCTAGCTACGAATCATATACAGAACGTCACATCATCCATGCCACATAGTTCTTGTCAAAGACCTGCAAACATACAGTCAAGATGCTGAACTACAAAACACTGCCCCACGCACTGCCACTGTGGTATGCTAAAGGTTTCTCGATAGAGGTCCATCACGATGAGTTACACAAGTCACCACACTGTACCAACTGCAGAAGGGTTGACTCACAGTGAGCCAGTGCCCAAGTCGTCACAGGCAAATCTGCAAATGAGAACATTGGATTGAAAATGTAATTCAATGGTCAACTGTCCTTCATGTCTGTGAATGAATCTATGCGAGTTGGCCTATGAGAAATACAGCGAAAAACAGTTTGTATCATCAGCACAACATTATAGCAATAGATTTTGCTGCTGACATGGTAGGTGTTGGTAGACCGGCAACCCCTCAAATCAGAGTAAACCCATAAGAAAATGGCATCGCCATATCCATGGCTTTGCCCATACAAAACTAGCTGCTGACAATTCAAGCCTTTGTTTGGCTGTCAGGAAGCCTTGAGAACATATGGTGTGTGACACTTCACAGCTAATAGCAAATATTGCAGGTCATTATCTGCAGATTGCAACAAAGGAGCCCACATGCTAAGGATGAAACTACATTTGATACAGTGCCCATGGTAACAGTACATATGATTGCAGTGCTTGAAGTGGAGAAAAACACTGCCGATCTCCCCCTTTTCTTGAAGATTACTGCTGATATATTATTGTACATGATATCTCACAGCAGCAGCGATCAAAAACTTGGGGTTGTCAGTCTGTCGGTGTTTCACAGGTAACAGGAACGAGTATCCTACCACCACAAAACCTGAAAAAGCAAAATCCATTTCATAGTTGAAGACAGGAAAGACAGGTTCTGGGGCGAAACTTAAGTCAGTTGACAATCACTTCATTCAGCTGAAGACCCACACACCCAGCCCTCTGTACCATCAGACTGTCTGACAGCACACAGGCACTGTCTAAAAATGCAACAATTATCTATAAACCAGTCTATCAACAGTGCCAATGTGCAAAATGTGCACAACAAAGCATATAGTGGGCTAAGACACAAAAACAAAATTGCAAAGCAGAAATAAATAAGTTAATGTACAGAGAAAGTCATCCACAATCTAAAAGGCTGTCATTTATGGTCCAGGTTCTCAGACATTCCCAACCACTACACTGACACAACATGAACAAACCAAAGGAAAACTGCTGCCTTTGTCATCCATTCTTCAGTTTTGAACAGTAGAATTGACTATCCTAGGGTAAGTGTATCCTATCAAAGGTGTGTATCCACACAAAAACAAAAATAAAGTTAAAATGTCTTTCAGTTGATACTTTCAGAGAACATGGCATTTGCGTGAGACATGGACAGTGGCTGTAACCACAGAGCAGGTGCTCTGGGTTTCATGGTCAGGTGTCCTCCGGCTAAACTTCATCTGCTTCCCTCTAATGGGGATTTTCTTTCAGAAATGCAATAATGCACCAGACACTAGAACTTTGCCCAAAACATGTAGCTCAGTTTGGATGATAATGTATTATTTTAACAATAGTAGTATTCATTTCATTAAGGAAACATCATATAAATTCTTTAGAACATAATACAGAATTTTTCTGAAAATACAGTATTGTACTATATTTTATTTGTGATTCTTCATAACAGGATGGTGGCTCAGAGGGTTATACTATTACCTTACAGCTCTGGGGGAGGGGAGTCAGATTCTGCTCCTGCTATGTTTTACATGTTTTACATGTTTTTGCAGTGTTGCACAGGTTTCTACCTACAGTCAGAAGACTTGCCTATCGCCTGTACTCTTTGAGATGGACTGGCATTCTCTGGGGTGAACTCCAGCCTTATACTCTATACTACCTGGGATGAGCACCAGAATATCCTAACCAGAAGATGGATGGAATTTCACTGATACTAATGTATACAGTATATCTGTGTTTTTAAATTCTCTATGGTGTAAGAGAGGACACTGTGGAAAACAATGATCCCCATGAATTGTATGCACTTTTCAGGCACAGTGACTCACCTCCACAATACCGCGCAGATCCCTCACATACATGCGCTCCGTCTCCACAATCTCCATAACAACCCGGTCAAGGTACGTGATCTGGGGGCCGGGAGCCATGGTTTGGGCTTCGGGGGATGAGCAGGGGACCTGGATGGACTGATCAGCCCAGAGTGGGGCCACGGTCTTATTGTTCTTCTGAACAGCTCCCTCTGCACTGCCCTCCTCAAGGCCGGCTGGCCGCTCCTTGCCAGCAGGGCCTGGCTCCAGGTCTATGCTCTGTGTGGAGCTTCTGTAGAGACAGTGCTCCTCTTTGGAAGAGCTTGAACTTGAGGATAAGGTGGAAACAAGGCTCACAGGACGGCCATTATCAGGGAGGTCCCCACCAATCAGGACAGAGCTCTCTGACACGGTGCTGGTGGACAGGCATTCGCTACTGAAAGACGAGCCAGTGGACAAGCGGGGAGACTCTGAGAAAAGGACAGAAAGGGAATAAGTTTAGGGGAATTCTGTATTTAAACACTGCATGCACTCTACTGCACTTCAGGATGACTGTGTCAAATATTTCCAAAATTGCTATACAGTGCATTGTTCTACTGCCAACTGTTTTGTACTCACAACAGACTGACCACATAAGGTACTGCGGAACAAAACAATTGATGAGACACTTGAAATTGCAGAGTTGACTGAAATGGGACGCGCTGTCCAGAGATGGCTTAAGCCAGAGGGTCTCGCAGCAGCGACACTCAAAGGTGGTTTTATACAGCCCATGACGCAGTATTACTCTGCTATTAAAATCTGCCCAGTAGCCCAGTCTTTCGTTTAGCACAGAGCAAAAAAAATTATCTATCAATACTTGACAATCTTCACTGCCATCACCCCCATCCACAATCTTCACTGCCGACACCCCCAACCCCCCATCCACACTATTCACTGGCGACCCCCCATCCACAATCTTCACTGCCGAAACCCCCACTCCACCTCTCAGTACAGGCACTGATCAGCTGACTGTTGATGTTATTCTCAGCTTAAAAAAAGCAGCTCAGGTGGCTGAACACCTCCTGTCCAGAGGCCCTCAGGGTATTTGAGTTTGGGGCCCCAGTGTAATCACTACACAGGTGTGAGGATGTGGTAAAATAGAAACTTTATCTAACAAAGACAAATGTCAGGAACGTGGCAGAATGCATCTGTCAGAATGTGAAACCTTCTGATTATTTTGAAAACCTGAACTAATCGGTATCTTTGGCATGTCCGTCTCTTTCCTGTAACTGCAGAGAAGCATTAAGCTGGAAGCCTGTGCAGGAATTGGAAGTTACTCTACTCTGCACTGAAAGCTCTGGAAACTGCATTTTCATTTAAAAAATGTAGAACACCCAAACATGTGTTAGTTTGAATTTTATATTAAACATTTAAATCTTTTCATGATTTTTTTCTTTGCATACAAGCAGATTATACAAGTGAATTTCCTTGATGGGCAAACGGTGGCCCAGATCATGGGAAGATGTTTGCTTAATTCTTGCTAATTATCTGACCAATGTTTTATGGTTAAGCCCACTACAAGCTTAATATTTTACAATTTTGGGTTTGGCCCATTTTTCTTATACAAGGAGTCTACATTTATGTTTAAATTTACTTTTATTTAGCAGATGCTTTTCTCCAAAGTGACAAACAAGTGATGCAACTAGAACAAAACAAACAGACAGCTGTCAAGGAGTCAAATAGGCATAAGTGTGGCTAAGCTGAGCTTCCAATGAATGCCCAGTTACAAGTGAACTACATAAAACTATTATAATGCCAGAACAAATTTTGACCGACTCTTCTCTCCAGAATTGTTTTAATTCACCCACATTGGAGGGTTTTCAACTATGAATTGCCCACTTAACATCCTCAATGGGGTTCCAGGACTCTGACTAGGCCACTTCAAACCTTAATTTTGTTTTTTTTTCCAGCCGTTCAGAGGTGGACTTGCTCTTCTGCTTCAGATCGTTATCCTGCTGCAATAACCCATTTGTGTTGAGCTTCAGATCATGGTCTGATGGCAGGATTTTCTCCTGCAGTACTTTCTATTAGACAGTTGAATTCATGCATCCCTCAATAATGGCAAGTTGCCGAGGCCCTGAAGCAGCAAAGTATCCAAACACCAACACAGTACCTCCACCATGTTTGGCTGTGGGCATGATGTTATGTGTGGAAAGCAGTGTTAGCTATATGCCAGATGTAGCAGGACCCATGTCTTCCAGATAGTTCCACTTTTGACTCATTAGTCCATGGAACTTTCTCCCAAAAGGTTTGGGGTAACCAAGGTGTTTTTTTTCCCAAATATTAGACACCTTCATGTGTCTCTTGTTTAGCAGTGATTAACTAACCTGAGAGAAGCATGCAGTTCCTTAGATGTTTGTCTGGGGTCTGCTATGACTTCCCTGAAGAGTTTTCTATAAATTTTCAGGGCCAGCCACTCCTGGGCAGATTTGCTACAGTTCCATTTTTTTCCATTTGCAGATTATGGCTCTCATGGTGGTTCACTGAAGTCCAAGGGTTTTAGAGAGTGCTCTGTACCCCTTTCCTAACTGGTGTATTTCAATAACTTTCTTTCTCATGTCTTCAGAAAGTTCTTTTGATTGAGGCGTGGTGTGCTCCTTCTTGAGACCCCATATCCAACTCCACATTACTGGAGTGGTTCTATTTAAGTGATGTGTGGATTAAACAGGGCTGGCAACTACGGGTGTAACAATGCATCGATTTGTATCGATGTATCGATTCAATGGCAAACGATCCGATGCATCGACGTGCCCGCATAAATGTAGGTATGTTACAATCCACGGGAATCCCGGCCGCCATTTTCTACGATCGCCACTGCTGTGCGATATAGGTGCATCACAGGGTAACCCCAAGGTAAAATGGGCAGTGTGCTGTCTGTGATCGGCTATTTCTGCGAGATTCCTTGTTATGACATACTTAGGATTCCCCTCTTCAGCCTCGAATTCGAATTTTTCAATTTGATCATACGGTTTGTTATTTTTGCTTGCGCCGAAAATTTTCATCAAGTTCAACCTGTTCTAAACCAAAATCTATGCTTTGGACAATAACAACAGCTAATTGGACACTCTTTCTATTGTTTTTTCTGTTAACTGGTGAAGTTTCATCAAAATCAAATGAATCCGAGACAGTTATTTACCGTTCCGAAGATTGCCTGTCTGATTGACTGAGTGTCATGGCGGTCACTGCGTTTTTGCATCTTTAGCCTTGTCCGTCACACTAATTAACTAATTAAAAGGAGACATAGATATCCAACTTAATTGTTTAGTGTTTTATCTGATTCTCTTTAACTTTCTCTGTATGTGTTGAAAGTTTCATTCAGTTATCTCAACCCAAAAGGAAGTTATTGAACATTCACTTTTGTTGATCACAGCTTTTGTTTTATTCTAATGCAAAGACAATACATGGAAATTAGCCATTCCCCGAATATTAAAACTGTCATAACTTCCTTAATACTGAACATAGAGGGGTGGTTTTGGTATCAAAATTTATGTTTCTTTACACTCTCCCTGATGAAAACATTTGCAGGTCTTAATTTTACTGTCTCATTTTTTTGTAACATACCTAATAAATGTCGATACAAGCATTTTTTTCCTCGTCGGTTCCAGTATTGTTTTCATGATCCACTCCGACGTATACATGGTCTACACCAGGGGTGCCCAATACATCGATCGCGATCTACTAGTCGATCGCAAAGGTAGTGTGGGTAGATCACATATGGCATAAAAAAATAAAGGATGGATGACGCGTTCAACCGCACCAGCTGCTGCAAATCTCTAGCAAGAGACCGAGTCGCCTAGTCAGCCTCCAATTTATTTCTACTAAACTTAAGAAAGGGTATAAAAATGAATGGGAGAGCTGGACCAAGTAAGAAGCCAAAAACCTACCACTTCTATACGGAATGGGAGGAGAAATTTTTTCTTCCACAATGTCATATTCGAAGTGCATTTGCCTCATCTGTCAGTCTACCACTGCTATTCCGAAGAAGGGAAATGTGGAGCGGCATTTTCGGACTGTTCATAAAAACTACATTAACTTCCCTCTGAAAAGCGAGCTGAGAAATAGAATAAAGAGAATAAAGGTGAAGGAACTAAATTCCAAGTTCAATTCATAAATACTTTATTTATCCCAAAGGGAAATTAATATTAATAAATAATAATAATATTAAAGAATACTCAATATTTTTTACATATAAATATATGTTTTGCATTTTTATAGTAGGTAGATCATTTTGACTTGGTCATTTATAAGTAACTCACAAGCTAGCGTACCTTCAGAGCGTGTGTTTAGTACTGCAGGTCGCTACGCTCAGAGCACACAATCTCCTGAACATGTTGACCATTACATTTTTCTTAAAAAAACCTCTCAAAGAAGATTACTGACATACTTGTTTCACCGCAGAAGTCAGTCATGTTAATCTTCCTCATTCTACATGTCTGTCCATACAGTGTTTTTTATTTTTACCTTATTGCACTTTATTTTGCTTGTTTTATGGGGCATACTTGACTACACTAGATTTTGTTTACAGTTCCCAATAAAATATGATAAAATGCTAATTATATTTTCCTTTTTTAATTCATTGAAATGTAATGGATTGTGTGAAATTTCATCATTTCGACTACTAACCCCAGTATAGAAACTGAATCGAATCGTATCGTACCGTAGGAATTTCTGAGGTATCAAAAAAAATCGAACCGTTGGCTTAAGGAATCGATATTGTATCATATCACTAGGAAAGCTGTGATTTACACCCCTACTGGCAACAATGAAGCTTGGGTGTGTCTACTTTAATTTAACCCATTATCATTTAGATTTGTTTCAGTGATTGACTGAGTGACTAAGGCAGGGGTGGCCAATCGTATCCACAAAGGGCCGGTGTGTATGCAGGTTTTTGGGATAACCTGTAGGTCAGCTGTTCAAACCCAGTTGTGTGGACTCTTCAGCCAATCAGTCCTCTAATTAGTAATATAATTAGGGAGTTGCAGTGAAAACCCGCATACACAGCAGCGCTTTGCGGATAAGATTGGCCACCCCTGGACTAAGGGGTAGAAATTTAGACACACAGGGTGGAGAACATGTTAACACCATATCTGCCGAGTGGGGGTAGGAATCCAAAGCACAGTGCCAGAATTAGGCAGTTACACTGCTAAACATAGAGATAACATGGTGCTGCGCAGCAAGTTCAAACCAAACATTACAATAAAAAAAACAACAGGAATCAAGCACCGCTAGTGTTTGATATCCTAATAATAGTCATGCATCTCCCTGACAATCAACGTATTTGCATTGATCAGAGTTCATTGAGTTCATCAGTTGAAATCACATTTCACCCATTCAACGCACCAAACTCAATGAAAACAGATTTATTTGTAACATATTCAAGCTGAGGAATATGATTCTGCTTTGAAAGTCAATTTACATTTCATGATAACGATTGGGACAAAAACCATTGCTGTAACTGTACATTATCCCAAGTAAGCTGGCAAAGTCTTTAGCACAACACTATTTTACAAGGGGCAAAAGCAGAACTATACTATTAGCAAAATATTATTTTTAGCACTGCGTCATAGTTTCAAAACACCCATTGTCCAATCACTCACTTTCATTAGTAACCCAATAGTTCTTTAGAAAGTCCTCCACCTATCCCCACAGGTAATGGCAACTGTAGCAAAGTCATTTTAACATCCTATAATGCATTTAAATAAACCATAATGATGGCTGCCGTTGAGAATTCATTTACATTAACATACATAAAGAGTAATTCCTAGCTTAAGTCAAATTACCAGCAGGACTGATTGATTGTTCTGGAATAAAAAAACAAGCACACAAGATACGCATCTTTTGTTTGTGGATTCATGCTGTCAGACACCACGTAAAATATTGTGATGGCACTGGAATGAGTCTTTTATTTCTCACATATTTGGTTAAAACCACAAAACCAAGTGATACACTTTCAAATGGAATATTTGACAGATTATTGTCTTGGTGAAGTCACTTCTTCCATGTAGATTTTTGACAACACAACCATTGGCTTTAACAGACTGTTACTTCATGTTGTATAACAATATATGGCTTTATAACAAGAAAATGCCTCATGTGATTTAATTAAATAATAATATTTCATTTTTGATTTAGAACTAATTAAGATTTGTCTATTTATCTGAACTAGAAAAATCTTTTTGGTGAAACCTCTAGAACATTCATTCAAAAAATAAGCTAATGATCTAATGGCTTACTGAAGACGAACACTTCAGCAAAGTTTTCATACCAGAAGTCAGCTAGCTTAAATGTGTGCTACAAAGCATAAAAACTACAAAAATCAACAGAATGGAGCCCAAGCCTACTCAACTTTTGTGTCTAGTTACCCTAGTAACGATAGGAAGGACCTATCCTGCCATAGTTTAGTATATAAAGAAGTGCTGGGTCCATCTGACAGGTGATCTAAAAGGAATACAGGCCTCCTTTAGAAATTAGGCTATCAGATAAAAATAACAAAACATTAACTAAAAACCTATTACCTTCATATAGACATCAACATGGAAACAGCCACAAGTAGTATTAAAGTGATTCATACTCAGCTGATGAAGGAATGTGTTTTGAAGTGCATAGTTGACGTACATATGCTGATAAGTGAAGATTTGCATCTGCAATTCCAGGTAAACATACTGTAATAAGCCTAGTGCGCCCCCAGTGGCTACAGAGTGAAGACTTGGAAGCCTGTGAGGTTATATGTGCAGTTGGCTTTCATGCACCAGATAGTGCACAAGAATGTGGTAAACATGGGGCACAAAGCCTTTTGCCCCCTACTGCCACCCCCACCCCATATACTTCCATATTATTTTAGAGATCAACTTCAATGCATACCTCTGAAAACAGACTAGAGTATGTGATCTAATTAGAATTGTGAATTCAGAATAAAAAGAGACAGATATTTCACACTGTGTCCACTACATTGCACTATCGATCTGATGACATCACAGAGCGAAATGTCTAGAACTGCAGATTTACAAGGACAGATGTTTATTCTGATCGCCCCATCTCTGGCTCTCTTTCAGAAGAATAATAGGACTCTGTTGCTAAATCACAAAGGTTCTCTTTCTTCTTCTAAGCCACACCAGGAACAAAGGATTCCCATTTGTCAAACCATGAGCTGATTAATAGGGGGGGCACTAGCCATTCAAATGGCAACCTTAATTCTTGTCTTGTCTCTGCACGACTCACCCCTTCATGTGTCCAAACTTCACTGTCTCCACTGTTTCTGAAGAATGAGTCTAGTTTAAATATGCTGCACTGGGACATTAAGGAGATTAAATAAATCCCTCAAATCCTTCTCACAGGGCCCCAGACATGCGTGGTCTGACACCAATACTAACATACTATGACAGTGTATATTAAAACTAGGTTACTGACCCCCACTTGTTTAAAAAAAATGAGCCTTATGTTTTTGCATCTCCAACTGACAGAGAAGTCTGAGCAGTTCTTATAGAATGTCACATTGTTTGCTGAAATGAAAGAAAATGCACCTGGGACTGTTTCATAAAGTTTGGCTGCTAAAATTCTCATCACAAGAGAAAATGAGTGAGGCCTAAAATAAACATGTGATTATGGCCTTTCCTAATATGCTGCAGCTCCGCCCAAAAAAGCAGACTATAGGCAGCCCCTCTTTCTCACACACCCCAGGGCATGACTGCAGAAACCCCCGCCAAGGGCCACGCCCCACGCCCCACTTCCTGTCACTGTGTCAGTGCATTATAGCCCAGCCTGTATCCTCAACAATCAAAACGACTGAGCGATCAAATGCTGTTCTTAGTTTTCCTGTATTCCTGTGCATTTGTGTATTTCGATAAGTGAGAAAAGGGGTTTTCAGGATTCAGCATTGACTGATATATTTGAGAAGTTTGAAAGTGGGTTTCATTTCAGGGTCACTCAATTCTGCTAATATGGCAGCTTGCACATGTGTCTGCTAGTTTTTCATTATATAAAATAAAGACCTAAAATAACTAAAGTTAAGTCTTTAAATGCATCAGTTGTTTAAGATTAGGCCTACACACATTTTATTATGTGAATTTCAATTTTAACAAAACACCTTCACCTGACATCAACAAAAGTGATTTTGATTCATCTGAAATAACTAGCTGCTTCTCTAGGTTTACTTTCCTGACGATTTCTTGGTTTCGCAGTTTAGCATGGCCCACAAGCAGCTACTGAAAGATCTTATTTTTTGGAAGGAACCAGGATAAGTATGTAAATGATTATACCACACAGTTCGAGTCAAAAGTTTGTACAGAACTACCCATAGAAAGGTGTATTTGTACTATTCTTTATATGTTAGAATAATTGTAAAGATCTAAAAACTATAAAATAACATATGTGGAACTGCACACTGATCAAAAAATATATAAAAACATAATAATTTGCTGGGGGGCAGCTCTGTGGACTGGGATTCAGAAGGTTGTTGGTTCAAATCCTGTGGTCAGCAGAGTGATGCCATCATTGGACCCTAAAGCAAGGCACTAAACCCCATTTACTCCAGAGGACTGGCTGACCCTTCTGTCTCCTCTACACCAGTTTCATGAGGTGGCCTTCAGGGATGCTTTTCCACATATGCTGAGCACTCAGTGGCCGCTTTTCCTTCACTCTCTGGTCAAACTCCTCCTAAACCATTACTTTTCTGTTTGGGTCAGGTGGCCAGGTCATGTGATACAACACTATCACTCTCTTTTGTAGGTGGCTTGGCCTATCCAAACTTTTGACTGGAATTGTATTTTCTGTCATTTTTTAAATCTCTATCCCAAAAGGAAAAACATCAAAAGCCAGAAATCTGTGCTTTACAATAAATAAGGTAAATAAGTTTGCCCCCTTCAAACCCTTCAGGATTGTGATAAAGCAGT
Source organism: Paramormyrops kingsleyae (assembly GCF_048594095.1). Lineage (NCBI taxonomy): Eukaryota > Metazoa > Chordata > Actinopteri > Osteoglossiformes > Mormyridae > Paramormyrops > Paramormyrops kingsleyae. The sequence continues at coordinate 28,601,522 of NC_132815.1, read as the reverse complement.
GTTCTTACAACTAAGCACACGTGTCTGCTCTGGTGACATTGCAGAGAGCTTGAAAAACACTGATCTAATTAGTGTGAGGCGGGCTCCAGCCACTTCTGGGCAGTCCCACCCACTGCCAGCATGTGAAGCACAGCAAGATTCTTTAAGAGCCCTTGTGCTCTTGCAGGTACCAAGCATTCTACTCCTGGGGTCTCCCAACCCCCAGGTCAAGGGAAGTATTCCACTAGCCCATGTATTTTTTTTCTATGACCCCTGGCATTCATGCATTATAATCACATCCTAAAATACTTAAATCTATTAAATCTGGCCTGCCAATGTGTCCACCCACCCCAAGTCAGCAAGTATTACTGCCAGCCTCCCCTGAGTATTACCATATTAGACTTTATTAGCATATTAGATGCACATACCCTCAGTACAGTCAGGGCATATCGCTGTTACCCTGGACTCTTTTCTGAACTAGGCTTGTGGCTGACGCTGATTCTTGGATTATGTTTCGATTAGTGTCACTGGTGCTTAATCACTAATCTTTCTGGGTTTGCACCTGGATCTTGAAACTTTTTCATTACATAACCATTGATATCAGTCATCCTGTGAATTCATATATGACAGCTACTTTCCATTTACCGCACATTTTAATATTTAACAGATTAATGACCTTTATTTATATAAATTATGTATGTACATGGCTAAATTTGGCAGTAAATTTTGCACAGGGCACAAAACCAAATAACAACAATTGCTAATCCAGCATCCATTTTATTAATATTTTATAAACCCTCTTCTGAACCCATACCCTGCAGAGACATGTGTTAACTCCAAGCAATGTCCTACCCTCTCCTTAATCTAGCTATAATCTACCTGATCCATTTACTGTGGATTAAAAGCCCATGTATCTACACTACCTCCATAGACATATATGTCCTCTCACATGGAGCTGTTGCCATGGAAAATACTTGGCAAAGTAATTAGAACATTCTGACGTGTCTCCTTTTTGCGGCAGATCCAGACTGTTATAGGTACAAAGCTCTAAGAAAGATGAATATGAGAACATAAGAAATTTACAAACGAGAGGAGGCCATTCGGCCCATCAAGCTCGTTTGAGGAGAACTTAACTAATAGCTCAGAGTTGTTAAAATCTTATCTAGCTCTGATTTAAAGGAACCCAGGGTTTTAGCTTCCGCTACACTAGCAGGAAGACTATTCCATACTCTAACTACACGCTGTGTAAAGAAGTGCTACCTCAAATTTGTTTTAAAATGTTCTCCCGCTCTTTTCCACTTATGGCCACGAGTTCTGGTATTTAAACTAATATTGAAATAGCCATTTGGCTGAACAGCATCCAGACCTGTTAGAATCTTATAGACCTGGATCATGTCCCCCCTTAGTCTCCTTTGCTCAAGGCTAAACAGATTCAGCTCAGCTAACCTCTCCTCATAAGACATTCCTCTAAGACCAGGAATCATTCTTTTAGCCCTCCGTTGCACCTTTTCTAAGGTAGCAATGTCCTTCTTAAGGTATGGTGACCAAACCTGCACACAATATTCTAGGTGTGGTCTTACCAAGGAATTATATAAATGTAACATCACCTCCCTTCACTTAAACTCCACACACCTAGAGATATAACCCAAAATTCTATTGGCCTTTTTTATTGCTTACCCACACTGGCGAGAGTGGGACATGGAAGCATCAACATACATACCGAGATCTTTCTCGTAATCAGCTACCTTTATTTCAGTGGAACCCATAAAATACCTGTACTTTATATTTCTGCTCCCTGCATGGATTACCTTACATTTATCTGTGTTAAATTTCATCTGCCAAGTATCAGCCCATTCGCTAATTAAATCCAGATCCCGTTGTAGCCTCTCTGCTGCTAGAATAGTATCTGCTACACCACCCACCTTGGTGTTGTCTGCAAATTTAACCAGTTTACTGTATGTATTGGTGTCAATATCGTTAATGTAAATTAGGAACAATAGTGGTCCTAAAACTGAACCCTGCGGTACCCCACTATGAACGCAGGTCCACTGTGACATTGTGCCTCTAATATATACTCGCTGCTTCCTGTCAGTTAACCAGTTTTCGATCCAAGCTGCCACAGTTCCTAAAATCCCTGCAGCTTTGAGCTTTAGCAAGAGCCGTTTGTGGGGGACAACATCAAAGGCCTTCTGGAAATCTAAGTAGATCACATTGTAGGCCTTTTTGTGATCAATTTCACTTGTAGCTTCATCAAAGAACTCAAGTAGATTCATTAAACAGGATCTACCTCTCCTAAATCCATGTTGGCTATCCCTCAGAACGTTATTTGCATCCAGGCAATCTACCATTTTCACTTGGATTATAGCTTCCATTATTTTTCCAGTAATGCTAGTTAAACTGATTGGCCTATAGTTTCCTGGATTACTTCTATCCCCTTTTTTGAATATGGGTGTTATATTAGCATATTAGATTCATATCAGTAGGCACTTGATTACATCTCAGTGGTTGCACATCTCACACTCATTGGAGACCTCCTTACACAGCCTGAAAACATGTATTATCAATCTAGAGTAAACAAAAATCAGTGAGACTACTGTCATCTTTCTACTTTGGAAGACCTATAATCTATAATCCTTGATGTCATAACAACTTTCAGGTCTTCCCACCACATGAAGCTGCATTTTTCTCTGCAACAAACTCATGTTTATTGCACGGCAGTTTTTGTTGCTATTGTAATTTTGCTGCACATCTGAAATTATCATTCCAGCTTCCACAACCTAGACTAAATACCATTAAAGGTTTGAATCAATGCAATAAAATGTCTGATTGTTTTAACAAATAATTTCTTTTATTCGTCAAATTTTTTCCTGCAATGAAGAAAAAGAATTTAGAATTTAATGTCTTTTCAAATTTCACATTTCCCCTATGCTTTCTCACTCGTGTTTTCAGGTCCACATATGATAATAATATTGGGATTCCCAATAAATTCTAACCAGCTGATAGGAGAGTCAGTATCAGGAATGAGGTGAAGACTGAAGAGGACGACTGCAGCCGCTTTACCTTCACCCATTGGGACGGCAGAAGGTACACTCCACTCAGGCATGGCAGTGAGGCTGATGATCTGTAAATACATGGGTGACATGCATGATGGGTAACAGACACTCATCATCACGACATGTGGCAGGTAAAGCTCAATATCGGCCCTTTTTGACAGGGTATTTTAAAATAGAGTAATTAAACAAAGAGAATGATTGGTTTCTCACAAGATCTGCAGCCTTCCTTAGTATTATTGCAGTGCTCGGCCCTGTTTTGCCATTATACTCACCTCCTGGGATTACATCATGGTAATGGCATCTCTGCATGGGGTTCACAGGTCAAAGTGCCTAAAGGTGCATTGCAGTTACTCCAAATGCCACAGGACTCCTGCAGTAAGCAGAACTCTGCAAGCTAGAGTGAGAGAGGTGAACATCACTATGATTGAGATATTGATCCTTAACCTTGGTCCGTGGAAGCCGCCATGTCTGCCACATTTTCAAACAACTTCAACAAAGTTTTTCTCAGTTTGCGGGACAAAGTGAATGCAACTATAGCTAAACATAGCACATTCCATCTGGCAAACTGCAGCTAGGAATTGTATATCTGACATGGCCACTTTAACTGTAGATGGAGTTCATGCTTCCTTCGGATTTTTCCAGCTGCCCTTCCATCCTGTGCACTTCTTACCATCTACAGCCAAATGCATGGTTAGAATGTGCCATTGGTATGTGAGAAAATATACGACGATTAAAATTAATGCAATAGTGGTTTGTGCTCTAGTGACACAACCACATACTTTGTGAAGTGAATGCATAGATCTGTCTATGTTTAAGCACAGCAAAGCACTGATTAGCTATGCAAACAAAAAGAAAACCAAAAGAAAACTCATACAACAGAGCCATTTGTTTGTTTTTGTTTTTATCTCACTGGAATTCCCTGCTGTCTCTGACTGCTTTGTTACAGATCAAAATCTCCATTGTGATGGAGCACAAGGAAATTCAGCTCTCTTTGGCATTCTTCTTGTTTGACATGCTAGTAAAAAGGGCAGTTCTGACAACATTCTCAGATGGAACTCACTATGCACCCGGTGATAATTGGGATAGTCCCTCCATGAATTTGAAAGCTCCTGATTGCAAAAGTATACACACACAATGAAGTGCAAAGTTAAAATACTTTTTAAATGTGCATTGATTCACATTGACCCAATCAAGCCATTTGAATTGACTGTAAAAGGACGGACAAAAAGCAAATGGTGAGAAATCCCAGTGATGAATAGAATTTTTTGCACATGGTGAAAAAGCTGCTTACAGTGGAAGGAGAGTTTGTATGTGTGATGGAAATGCAATGCATTAAGAACAGAAAGAATTTAAAAGCCACCTATATTTTATTTTAGAAAACATTCCCTCAATACGAATGTTTCCTTTTAGTCAGCAGGCCTCCAAAATGCATAACTAGTTGGGTAAAAACCTTTCTCAAAAATGCAGGCATTTAGCTGTGTAATCAGCACATTGGAGTCCAAAGTTTGAAGCACAGAAGATGTTTCCAATTTAAAACTAAAAATTGTGAAACCCATTCTGTACACAAAACTGCCCAGATGACCTAGAGAATTGACTGGATAGATGTTATAGCCCATGGTTGAAATGTAACTTGATAAGAAGCTGCACTCTGTGTTGTATCTGGCAGAGATGACGTGTATTTCCAACAATGTAGGGCTGCAAAAAAAAAAAAAAAAAACAATTTTGACAATCTCTATCTCAAAATTATATTCAGGACTATTTCGCAGGATACTGACTTAAGATGACAGAAAATTTAATTTTGGTTAAATTTGTTGGTTTGGTCTTACGTTGACCCTCCTCAGACGAAGCCACGATATTTATCTTGCAAACAGCAAAAATGCAACCAGTTGATGACAAAATTTGTTGTCAGTAATTTTTATTACCCACTAATATTGATGTTATCGATTAGTCATTGCATCTCAATAGCAGTATGCAGTACCATCTCATTTTCAAGAGGAAGTAGAATTCATAGTCAAAATAATGCTAATTAAACCCTGTTCCTGGGTACTTGATTTAGAAAAACTCAAATCCTAAACAATGACAATTCAACTAACATCCTAAACGATGAGTGCTTCTCAATATAAAGAAAGCAAAGACCGTTCTTGTGGTCTTGGCAAGAGCAGTTTTGCTAACATGCATCCTAGTAACAAACTTGGGATGTAATGAATCATGGGATTGTTCTCGTTTGGTGAAGACTGATGCATTCTTGAAATTTGAAGCAGGGCAAGAACGACATCCAGGGATTTTTCCCATCGACTGTTCTTAGCATTTGAACCGGCAATGGAAGGTGAAACTGATAAAACAGATACGCAAAAGCCCAAGTATGTTAAAGTACACATACTGAAAAACAAGGAATGACAATGTACTCAAAATGGCTGCTTCAGTTATAGTTATATTACTCACCTGATTGCTGGAGTAAGATCTAAGACGGGCCTACAGTGGAAGTCTGAGGTGGGTGGTAAAGCCCCAGCAGACTGTTCAACTCCATAATGCGGGGTGTCACAAAGCTACATAACATTAGAACGCAAACTGTTAGCTTTTTGAACACTAACACACCACGGCCATTTCAAGAACCTGTGCTTAACGAGCACAGCTCTTAGCCTCTCATAGCTGTAATTTACTCATACAATGTAAACAGAAGGAAAATTGCATAATTTACTCTGTGGTTACAGAATTGACGACCAAAAAAAAAAAAATAACAACAAAAATTAAGATACATTATAACTTTCCAGCATAATAAAATGCATTTCAATTTAACCATGGAACACAATGAATATATACATTTTTACATTCATCTATCTTCCATAAGCACTTCTTCAATGAAAGGTCGCAATGTACCAGGAGTTTGCCACAGGCAACATAGGATACAAAACAAGGAAACAATGCGGAAAGGAGTCCAGGGGATTACAGGGATCACGCATGCATACACACAATCCTAATCCATGGGCGAGGTCGCAGTTCACCTGACTGCATGTGGATTATGGGAGGAAGCTGTGCATGGTCATGGTAAGTACATGCAGATCGCTCATATGACCCTGATGGTGAGGCAACAGGGCTACCCACTGATTCACTGCAGCACCAATACAAAGTTATTTTCTGAAAAATTTAAGCAGACTGTAAATCTTAAATACAAATATGGTTTTCAGTGGGATTCACGACTTTCAGGTGTCATGCTGGGAGATCCATTTGTGGCTAAAATTCAGCCTCTGTTCAAAGGCAACCAGGTTTTCAGTTGAAATGTCCTGATACTAAGCAGAGCTGATGAAGATATTAAACTTAACAAGGGTCTGGGTCAAATAAAAGTTAAATAGTTGTGTAACCCTAAAAGCCTGATCATATTTTACGGTAGATGCAATCTAGGTGGGCATATGCATCCAAACCCACCAGTGATGTCTATGGTCCATGGGTTCTGTTTTTATCTCCTTGGTTTCAATAAAAACTATAAACACTTAGACATCTTAGCTCATCAAAATAAATACCTTTTTGACAACCCTTCCAGTCAGCTTACTGGCATGGAGGTGCTGTATAACTATAAACAGGGACTCTGTGACCCCAAGATGCATCCAAGTTCTATAATTCAATAAATGTTCCTCCTTTCTGTTTCACAAATGTTTACTACACTTCTAAAGATTTGAAAGTTGTCCCTTGTAGAAAGAATTCTTTACTCATTGTACTCATTTCCATATTTGTAAAGCCATTAATTCTTTTCAATTTATGAATATTCTATTTTTCCCATTGTATAAGATCTAATGCATGTCACCCCATTTTGATTTTTTTGCATTTTACTTATTTAGAAGACCAAATCGATATCCTTTTTTTGTTGTTGTTGTTTTTGTATTTGAGAAAGCAGGGTCAGTCAGTCCTTAGAGCAATTGGGGGTTAAGGGTCTCCTTCAGGAAAGCACAGGTTATTAAGGTTATTAAGCACAGGTTCTTGAAATGGCAGTGGTGTGTTAGTGTTAAAAAAGCTAACAGTTTGCGTTCTAATGTTATGTAGCTTTGTGACACCCTGTATTATGGAGCTGCACAGTCTGCTGGGGCTTTACCACCCACCTCAGACCTCCACTGTAGGCACGTCTTAGATCTTACTCCAGCATCCTAACCCACACATAACCAGTACTCGAGTTGAGAGGGGATGAGGAGGAATGTCATCCCCCCTGAAATAAAAACAGTCAAAATCATCCCCCTTTTAAAACGAACGTTCTTTTTAACTCGGTTTTTTTAGTGAGCGGGTTGAACCGATTCGTAAGTCTGAACGAATCGATTTTTTAAATTATTTTAAAACGTTTTTTAAACTGATCTTTGGCTATTCAAACTCCAAAAGCATCCCCCACGATTTCGGATTTATTTTTCATGTTCCGTCTGCACTTGTCTTATCACTTTTACGTTCATTTTTTGTTTGTCACTTACATTTATCACTTTTGCGTTCGTAGGCTTCCTTCTGGTGCCGAAAACACCCGAACGGCCGAGTACCTGGCCGTCGTGAGACACGGTTGCTGTATAAGTAAAGGGAGATACGGTCTCTAACTCGGTGACTCCCAAAAAAACAAAAACGCAAGAGCCCGGAAAATTGACAACAAAAAACATAATTATGAAAATCTTTGGAAACTTCTATGAGGTTTTATGTAAGTCACTTTTATCCAAAAAAAATCTGTTTGTGCTATATATTTGTGTAATTTGTAAGATTCATTCTTAGATTTTGTAAATTGTTTCAATGGTTTCATTCTTTTGTTTTTGCATTTGAATTAAAAAGGACTTGACCTGACTTGAGAGGATTCAGATGTTTATTTACAATGTTTTCTGAGGTTTTGTTTTGAATTTTAATAGATGAATTACCAAAAGATTTCAAAGTACCATGAGTACGAAGCTGCACTTGAACCAAGTGGGAAAATGTGTCCTCTGCATTTGACCCTAACTATGGAGCATGTGATAGCTATGCCAGCCAGGGGACTGACTCCAATTCTGAGGTGCCTTGGTCAGAATCAATGACAGGAGTATCCAGGGGCGCCGTAAGGGGGAGGAAAGCTAGGACGATTCCAAGGGCCCCTGAGTGACAGGGGCCCTAAAAAATTAGGAAAATAACTGGATTGGTTTGGACTGGGGGGCCTAATATGATATGCTTTCATGGGGCCCAAAATCTCTAGCAACGCCCCTGGGAGTATCTGACACGTAACATCCACACCATGCATGTTGTTTTAGAATAGTAGAATATATTAATTATGTTTTTGCTTAAACAACAATAAAAAGGGTACACAGTTGGTCTCCCACCATGTGCACTGTCATCAGCACAAAATATGTCTGATAAACGATAAAATTCACCATTCCCCCTGATTTGTTTTTACAACTCAACTACTGCACATAACCCTCAAAACAGTATTTTCACCCAGATTGAAATTGAGGACCTTTTGCTTGTTAGGCCAATGTGATAAGCACTACACTATGGAAACTGAACATTTATTGCATCCTCCTCCATTTTCACAGTGCAACTTGAAAACAATAAAACTTTTATGATGAGTTATTCCGTTAGAGAAGAATAACTTGTTCATTGTTTTATGGACATGAATCTATGCATCACAAATGCAGCATCCGTGGACTGAGTGACATGTTTTGTAGAGAAGCTTCTGCTCTGATTTATTCACTCTGCATGTGACCATTTTCTGATACTGTGAAATCTCTCGTTTTCAGAGCTGTAACATTTGCTTTCTTAGCCACACTGAGGTCTAGTTGGAAGGACCCATTAATTTTAAGATTCAAATGCCATTTTTTTATTTTTCTCAATATTTTTCTCAATAGAGAAATAGATTTATTGTGCACTTCAGTAAAGTGATTTTAAAAGTGATTTTCACCAGATATGCAACAACATAGAGTGTGTTACTTCAATAATGTCTGTAACTGCGTAGGCGGCTCTCAAAATTAAGTGGGGTGCCCACGTACTGGTTGGTTTGGTATTTGAATTTGCTATAACTATATATAGCTATATACTCATGGGCATTGGAACCTGGGGCAGGGGGGCGGGTGCCAGAGGTGGGAGATCTCTCCCAACAAATAGATTTTGTTACTTTTAGGTTGTGTCCCTCGCCCCCTAAATATCAAACTGTCTTCTTCAACACCATTGAATACAGTATAATAATAATAATAATAATAATAATAATAATAATAATAAAACCGCTCATTATTAGTTATATGTGTACAGCATAATTTTTTATCAGTTATGTTAATAAGTCACAGTTAAAGTCAATCACAACACATTTAACTGCAGACAAAAATGTGACGTAGGCCTATATCCGTTAATGTTGGTAATCCTACATATCTCTAAATGAGCATTAAAGATAATGGATAATAGTAAGATTTTTCGACGATTTGGTTAACTTAAAACCAACAACTGAAAATTATGTATTTATCTGCGAGATTCAAAAAGATATAAAAACTAAAGAAAACTACGCAAATGTATTCTGTAATTCCCCAGTTTAATATTATAAAGTCTCTCACATACTACACCGACAATGAATGACATGTAGTTTCAAGTTTTGTTATGGGTACAGTATCTATTCCACACACAGAATACATTCAAAACCATTAAAACTGCAGCATGACGAATGTTAAACGTAATACCCCCGTCCAAAATTTTAAGACAACAATATATTGAAATCAAGTCATTAAGTCAATATAACAAATGAAACTTTACATACATAAGAAATGAAAAATTACATAGCCTACCGCATTTGGGAGCGTGTTTACTTTTCTTATTGAACGTTTCCGACGAAAGCTATAGCTTGAAATGACATACCTCGATCTCTCCTCTGTTAATTGGTCGTATCCATAGAAAGATCCTCTGCAGCTAACCTGTTAACCAGTAACCACAAAGAAAACAAAATACACTAACTGCTTCAGATCGGATAAGCAGCATCTCGTCTACAGCAATCGCGCCTGCGCCTAAAATAGTAAACTTCCGTCGCTCACTTTCTTAACCGTTAAGCAGCTGTAAGATCGTACTCATCACGAGCATCGCGAAACAAACTAGACAAGCGAATATTTAGACTATTCACCAAGAATTATTTTTTCGCAATATGAAGCGGAAGAGAATGCTTAAATACACTTCGATGCTATATGTTTCAATATCTTATTTTAAGCTATAAATCTGATTGATTTCTGTTTTTAAAGGAGCGTTTCAACGTCCATCAGAAAGGATATAAGAGAAGGGGACTCGTCTGGTAAGCAATACGGAAAATTTGATTTAGACTGAAGAACCGGGTAAAAGAAAATATTTATAATGAAAACTGGTGTACTCCACCACGTGGTTTTGAAAAAGGATTGAAAGCGAAAATATTCTAGGGACGTCACCCCCAGCCCCGTAATAATGTTTTAATTCGGTGATCAGGCAAAATCCATCCAACCATCTTCTCTGCTTATCCAGGTCACTATTATGGGAATGCCTATATGCAAGGTGAACAGACACGAGGCAGCAACACAGCCTGAACAAGATGTTGGTGCATCACAGGGCACTCATACACAGATGAACAATCATACACTATGGGCAATTTAGAGACACTGATTACTGTAAAAACATGTGGGACTGTGAGAGAAAAGCAGAGATCCTGAGGGACAACACTGAACACTGGGAGAAGGTGCTGACTCCAGACACAGAAGGTTGAGGTTGGATTCGTACCCTAATGCTGGAGACCTAAGGCAGCCATTCTCCTGCTAAGACAAAACGTCACCCTGTTGGCAGTGTGCATCAGCAGTAAATAGTCTGCAATGAAGCCTTGCGAAGTGAGATTTCAAAACAACAAAAGGTAGTTTAAAAGGGTCAGTGCAGACCCATCAATCACAGACTGCAAAATTATTAAATTTGTCAAAGGGAAGAGTCTCAAAAAATCATGACAGCATATACCAAGCACATTCTGAAGAACAGTGATCAAAAGACAAAGCTGACAGGGATAGATGGACATTCAAAAATTACAATAATGGTGAATCAGCACTTCATTGATCCAATCTCAATAAAAATTGTACTTCATTGGTGCCATTCAGAAGTCACAAAGTCAAAGAGTCATAATATGATAATGATAATGGCCCCATAAACAATGCTAATCAAATTCAGAAGACGTTTCATGAACATCAGAATAAAATCATGCCCTCTCCATTCACCAGGGATAAAAAGCCTTATGAGAAGTTCCTGAGTGCAGAATGCAAGATATATTGCCATCTCATTCGTCCCCCAGAACTGGAGGCTTTTCTTCTTAACGAAGTTCAGGGGATTTGGACGTTCAAGACTGTAGCATTTTGAGCAGGAACCAATAACATTCATAAACATAAAAAGAAATGCAAAACTACTAGATGGTGACCCTAAATGTGTGCATGGTTGTTTGCATATGTGATTGCTTGGTGCCATCTGCAGGGGGTACCCAAGAACAGATTCTGGGCCCCTTGCAGTTAAGGAAAATAAGCAGTTAAGGACAATGAATGATAATAAATATTTTGCACTAGGGTTTGTGGGTTTTTTTTTTCTCAACCAATGGTGTGCAGGCAGTCCCCAGATTACAAACCAGATCTGTTCCTTAATTCGGACTTTAAGTCAAATTTGTTGGTAATTCACATACACATACAGTACATAATAATTCCATCCATCCATTTTTTGAAACTGCTTATCCTGTTAAGGGTCGCCGGGGGTCAGGAACCGATCCTGGAGTCTATGGGCACAAGACATGGAACAACCCAGGATGGGGCGGCCACATAATAATTATACAGCAATAATAAAAGTAACTACATACGATACTGTACTGTACCTTGAACCAATGAATCACTGATGCCACGCAATGTTTTCATGTACATCACGAAGTATTACGAACCATCATATATAACCCAAATTATTTTATATAATATACTTTATGGCAGTCTGGTCCAAAGCATAGGTCGTCTATAAGTCGGACATTCTTAACCCGGGGACTACCTGTAATCACAGAATGAGAGCCAAGACGTGCCTTGCCAGAACCATAGCTGAGAATCCAGGTGAACCTGTGAAAGACTGAGCTTCACTCACCATAACATCATGTTCAGCTTGGATCATCAGCACTGCCTTCATCAAGATCTGCCAGGAACCTAAGGGTAATGATAGATGACCAGCTATCCTATGTTGACCACCTAGTAGATTCACTGTGTATAACATCAGGAAGAATAGGCCTTATTTGTCCATGTAAGCAGCTCAGCTTCTCGTCCAGGCACCTGTCATCTCACAAACAGAATACTCCTTACTGTAAAGGCTACCAGCTTATGCTATAAAACTGCTACAGTTTATTCAAACTGCAGCAGAATGTCTGGAATTCAACCAGTCAAAAGGCTCTAATGTAGGGTTCCTCAATTCTGGCTCTAGTGGACTAGAATGCAACACAGTTTGCAGGTTTGCATTAGAGCAGGGTTTCTCAACCCGGTTCTCGGGGACCACCAGACGGTCCATGTTTTTGCTCTCTCCCAATTCCCTGCCAATTGGGAGAGAGCAAAAACGTGGACCGTCTGGTGGTCCCCGAGGACTGGGTTGAGAAACCTTGCATTAGAGTCCTTAGCGCTGGCTTTCAGAGCCATTAACAGAATAACACCTGTTGCCATTAAGTTGCTCCTCATGACCTACAACCCATCTCACCCTTTTTGGTCAGCAAACAGCAGCCATCTGGATTTCCCCCACCTTTTGAAAATAAGTCTAAGTCCAGATGTTTTTCATATGTTCAATACCCATCTCTGACTGGAGCACTACAACTAGCTCATCCAACCACTGACTGTCCAGGTCTGTCTTCTACCTGCCATCTGCTATCCTGAATCTGGATGATGTGAACAGGTCTCTTGCTGGGTTCTTTTAATGTTATAATGTAATGTACAGCTCCTCCTCTGATGGAAGCTCAGCCTAGCTGCACTAATGCCTAGCTAGTTCCTTGACAGCTCTGAGACATACGTTTCCCTCTTTGCTACCTTGCTTTGGAAAAAAGCATCAGCTAAATAAATGCAAATAATACTCTTGGTATGTTCAATGAACCAATATTTCATGCCAATGCAAAAAAAATCTTTGCAAAAAGCCAAAGCCCTCCTTTAATGGACACACCACCGGAATTGAGCTTCTGCTGAATGCAAAACTGCCAGCTTCACATCTACTTGTAACATGCTGAGCTTACACTGTCTGTAAACATGCAGTATCATACAGGAGAGTGGAGTTCATTCTCCATGTGTCATATCTTCAGTAAATAAAACCATTGAAAAGAGGCAGCATGGTAACCAGAAATGTTAGAGAGCATTAAATGGTAAATGAACTGCATTTATATAGTGCTTTTCTACTCCTACAAATACTCAAAGCACTTTACAATTCATGCCTCACTTTCACCCATTCATACACTGGAACATAAGAAATTTACAAACGAGAGGAGGCTATTCGGCCCATCAAGCTCGTTTGGGGAGAACTTAACTAATAGCTCAGAGTTGTTAAAATCCTATCTAGCTCTGATTTAAAGGAACCCATGGTTTTAGCTTCCACTACACTAGCAGGAAGACTATTCCATACTCTAACTACACGCTGTGTAAAGAAGTGCTTCCTCAAATTTGTTTTAAAATGTTCTCCCGCTAATTTCCACTTATGGCCACGAGTTCTAGTATTCAGACTAATATTGAAATAGTCATTTGGCTGAACAGCATCCAGACCCATTAGAATCTTATAGACCTGAATCATATCCCCCCTTAGTCTCCTTTGCTCAAGGCTAAACAGATTCAGTTCCGCTAACCTCTCCTCATAAGACAGTCCTCTAAGACCAGGAATCATTCTCGTAGCTCTTCGTTGCACCTTTTCTAAGGCAGCAATGTCCTTCTTGAGGTATGGTGACCAAACCTGCACACAGTATTCTAGGTGGGGTCTTACCAAGGAATTATATAAGTGTAACATCACCTCCCTTGACTTAAACTCCACACATCTAGAGATATAACCCAACATTCTGTTCGCCTTTTTTATTGCTTCCCCACACTGGCGAGGGTGGGACATGGAAGCATCAACATACATACCGAGATCTTTCTCGTAATCAGCTACCTTTATTTCAGTGGAACCCATAAAATATCTGTACTTTATATTTCTGCTCCCTGCATGGATTACCTTACATTTATCTGTGTTAAATTTCATCTGCCAAGTATCAGCCCATTCGCTAATTAAATCCAGATCCCGTTGAAGCCTCTCTGCTGCTAGATCAGTATCTGCTACCCCGCCCACCTTGGTGTCGTCTGCAAATTTAACCAGTTTACTGTACGTATGTGTGTCAATATCATTAATGTAAATTAGGAACAATAGTGGTCCTAAAATTGAACCCTGCGGTACCCCACTATGAACGGAGGCCCACTGTGACATTGTGCCTCTAATATATACTCGCTGCTCCCTGTCAGTTAGCCAGTTTTTGATCCAAGCTGCCACAGTTCCTAAAATCCCTGCAGCTTTAAGCTTTAGCAAGAGCCGTTTGTGGGGGACAACATCAAAGGCCTTCTGGAAATCTAAGTAAATCACATCATAGGCCTTTTTGTGATCAATTTCACTTCAAAGAACATCCTCAAAGAACTCAAGTAGATTCGTTAAGCAGGATCTACCTCTCCTAAATCCATGTTGGCTATCCTTTATAATGTTATTTGCATCTAGGTAATCTACCATTTTCACTTGAATTATAGCTTCCATTATTTTTCCAGTAATGCTAGTAATGCTAGGTGAAGGCTGCCATGCAAGGGTTCAGTGTCTTGCTCAAGGACACTTTGATGGGGTCAGGAGGAAACAGGGCTTGAACTTGCAACCCTCTGGTTGCACTACCACCTGCGCCACCATCAGCCAAGTAAGATGGGGCAAAAGAGAATTTCCCCACAGGGATCAATTAAGTATTGTTGTTTGGTTCTACATACACAATGAATACATCGTTCATGATGGCAGCACTTCCAGCTCTCTTTTCTGGACATGAGTGGGTTCAGAGTTGGTTCAGAGCAGTGGGCATCCCCATCAGGCAGCACTTATGAAAACATGCCAGAATAATTAAAATCCCAGCTGCTCAAAAGTCTAATACAACAAAGTTACTTCATAAAATATATAAACCTCAATTCCAAGCAGTTCACAAATCATTACACTTTCAGAATAATTTGACTTCTTCTATTTTCATTGCAAATACGCACTACTGTTCATGCAACAAGAAATTAACTGTAAAACAGCACATCAGTATCAAAGTCTACTCCACTAAATTCTACAGAAAGTAGAATAAAAATGGCACAGAAAAAATTCAGAGCAGAATAAACATTTCTGACAACTAGTATTTATTAAAAAAAAAAAAACACATAGAAGATAATCCTGCTAATATTCCTACAAATGTGAGGCAAGAAAAGACATTCAACCATAAGGTATATGAATACGTATATACATGGATAGGTATATACATAAAGTAGTGAAAACATTCACAAGACTGGGAAGTGAAATTCTGATTGAAGATGTCCACTTTTCATTTGCGTATATTTAGACAGAAATTGATTTACGGGGATGTTTCACAAATCATTTATACAGATTTTTATAAGCATAGGGGATATCGTAAGCATCACAGAATATGTTAAAATTTGTAAAGCAGTTTCTCTTCAAACACAAATATATCTATTTTTATGAATATTTTGTTAGTGTTAAAATTCTATCCTCAATTATATTCTAAACACCATCTTCCCCATCCCTGCAAATATGTACATGGACTCAAACATGCATATCTTCTTACAACCAAACAGCCACTGTAAACAGTCACTCTCTGTGTACCATTAGTCTAGTAAAAACTGTCAGAGCCGTGTCAGAGGCAGTACTGAGTAAGGGGGGGAGGCAAGTGTCCTCCCATCGTAAATTTCAAAATAAATACATCTCATATCAGTGAAGGTAGAAGAAAGTCTTTCTGTGACTGACAAACAAAAAGCAACAATAAAATCCTCAGGATTTTGGCTGAAAATCCCCTTACCCTGAGACCTGCAATCTCACAAAACACCAATTCAACTCCTACCCCCCCCCCCAAAAAAAAAAACAAAAAACAAAACATGTAACAATGAATCCTAGCAGTGCATAATACATGAATTGGACTATTAAACTGAGTCACACACACTCCTCGGAAATGAACTGCCAAGTAAAATGTCTGTTCACCAATATAGCTCACAGAGAATGATAAGTGTAGGAGGGTGTTTCTAGGGGGGCGGGGCTGCACACTCAGAGGGGCTTGGTGGTCGTGTTGTAAACCAGGTGCTCTGCATCGTCCTGGACAGGCACGGGGGTGGGGTTAACAGGCACACGTTGGTGATGCACCTCCTCCTTCTTGGTCTTGAGGGCGCGGTACACCAGCACCGCCAACAGCACCGCCATGACTCCACCCAGCAGAAGGCCGATAACGACACCAACTGAGGCAGAACAGCAGACAGACACCAGCTCAGGACAATGGCCAGTGTTAATGACAGCACTGACAACCAGCATTAAATTACTGCATTCTCAGTTTTCTGGTTTTTAAATCCTCAGGTTCCCATCAAACCCTGATGGCTTCCATGATGGTGAAATGGGAATTGAGGACAAATATCAGCCCCGATGCACACAAAGTATGTCAATGATGGTTTTACCACCATCAGATCTTTGCTAAGTGTGATCTGGACTTGCATTCCTCTGGTGCAGTCAAAGCAACACTATTTACCCTGTTGGGGCACAGGTGAGATCTCAAGCTTAGAAGGCCTGTGACCGAACCCCAACGCTGGGCTTTAACTGATCACTGCAGAATTTGGAAAACTACTTCTTCATGACCTCATACATGCACACACGCACGCTTGTAGATTTACCTGTTAAGAGAAATGAAGCTTTCATTTTAGGTCTGTCATCTGCAATTCGACTAACATTTTACTTTTAGTGGCCATGCTGGCTTACGTTAGCGGCTATACCTGGAAGAGCCACCTACCAGAATGGCTTTTCTCCTCCTTGGAGCGCTCAAAAATTCCCCGCAAGAAGACGTCGTCCTCTGAAATAAGCACAAGTTAGTTTAGAGGATGGCCAGCCCGGTTTCAGCAGCCCCGAATGTATGCGGCACTCCTGCTACCTGTGATGGATTTGCAGGTGTCCAGGCAAGTGCTCTCTATGTCGAAATTGTTTGGGAAATTTCCGCAGCCACCGTAGATGAACTCGAAACACTTCCGGTAGATTGGGTTATAGTAGAAACGGGTCATGTAAGCCCGGCAGGGCCCAGTCTCTGGAGGCACCGTGCAGCGCACTGTGATGAAGAGGACAGTGCTGTGAGTTCTGCGCGGCTTCAGGGAACAGGCGAAACCTCAAACTGAAATGATGAGACTTACCTTCCAGTTTATCCACAGGGATATTCAGCAGGTGATTTAATGTCGTGTTTACTGGAGACAAGAAAAAAAAAAAGTCAGGCTACTCACTTTGATTTCACAACAAGCAGCAAATACGCAAGCATAAGCATCCCCACTTTATTAGCAGTTCAAAGACCACTGGTATATTTTTCTTTACTGTTTTTCACCAATATTTAAACCGCAGATTAGAAAAGAAACATTACACTGCAATTTTTTATTCTAACACACAAACTTTATTACTGTACTCAGAATATCTATCACTGCAGAGTTAAACTGATGCAGATTAGGAGCATAAAACTTAGTGCTATAAGAGGTTTTTAAGCTTTTCAGAAATATAACTAAACTCTTCTATTGAGAGATTCTGGGTGCCTTGATCCTGTTGCTGGTTGGCGGTTTTGAAAACGGGGAAGTGGGAACAGAGAGGATCAGCCAGGACCACTTACAGTACTGACAGGACGCTTCATCGCTGCCATCGTGGCACTGATTCAGGCCGTCACACTCCAGCTCGGCATCCACACAGCAGCCGTCGGCGCAGGAGAAACGCTGTGCTCCGCAGGGCTGGCCGCATACAGGGGCTGGTCAAGACACGGCAGCACAGTGACCAAGTACACGCCATTCATCTTTATCACCTTTCACAACAATGGTGTTAAAGTGTCCCAAAAGACAAGATGAGGTGTGTTTAGTGCAACAATGGGGCTGCACTTTTGACATTTCCTCTTGTTCCAGTATCGGCCTAGCGAGTTACCTTTGGTTTCAGGTGGATGGAACCCCCTACTGGCATGAGTAGACACTTCTGCAAGACAGGACAAACGGGAAACAGGGAGGTACCAGGGATTATTCTCAGCATATTAAGGACACTTTATATTCCTTTGTAGGCACATGACACATGCTGACACACGCACACACACTCGTGCAAACTGTTACCGGACGCGCCCATGCAGGTGTTGTTACACTCCGACTGGGTGAGGTAATTGTTCAGGTTGCTCTTGCACCCTCCGTACGCGAAGCTCTCGCACATTTGCGAGGAGGCGTTGTAATACCAGCGGGGGAAGTGGGCCCGGCAGGGTCCGACTTTGCTGGGGACGAGACAGTACCCTGTAAGAGACACAGACGTTTGGCTTGAGTCCCGCAGATTCCACAGCACTGTGGTTCATGTTGAGTCACACTGGGCCTGTGACCAGGAGCTCAGCCCATCAGGCACATTAAGAATCTCCAGCTTTCTAGGTGGAAACTTGAAGGCGTTTTACATATCCTGGTGGCATCCTCTTTAGGCAAAACTAATAACACAGCCGTCCCTACATTTCAGAATATTCAGTGTCCTCACTTTCACTTATCCAAAATTGAAAAATTAGTATGAAATTCTTCTATAGCTGCACAGTTTTGTTAAAAATTGCCCCAAACTGAGGATGAAAAGTTTTCAGTCCTCTTCCTCTCACATTGAAATGAGTTTCTTCTTCCAGCATTAATTGGTTAATTGGTCACCTTATTTTGTTCAGTTCCAGCTATTACTTTTCATGCTATATGATGACTGCAAAAAGAAACAAGGGAACTTAAATGGTGGGACTCCAGTCTGCATCCAGACAGAAGCAATGTAACCTGACCCGCACTATGGAAACCTCCCCATCAGCAAAATTAACTTACATACAGAAACCCTGCACACAAAGTCATGCATTTTAATATTCTATAATTGTAGAAATTAGCAATAAGAAACATGGAGTTGTCAAACAGTGAGGATTATTTTGTGGTCCTATCACTTCTGAGCAGGGGGAAAAAAAAAAAAGAGGTAAAATACTTCAAGCCATGAAGAGAAGGGAGAATTTCACCTGTTGATATAGGAACTGTGGAATTTTCACCATCATTTCCAGAAGTATTTCAGATTGTAAGTAGTCCAGTTTGATAAGCTACTAAGAATACTGGAACCACATATTAAAATTGCAATCCAGTTGGTCCTGAACAGTAGCTAGCAGTGTGTCTAAGATAGGGCGCACGTGCGCGTACGCAAACACACACACACTAGCCATAAGTTTAATAGGCACTGGAAATATTCATAAAAGATTATATTCAATATTTTTTAATGGATGTGAAATAATGCAGAAAATTTAACCTGTTCCAAGAACTTTACTGACAGACAAAAGTTTCAGAGTGGATGTGCAAACGTAACTCACACCACATGAGGTTGTATATATTTCAGATGAAATACATGGACTTGCTGTGCAATGGCCGCCAGTGAGCTGCAGATTCCCTATGAAATCCCACATTGACTGCTATACGAACATATTACACAGGAAGTCTAAAAGTCAGCAGTGACCTGGCCTGTTAACAAGTTACCAGGTGCCAGTCAGCTGGCCTCTCACCATATGTGGGTAAGAACGGCCATGCAATGCTAAGATGAATGACAGGTCAGGATGCTGCTGTCACCTAGCCACAGCTGCACACCTCCCAGCTGCAGGCCACAGCTGCACATCCACTGCATCTGCGCAGCCAAACCACATGGCATGTACAGCAGTAACCCCGCTTCACCTTCTCTCACAGAAAACTATGTTCTCATAGGAATCACTTCTGAGCAATGCCCCCCATTTCCTTCCAAACATGACTGTCAGAGAGATAATTAAACTGAGATGCATCGTGCCCATTGTCATGCCACCGGAGTCAGTTTAGAAGGCAGCCATGACACATCTAACTGAGTCTATAGATCCTTCTTGGGGCAAGAGAGCATGAAGGCACTGCAATTTCCCCAACAGCAATTGCAGCCTTGCAACTTGCAATGAGGTTCTGCCATAGATCCATTTCTAAGAGGATAATTATACCCAGTCTTGTAGGGGGTCGATGCAACCCAAAGCCTTTAAACAGGCAACGGTAACAACAAGCAAAAAAAATTCAGGTAGACTAAAAGCAGAGCAGTACTGCTGTGGCAGGAACTTCAACATAGCTTTGGCCATCAGTGTAAAGGCCGCCTCGTTTGGGGTGTTCCTCCATTTGTGAAATCGCAATTCAGGCTTAAAACCAGCCAGACGAGTTCCAAACAAAAGGAGCGGCTTCTCTAGGCTGCTGACGGGAACACTTCCTGTTTCAGAAGAAACTTCTTGGGAAGAACAGAGAACCATCCTATTTGTCTGGAATATACAATATGCTGAACCAGTTGTCATTTCCTGCCTTGGGTCTCACGCTTTTGGAGGGTACGACTACAACTTAAAGCATTATTCCATGTTGAAATGTTTCTTGTCAATGGTGAGGTGACAAATGAATCACATAAAAGGAATGTGGCACAGAAGTAAATATCAACTGCATCATAGAAGTTTGCCGCTCCTCCAGTATCAACTGATCGCTACACTGTTTCTGCCCAACAACAAATTCATCGGAAATACACAGGAAGTCCAGTGAAAGTACACAAGGGTTAACAGGGGTCCAGTATTATCAAGCATGTTAGCACACGACAGCAACACATCAAATTACACACAAGTTAGAAAAACTAGTTCACTGGCATGCATTGTTGTCAGACGAACAAAATTTGTTTATAAATGCGAGCATTGGTTGGACCTGAATGTTATTACCCTCGTATTTGCCAGTGGTCACTAAATGAAATAGTCGCTAAATGAGGAGAGGGTGTATAGGTAATTTATGTACAAGACAACTGATAAGACATGACATCTAAAAAGTGTCAAAAATACTTCTTCATAAAACAAATAGGAAAGGACAACTCCATACGATATGGGTCATCCAGCCTATAGATACAGCCACCTGCCACTCAGCATATTACAATACAGTTCCAATGTGCTTCAGACTGGGGCTCAACAGCTAACCCGTAATCAGCACTGCATCTCCACAGTGCAGTGGTTTGCTTTGCTAGGTTCTCACCTGGCTTTACCATATTTACAGGCTGACCTCACAGCCTCGTACCGATGTTACAGTATTACACATCAGACTATTACACTAGGTATCGGACAATATGATCACCACCTTGCAGATCAGACACTTTACATCAATATTGCTAATTGCAGTTGACTAACACCTATGTGGCAGACAATTAAGTGATGTGATTGATTGGGCAATGGGGGGCTAATGGATAGGGAAGCAAATGCAATTCTTACATTGCTAGAGAGCTTGATTAAGATAAGGCTTTTTCTTACCTTCAATTTGGCACAAATATTACAGCTCAGTCTTGCTAAAATATTTTTACTCAGTCATAGGAAAACCTAGCAAGTTTTGCAACTGTAATAATTATTCATTTTCAAGATTATCTAGCATATGTTTAAAAATCAGTTTAAAGTTTACCTCCGCTGTTTTTGCCTGAGCAATGCATGTGGTCTCCAAAACAATCATTTTCATCCTTGCTGTTTAAATCACTCCTAGATGGGTTTGCGAGATATTCAGGTTGATCTCCTTTGTTTCATAAATACCCCAATATTTATTATAAACAAAATCACATTGCAATATTTGAAAAATTTCAAAAAATATTTTATTTCTTGTTATGCTATCCTTATCTTCTGGTATCTGTTCTTCCAACCAGATTGCAATTATATCTTGTGTCACTTCATTTGTCCACGCATTCATTATTATTAATTTTATTATTTTTTTTACTCCTGTGATATAATAGGTCAACTGGAAAAAGTCCAATACGAACAAGCTGAAAGGAGCCATATTCGCACCTATCGTAGTGGAGTCAAACATACTTCGGTCAATAAATCGATTCCTCTCCCGTGCATGTATACTGGGACAAGGACAGTAGTCCGATTAAATGGCGTAATTGAGCTATAACCGTAGCTCAACTAAGCTGTGCAGGTAAACAAAGTGACTGACGTACCCTGAGCAAGGTACTGCCCCCAAACACTGCTACATGGGTGCTGAATTAGCTGCCCCCTGCTATGTCACATGTGGTTAAATGCAGAGGACACATTTCCTTGTTGTGCACTGTGTGCCGTGTTGTGTCAACAATGACAACTAATCACTTTCACTTCACTTGACTGGAACCAACAGAGGTGGATAATTCTGATCCATAAAGTAAAAATTCAGACCAAAATTATGTTTCAAATGACCAGTACAGAGTCACAGTCACAAAGTATTCAATGAGTTGGATGAAGCAAAATCTTGGTCTGGAGTTTTACCTCTGGGAACCAATGACCATTTTCAGTATGTAATGAACTACAGCCAATGAGTGAAAAGGCCCCTGTACCACCAGGGGTCACAGCACCAGGGAAGTAGGTGTCTGCAGGTTTCTGTTTTCTTATTAAAGTAATATCACAGATAACAGAAGCACTCTGTGCTGTGGTTATGCATTGCTTTACTACAAGAGGAGGCAGCCCTGATCCTGCAGTGCCGGTATCCAGCAGGTTTGCCATTCCACCTAGTATGTGATGAACCACACCTGATCTCAGGCAGACAGTAACTCCTCAGGCAGGGCAGAAAACCTGCTGGGCACCGGCATTACAGGATCAGGGATGCCCACCCCTGGTTTATGACATCATGCCACTAACAAACCTCTAACAAATTAGTGGGTCTGCAGGTACTCACGTGCTGTTTCCTTGGGAGACAGGACCCGTACAGTGACCTGAGCAGAGTCTGACTGCCCCTTGGAATCTGTGACGGTCAGCTGGAACACGTACTCGCCCGGATGCAGGTTGGAGAGCTTCACCTGGTCCTCCAGCTCCGTTTTCTGGAACACCAAGTTTCAACACTGCAGTGCTTTTGGTACTGAATAAAATAGCCATATCACCAAAAGAGTCCTTTAGTCCAGGGGTGGCCAATCTTATCCAGAAAGGGCCATTGTTTATGCGGGTTTTCACTGCAACTCTCTCGTCAGATTACTAATTAGAGGACTGATTGGCTGAACAGTTCTCACACCTGGATTTGAACAGCTGGCCTAAAGATCACCCCAAACTCCTGCATACACACCAGCCCTTTGCAGATAAGACTGCCCACCCTTGCCTTAGATTATAGCGCCTTGACACAACAGTTCAACCTACCTTGTTCATCATCTGGATCTTAAGCATCACTTCCCAAATTGTTAAAACCGAGGTAATATCCTTTACAAATAAAGCCATGGACATCTCCATAATACAAATTATATATACTATACTAACCTATTATAATTTAATCAATGTTACATAAGTGTACAGTATTACAGCATAGACTAGATGTGTTATTAAAGAAAAACAAAACCTGTACTTACTCTGGATTAGACAGAACAGACCCATATACATTATATGTGAAGTGGCATACTGAACGGATTTTTGTAACAGCTGATTATTCTGTCCAGTTAGATGCAAAAATCCTACCTCCACAGTGACCGATTCGTTCCCACTTAGCAAGGTCCACTGGTAACTAATGATCTTATGATCATCTCGGCTCTGGAAGCCATTCAGAAGCACGTCGGTCGTCGGTTGAACAGTCATGTCCTCCCCAGCGTTGGCCACAGGAGGCCGGTCATCTTTTCCTTCAAGAGGGCAGACAAGTCCACATTGAAATGCGCATTGCCAACTGTTATTCAAAAGGTAAAATTCGGAATAGAGAATAAAATTCCTTTTAGAATAGACATATTTCTTTAGACCAGTGACCCTATCCATCTGGTTCTTAATTCGCAGTTACCAAAAAACAAACTTACAGACATTTAAATAGTTCTCTGGATGTTTTGAAATCCTTTCCCCACCCAGAAACAAACAGCGCCGGTGTTCTGTCGAAAAATACTACCTATCGAGACGTGCTATCGAGCCTTTCTGCGCATGTGCAGTTCCACCGTTTTGGGATTAGGGTTAGGTTTTAGGGGTTAGGGTTAAGGTAAGGGTTTTAGGGGTTTAGGGTTAAGGCTATCGATTAGCACTACGGTAGCATTTTTCGACAAGGCAGCATATATCGACAGAACACCGGGATAGATTTAATCAATGGTTTTGTGAAGGCTTGTGATGAAGGCACGTAAAATACTCACTTGGAGTTTTTTGGTGGCCGTCCAGGAAGTTATCGAAGACACTCTTTAAGATGTAACTGTTGAATCCCGTACGTTTTACAAACGTGCAAACATGTCTGTTTGCGTACAAACAGTCGAAAAGATAGCAGCTTTTCACGGCGTCTCCCTCCACATTCTGCTCCAGCATGGCCAGGTTACAGGTGCCATGTTTGCAGCAAGCTTGCACACAGTCTTCGGCGTGCTCCACGGGTGGGGAGTCGATGAAGGTGGCCCCGTTGTTAACCGAATCTGTTACATCTACGAAAAAGTCCTTCTTCCCTTTCTTGAAATTTGCCAGGCAGTGCTCGTCGACGCACTCGGACAATCTTTGAATTAAGATCAGCGCGAAGCATAATAACAATCCACCGAAAAACTGAGTCATTCTTTAGGTGAACGGCCTTTTTTCTTTCTAAAATAAACGCAAAAACACAGAGATAAAAAATTTATATCAAAAGCGAACGACTCCCAGATGCTGGTCTGGTCATTTGTCTTAAACAAACATTTTAGATAACACGTGAACGTATAGCCAGAATAATATACAGCTTATTTATAGCTAATAACTTGCAGTATAGTTTGTATACTTACATAGCTCGCAGTCTGTTCTGTAACGAAAGTAAATAAAAAGAACGAAGAAAGCCACTTTTTGTCACGATTGCGATAGCAACACGGCTTCCTCCCAGTTTGGACCTGTTGAATTGAGGAAGTACGCTGGAGCGCCGCTCCTTGCCGCAGTTGTGACGCAGCCAACCTGGGGCTCACCTGCTAGCGCCCTGATGTCAGCGGGCGGCAAGTGCGCCGAAAGCTGCCAAAAGCCGCAGCGTAAACACACTCGCATTTTAGGTCCACACAGCAAGCCAGGAAATATGGAGACTGAGGGCCTGTACTACGAAGCGTGATTACTGGTTTATCGGGGTAACTTGTCGGATTTAAGGTAGTCTGGGCAAAATGTACGTGAACGAATATGAAGTCCATTTAAACTGTGGTACCTAAATCCGACAAGTTACCCCGATAAGCCAGTAACCCTGCTTCGTAGTACAGGCCACGGATCCGTCAAATGCATCCATATGCGTTGTAAATTTATTAATTTTTTTATGTTTTTTCCTGCATTTTTTCCCGCGTATAATAGAAAGTTTTCCAATATGTGCGCTAGAATGTTTGAGTCGCGGCATTCGGCGTAGTTGGATTTGTCTTTATGACAAATATGATCGAGTTCAATTTGTTCAGTTTGTTTATTAATCCAATTTTTATTGTTTTGAATCATAAAACGTGGTCTATGTATATTGCATATACCTATCAATAATAAAACTCTACGTGTGTATAATATAGTAAGCAAGATAATTTTAGTTATAGGCCTACATATGGGGAGCTCACGCATTAGTAAATTGTGTCATTTGTCATGCTCCCAGATTGTTTTTTTAGCAACGTCCAACAGGATTCAGAACTAGTCACCTACGGAACTGCGTGTGTCATTTTATCTCATCTTCTGTTCGTTTTGAATGTGATACTCATTGCAGATTTTGGAAGATAATTTAATTTCATAGGCAACTTTGCACGTATTTCCAAATATTATAGTGAAAACATGTTCAAAGATACAGCATTAAAGACGTTTCCAAGTATGTGCCCAGCGATGCGTTGGACCCCGTCCTGGGATGTTTCACTGCCTTGCGCTCGTGGCGTCCGGAATAGGCTCCGGACCCCCAGTGACCCGGCACAGGACCGGCGGGTATAGAAAATTGAAGGATGGATGGACAAACGTACGTTCGCCGTTGAGGGTTATACCGCTTAAACGTAACATTTAGATAAGTCCACAAGGGGGCAGTCACGAACTTACATCAAATGTGTGCATATATCTTTTATTTATCCAACCGCTTATGCAGTACGGGAGCTTGAGCCGGGAAGCATATGGAACAAGGCTGGGAAAACCCTGAACAGGATGCCAGTTAATTGCACGGTATATACAGTACAGTGCGCAATTTAGAGACACCAGATCCCCTGAACAAAAGTATCTGCCAAACTAATAAACAAACAAATAAATATAGTGACGATCAAAATTAGAGAACGAGACGTTTTCGTAATATACAAAGTCACAGCTTATCTGAATTCAATGTTATTCTAACCTGAATAAGTGCATTTTAATGATATTTCATTGGTGAAAACTATGCCGCATGACAAAATAAACAGTTTAAACAGAAGAAGACATGCGTTGAAAATTAGAGAACGATTTGCTATACTTGACAGTTTTTGGATCAAATCTTAAATATCTTAAAATATCTGGCAACCCAATCTAATTGGCAACATTGGTAGGGGTTTTGCAAGACGGTGGATCTCTCCAAGGTGACTGAAATTTTGTGACGACAGGATGTTCAGATGAAGGCTGAAAAGATGACTCTCTTAGCTATTGAGAGAGAAGTTAGTCATTCCATGAGCTTCATTTCTTGAATATTGAAACTGTACAAAGAAGCAGCCATTCAAATCTAATAAACTGCCTGGTCACCCACATAAGACGAGTGTGCAAGGGAACAGGATGATAGGGAGACTTTCAGTGGGGGACCAGTTCAACACTGTAACTGGAATTGCTCACCAAATCAGTTCTGGACAGGGCAAGAATTTGTCTTGACAGGGTCTTGCTGTCTGGAACAATATGGACTAAAAGCCCACTTCACAGTGACCAAGCAGTTCATCAGAATGAAAAGGCCTGAAAGCCTGGCCCTTTGCTGAGGAGCATGCTGTTTTGACAGAGGAGAACTGATGCAAAGTTAGTTTCAGTTATGAAATGAAGTTTAATTTAGTTGGTTCAGATGGAATTTATGTTCTGTGGGCGCTGATGTGCCAGTTATTGAAAGCAAGGGCCTCTATGCTTTCTATACATTTCTGAAAGTTGTAACCATTAAAAAAAAGTTGACAGAATTAATTTGTATGCTTTTTCTAAAAAAAATTCAACCATTCATAGCTGATGAAATATGATTAAAATACATGTCTTCTATTTATGTTAGAATAACTTTGAATTCAGATAAGCTATGACTTTGCATATTACAAAAATGTCCCTTGTTCCTTAATTTTGATCGGCACAGTAAATAGATGTGAATGCAATGTAGAAAATGTAAATGTTTCTAGATGTGCAAACTTCACACAGCAGATAGAGAGGGATCCTTTTCTACTTTTACTATCTTTTGACTCCATATCTAGCTCATGTTGGTCATGCAGCTATTTCAAACAGTTTGTGCAGATAAAGCATCAGTTAAATTCACTGCTTTCAGTGACAACACATTTCTTAATTACTCTCTGACATTTAGTGACATTTAATAATCTTAATAATTCATTATTATTCCATTTATATTATTTTTTCATAGGTTAAAGCGTCATCATCCTGATCCTTTCTCTTCTACCCCTACTATCTGATAGCTCTCTGTTCTCTATTCGTAACACACACACAAGCTCCTTTTATTAGCATCCTTCATAAAGAACAAGGAGCAAGTGAGCGAGGGATGGAGAGAGGAGGGAAAGGAGAAAAACAACAGTGTGAGAGGAACTCAGAGTAGAGCGAGGGAGGATTCTCAGTTTCCTCCGCTGTTTGCCAAGGGACTCAAAAAGCATGGCATCAGAGGCGAGCTCTCAGCCCAGAGTGATGTTCCACACCTCGGAAAAGGAGAAGGAGGATGAGGAATGCCCCCGGTGCACGCTTGTCAAGCTGACAGTCAAGTACAACCGCAAGGACCTGCAGAGAAGGCTGGACATCGAGGAGTGGATAGAGGGCCAGCTACACCTGCTCTATGACTGTGAGGTAAGCACACAGCCAGGCCTGTGCTCAGCACAAACACAGGAATCATTGCAATGTATTTTACAGTTATACAATTCAAAATATTTAAGGAAGTCTTGTGAAGGATACTGCTTAAAGATACTATGAAACAATAGAAACACATCCAATTATTTTAGAAACATTTCCATAACGTTAATATTGTAGTAATTTTACTTGCAGATGCATTTCGATATTTAAAGGATTTGTAGATCTTTAAAATATGTTGTTTTATCTGAAGACTAGTGCTGATAATTGAAGTTCTTCAAATACACCACGGAACAACTATTACAATATAAATTGTACATGGACCACCAGTTAAGTTATTTATTTATTTCATGCACAATATTGTTAATTCTCGGTGTAAACTCTTGGCAGTTTATTTTTGGACAGTATGTTTGTATCAGCAATTTATGCAGTTTGCTGCTGTATGCAAATGAATTTCCCCTGGGATCAATCTTATCGTTTTATAATGGAATACAAGGGCTGAATTATAAATATTACCCACAAAGATATTTTCACTGTTTATTTGCTCATTTCCACGGTAGGTGTCACGGTAGAAAAAAAATTCTCTTGTACTTGAGTTACTAATCCCATGCTCTCGATTTAGTAATTCATGCCGTCACGTTACTAGTCTGTGTGCTTGAGTTAGTAATTCATGCTCTATGAGTGGTGATTAACTCGAGAGTACTAATTACTAACTGGAGAGCATGTATGAGTAACTCCATCCATTTTCTGAAATCCATCCATCCTTTTTCTGAAACCACTTAATCCCAACTGGGGTCATGGGGGGACCTGAGCCTGTCCCAAGAACAAAGGACGTAGGCAGAAACCAATCCTGGGCAGTCGCCAACACATCACAGGGTACACACACTCACAGGGCCAATTTAGACTCACCAATCAACCTATCCTGTATGCTTTTGGACTGTGGGAGGAAACCGGTGAAAACCACACGAACACGGGGAGAGCGAGAGAACTCCACACAGAAAGGACCCGCGACCAAACCCAAGACCTTCTTGCTTTGAGGCAGCAGCACTAACCACTGCGCTACCACACCACCCATATGATTGGCTCGACAGCACAATATTTTTTTCTACCATGACACCTTAGGGGCTCCATAGGGCTCCGTAAGTACATGCTCTCGAGTTAGTAATCCGTGCCCTACTAACACGAGCGTACGCATTACTAACTACAGCCATGGCCAAACGTTTTGAGAATGAAGTATTGGTTTTCACCGTTTGCTGCTTCAGTGTTTGTAGATCTTTCTGTCAGATGTTTCTATGGTATACTGAAGTATAATTACAAACATGTCAATGGCTGTTATTGACAATTACATTAAGTTTATGCAATGAGTCAATATTTGTAGTGTTGACCCTTCTTTTTCAAGACCTCTGCAATTCACCCTGGCATACTGTCAATCAAGTTCTGAGCCAATTCGTGAGTGATGGCATCCCATTTGTGCATAATCAAAACTTGGAGTTTGTCAGAATTTCTGGGTTTTTGTTTGTCTACCCACCTTTTCAGGATTGACAAGTTCTCAATAGGATTAAGGTCTGTGGAGTTTCCTGGCCACGGACCCAAAATGTTGATGTTTTGTTCCCTGAGCCACTTAGTTATCACTTTGCCTTATTGCACGGAGTTCCATCATGCTGGAAAAGGTATTGTTCATCATCAAACTGTTCTTCGATGGTTGGGAGAAGTTGCTCTTGGATGTTTTGGTACCATTTTTTATTCATGGCTGTGTTCTTAGGCAAAATTATGAGTGAGCCCACTCCCTTGTCTGAGAAGCAAACCCACACATGAATGGTCTCAGGATTCTTTACTGTTGCATGACACAGGACTGATGGTAGCGCTCAGTTTTTCTTCTCCAGACAAAGTTTTTTCCGGATGCCCCAAAAAATTGGAAAGGGAATTCATCAGAGAAAATGACTTTACCCCAGTCCTCTGCAGTCCAGAGTATCAGTCTGTCCCTGACTTGGAGAGAACTGGCTTCTTTGCTGCCCTTCTTGACACCAGCCCATCCTCCAAAAGTCTGCCTCATGCTGCATGCAGATGCTCTCACACCTGCCTGCTGCCATTCCTGAGTCAGCTCTGCACTGGTGGTGCCCCGATCCTGCAGCTGAATCAACTTTAGCAGACGGTCTTGGCGCTTACTGGACTTTCTTGGGCGCCCTGAAGCCTTTTTCACAACAACTGAACCTCTCTTTTTGAAGTTCTTGATGATCCGTTAAATGGTTGATTTAGGTGCAGTCTTCCTAGCAGCAATACCCTTGCCTGTGAAGCCCTTTTTGTGCAAAGCAATGATGACTGCACATGTAACCATGGTTAACAGAGGAAGAACAATGATTTCAAGTGCCACCCTCCTTTTAAAGCATCCAGTCTGCTGTTCTAACCCAATCAGCATGACAGAATGATCTCCAGCCTTTTCCTCGTCAACACTCTCACCTGTGTTAACAAGAGAATCACTGAAATGATGTTAGGAGGTCCTTTTGTGGCAGGGCTGAAATGCAGTGGAAATGAGTTTTTTGGGATTAAGTTCAGTTTCATGGCAAAGAGGGACTTTGCAATTAATAGAAATTCATCTTATCACTCTTCATAACATTCTGGATATGCAAAATTGCCATCATAAAAACTGGTGCAGCAGACTTTGTGAAGATTAATATTTGCGCCATTCTTAACTTTGGGCCACAGCTGTAGAGAGAATGAATTATTAACTCGAGTACACGGATTACAAAAAAAAAAAAATTCTACCGTGACATCTGAGGGGCTCCGTACATTTAAAGCAATATCAGCATATGTTGCTTACAGTGGTCTAATCGAAGGGGGGGCATGCTGCTACATTGGTTTTGTTGCCTCATGCAACAACCCTGAGTGGAGCACGTTCTCTCTGTGTCATCGTTGCGTCTCCTCTGGATTCCCCCCAAAGTCTAAATAGCTGCTGAGGTTAATTGGAGCTACCAAATTGCCCATAGGTGTGACTGGTGTGAGCACCTCGCCATGAGCTGGCCTGGTCTGGGCTGTTCCCTGCCTTGTGTCTGTATCTTCTGGGATAGGCTCTGGACCCCCCACAACCCTGCACAGGACAAGTGGGTATGGAAGATGGATGGATGCATGGATGATCTAATACGGCTAAACTCATAGCTGTCAAGTCTCCCGTTTTGGCCGGGAAACTACCGTATTTTACCCCTCTTTCCCGCCGTCCTCCCGTATTAGTATTTTCCTGTAAATCTCCCGTATTATAATTTTTTTAAAAATTCCTCTGCCTCTCCAAACTGAACTGTCAGTAGCCTCGCGAGAACTGCCACCTGCTGTAGTCTGCAGGTCATTTACAACATTGACCAGGTCATAAATGCGGAGGTTAAAATGGCAATACTGTGTGCCAAAAACAACGTTACTTTCACCTTCTGTGACGACTTCAACAAGGATACAAAGTCTGCAACAAATAGGTATAATAAGTCATTAGTGAATGCCAGAGAGCCACGAGTGAACATGAGAAATTAAAAGAAAATTTGTAATGAAAATAAAATGTAAATGACAAGTGGTTATTTTAGATTTCTTGTACACCTGTCTTAAAATGTAAGGGATACTGGAGCTTGGTTGGGGTGGTGGGATGGGTCATGGTGGGTGCTGGAAAATTTCCTTTATTTTCAAATCCAAAACTTGACAGGTATGGCTAAACTCCCTCCAGGTCTTAGCATGTTGTTGAACCACGTCGGTGGCATTCATATGACAGTATATCCATTACCCAGAATCAGGGTGACCGTGGGTCACAAACAAAGGGTGTGACAGTGAAGTTGTCATGTAGCCAGTCCAGTAAAATTAATATGAATTTCTGCAAAAACACTTATAGGAATGACTAATTATACTTAATTTATTGGTACATTCTCTTATTTTGTCCCTCTCATACTGTCAGGACCAAGGGCCCACCTGCCTCCCCAGTCTCTTCCGGCTCTAAAGCTGGAAGCACCTGAAAGCGGTTAGACACCGTTACTTCAGGTGATGCCGCCTCTGTGAATTGTGTACGCCCTTTTCTACGTCTACGACCTACGTTCACCCAGCTCTCTAGACCTACCTGTTCATCATTCTCCCCCCTCCCCGCTTGTGACGTACACATAGTCTCCCTAGAAGGCATATTAACTCTCTCCTTTAACTCATTGTTATGCTGGATGAGAGCCAGTCGCTCCTCTAGGTCACGAACCTGGACCATGAGTGAGTCAACTAACCTACATCGCTCGCAGACGAAGTCCGACTGGACACAAGCATCCAGAAGGGCAAACATCTTGCAAACACAACACTGAGCTGGCCCCATAATTACCTAACTCACTATGTCCCCGTCCTTTACTCCCAGCCCAGTATATTAATATAGAGTATTTAAACTTTTAGTTGATCTAATTAACGTATAGTTAAAACTTAGATACTCCTGCTTAATTTTGAAATCATTAGTTATTTTCCAATTGTGGTACAGAGCCCTTTTCCTCCTGACTTAATTCAGTGTAGGAGCAATTGCATAAATATAGATACAATTTGTTTAAAAAGTAAATTTAATGTAAAAGAAACACTACCTTTTTATGAATTATGAAATATAAAATTGTTATGAAACAGAATAGGGCTTTGAATTCAAATATGTCTTGTCAGTCCATAAAGTCCAATCAAGCTCCCATGTGTACAAGTACACAAGAATTTCACATCTCCCATCATGCTCTCCTGTGAGACACGCATGCAGGTGAGGGCAAAGTGACCACCCCTAAAGCATGATTTGGGCTTATGGGCCCAACAGTGATATGATCACGCTGCCGACTATGGGATTCAAACCAGTGACCCTCCAAACACCGGTAGAGATTCCTGACCCACAGAGCCCAACACTGCCCCTACTGACAGGGACCTTTCATTACGCAACTTAATACATTTCACAATGGTTTTATTTTGAAAATATTTAGTTTAATGATACAGAACTGGTATATACACTCACCTAAAGGATTATTAGGAACACCTGTTCAATTTCTCATTAATGCAATTATCTAATCAACTTATCACATGGCAGTTGCTTCAATTCATTTAGGGGTGTGGTCCTGGTCAAGACAATCTCCTGAACTCCAAACTGAATGTCAGAATGGGAAAGAAAGGTGATTTAAGCAATTTTGAGCGTGGCATGGTTGTTGGTGCCAGACGGGCCGGTCTGAGTATCTGCTCAGTTACTGGGATTTTCACGCACAACCATTTCTAGGGTTTACAAAGAGTGGTGTGCAAAGGGAAAAACATCCAGTATGCGGCAGTCCTGTGGGCAAAAATGCCTTGTTGATGCTAGAGGTCAGAGGAGAATGGGCCGACTGATTTAAGCTGATAGAAGAGCAACTTTGACTGAAATAACCACTCGTTACAACCGAGGTATGCAGCAAAGCATTTGTGAAGCCACAATACGCACAACCTTGAGGCGGATGGGCTACAACAGCAGAAGACCCCACCCGTTACCACTCATCTCCACTACAAATAGGAAAAAGAGGCTACAATTTGCACGAGCTCACCAAAATTGGACAGTTGAAGACTGGAAAAATGTTGCCTGGTCTGATGAGTCTCGATTTCTGTTGAGACATTCAAATGGTAGAGTCAGAATTTGCCGTAAACAGAATGAGAACATGGATCCATCATGCCTTGTTACCACTGTGCAGGCTGGTGGTGGTGGTGTAACGGTGTGGGGGATGTTTTCTTGGCACACTTTAGGCCCCTTAGTGCCAATTGGGCATCATTTAAATGCCACGGCCTACCTGAGCATTGTTTCTGACCATGTCCATCCCTTTATGACCACCATGTACCCATCCTCTGATGGCTACTTCCAGCAGGATAATGCACCAAGTCACAAAGCTCGAATCATTTCAAATTGGTTTCTTGAACATGACAATGAGTTCACTGTACTAAAATGGCCCCCACAGTCACCAGATCTCAACCCAATAGAGCATCTTTGGGATGTGGTGGAACGGGAGCTTCATGCCCTGGATGTGCATCCCACAAATCTCCATCAACTGCAAGATGCTATCCTATCAATATGGGCCAACATTTCTAAAGAATGCTTTCAGCACCTTGTTGAATCAATGCCACGTAGAATTAAGGCAGTTCTGAAGGCGAAAGGGGGTCAAACACCGTATTAGTATGGTGTTCCTAATAATCCTTTAGGTGAGTGTATATATACCAGAAAACCCTCATAACATCATTACAAAAATGAACCTAGTGTAAGTATTCATGCTGTAAATTCAGATGAAATTCAGCAGTATTACATTAGGTGATTTTTGGGCAAATACAGAGAGAAATATTGAGAAATATTGGGACATGCGTTGCCATGGTTACTTGAATTGAGCAGATGCAACTGAATATTTCTGTCTTGGGTACAATTCATGAAAAAGTTTGGACTAAAACAGACAGTATATATAAAGAGTTAAGACTGTGAGGATTCTTTAGAAATATTACTAATACTAATTGAATATTAGTTGGCAATAATAATAATCAAAACTTAATCCCCATGGTGAAACTGTATTTACACGTCCCTCAACCTGCTCTTTGTGGAGTAAGTTGTCTGCGAAGGGCAGCCACCAGGGGCGGATTAACGCACAGGCTAGATATGGCTTAAGCCTAGGGGCCCCACGTGTGCCAGCCTGCAAGGGGGCCCCCATTGGCGCGGAGCGGGGCTTGGTTGGGGGGCCCACAGACTACTGTAGCCTAGGGGCCTCTGTACACCTTAATCCGCCCCTGACAGCCACCCATAGCAGCGCCCAGGGAGCTGAGGGTTAAGGCCCTTGCTCAGGGACTCGAAGACATGCTGAGTCGGGGTTTGAACCAGCAACCTTGTGATTACAGGCACACAGGCTTAGCCCACTGAGCCACTTACTTTAATAACATAAGTTCTATCTATCTATTTATTTCTCTCTCTCTCTTTCTCTGTTCTCCTTCCAAAAATCTCTGGCTTAACTGTTATGCTGTGTTGAAACAAAGCCCATACATTTTCTTCTGCAACTACTTTTCAAAAGAGCCTAATAGTTCACAGCATGTCCTTCTATAATATTACACCATAAGTGTTCTAAGTTCAGATATCAGCAGGACTGCCAATGGTTTGTCCTTGAAATGATACTGTTCCATTTCCATGTGTAAAGTATGAGTGTTCTAAGTTATATTTTGCAATATCACACTAAATCAGAAAACTCATAAAAATTACTAAGTAAATTGACTAATTAAAATTAGTAATTATGAGTACCTACTGTTCTACTAATTAGGACAAAACAGAGCTTTGTCTTTCTAATGTTATGCTAAATTGTTTCAGTACCCTTTTAATTTACAAAATTCTTCATTTTACAGATTAAAAAATGGCCACACAGCCCTTTAACTTCACATCCATAAAGAATTTACTTGATTGACATGTATTTGAATGAAGCTATAGTATAATTGCTGTTCTCTCTGACGTGTCTGTCCAATAATACAAATGTTTCCCTGTATATCCATTTCCCTGAGATTTGCCTCATTAAAGGGTGTTTTCTGCTTGTGTCTCTAGGAGGATGACATACCACAGTTAGAGATTGACATAGATGAGCTGCTTGAGCTGCCAGATACTGAGCAACGATCAAGACTGCAAGTAAGAGTCATCAGGCCCTGTATCAATCAGTATCCTTCCCATTCCATATTCACAGAGATCACCAGCTAATCAGAATCCCTCCAATTCCATTTTCACAGAGATTACCACCCAATCACGATCCATCCCATTCCTTTTTCAAAGAGTTCACCAGTCAATCAGAACCCATCCCATTTCACACACGCACTTAAGTTTTTATTCACTTCTGTATAAATTTGTTTGTAATATCTTCCCAGGACCTTCTTCAAGAATGTGCAAAGCCGAAAGAGGTAAGTGTACACAGCAATGCGACAGCAGTCATTTGACTTTATGTTTTTCATGGGAGCTGTGATAATGGAGGTTAGTTCTCTACCCTGTTCTATATTGTTTGAACTCTACAGTATCTTTTGTTCCTGCTAGGAGTTCATCAATGGACTCCTGTATCGAATGAAGGGACTTCGCAAGATGTCAGTAACCTTGAAAAAGTGAGCGGTTTAGAGGGGGCCAGTTTTAGGGCCATCGTAAATGCCTTGACCTTCACTAGACCCTCATCTAGACAGAAGATGCTGATTTGGACTGTCTGCGTGATCTTTGCTTGTCCAGTTTCTGTCAAGACCACAGATTGCTCTAAAACCTTCATGAGTCAGTGTGGGTCTCAAAGCGAACTATCTGACAGACATTCTGTTAATGTTGATTGGCCATGATGAATCTTTCTGTTATACATTTTTTGTTGTTTTGTCAATAAACAAATGTGAGACGTCTTTCTTGCTTCATCCATCATATTCCAGTATGTCCTGTAATCCAGCAAGGAAAAGTAATTTTTCCAAAGTATTCCATAATGTGTTAAAAAAAACAATTTTGGTTAGGTTACATTGTTGCCAAAATTAGCCTTACATTCTTTCTTTGGCTCTGTGGTGCAAATATTTTTTAAAAGCCCACTTTCTAGGTAAACGCAGATACTATGCATTGGTCCAGTAGTAGCTAGAAGTAAAACACACTTGTTTTTGTGAGATTTTATTTCTACTCTTATATTGATGATTAAAGCCCTATAGAATGTTGAATTCTTCAATGTTTGAAGGTTCATGTTGCAGAAAGCAACAAAAAAGGAAATGCTGGAGGAACCTTTAGACTTAGTGGCCTTATTGTCCCTATGAAATATAGTACAGTGACATACACAGCTGCCGTTCCAGGTCCCTTAGTGACTGGGCGGGGGGAGGAGGGGTCACAGCTCGAGCTCAGCTTCAGTACTGCCTGGTACTGCTGCTCTGCCAAATCACAGCTCGTCTCTGATTATAGTACAAAGAACGGTAGTGGGTCTGTGAACACAAATTGACATCTTTTTTTTTCTTCAAACGAGTTTCATTTAATTATTGTTTTTTATTAGTTTCATTAGGAGTAAATTTTCAGCACTGTTGAATTCTGTTACAGTTGCAATTGTTTGTTTCTTGAAGTAATCATGGTGTTCTCTCTGTTAAATCCTGACTGTTCTTAATCCTACTTAGAATTTACAGTTATTGTTCATTGTTAATAGAAAATAGCAAAATGAACAAGTAAAATGAACAAAATAACTCTAAATATTAATTAGAATAAATGATTTTAAAAAAGTGGTGTGTGTCACGCTTGATGGCGTGGACAATGTGGATCCAAAATGAATTTTACAAACATTTTTGTTTGAAAGGTACTGCCTTCTTGTTCTGCATAATGATGAGCCAGAAAATGGCAGGTTATCCTGAAGCGTGACAGGGTATAACTTAAAAGTTCAATTCAACCATCTAAAATTCAGGTATTACTTCTACAATATTCTGAAACTTGTCTACATACGACAGAGGGGCCATGGTGGTGATTAAATACGTACTTGTCTGTTTTTTTTTTGTGGGGAGGAATAATTATATAAATATATATTCTGAAGAAAAAGGATGCTTTGAACTTTTTCCATCTTTCATCACCTGTGCAAGCAGAGTGCTTCTGAGGCTGAGTGTATAGTTTTGAAGGAGTCTGACCAGAGAGTGAAGGAAAAGCAGCCACTGAGTGCTCAGTATATGTGGGACTTCCTTCAGGACAGCTGGAGAAGCATCCCAGGAGGCCACCTCATGGAACTGGCGTAGAGGAGACAGTAGGGTCAGCCAGTCCCTGTACTGATTGGGGTTAAGGGCCTTGCTCAAGGGCCCAATGGTGGCATTACTCTGCCAAACCTGGGATCTGAACCAGCAACATTCTGAGTTCCAACTCACAACGCTGTCCCCCTCCCCCCAACAAATTATAATTTTGTTTTTATACTTTTTGTCAGTGCCTAATTCTATATATGTTAGCCATTTCAAAACCTCACCTAAAATCACCACAGTATTTGCAGCAACCGTCAAATACACCATGTATTTTATTAATCAACCACTACCCAACCTTATTTGGCTAATTAATACCCCACTGAGTTATTTAACAAATCATGTTAATTAAAAGTGCCGATGGAGAAATTTAATGAATACATAGAATGACTAGGGTGACGTCCTAAGGAGAGTTTTGGGAACCAAAGCACAGTTTATCTAGCCATCCAAGATATCAGTAACTTTTTAGAAAACAGATGAAATTCTTATTTATTTTTGTGTTACTATTCATTTGCATATTTTAAATTGTGTTTTTTTCTGAGAAAATATAGAATTACAGACGCTCCTCTACTTCCTAACTTTCAACTTACGAACTTTCAGACATACGAACGAAGAGGACTGTAAGTCCAAATTGTGTTCCTTGGGCTCCCGTTTCCTGTCCGCAACATCATTTTTTTTTTCTGTGCAGCAATTCTGCCTAGTATGACTTCTGGCCGCTACTCCCACCGTGCATACTCCCAGCATCCTAGTTCTTTGTACTTGCATATACCCTTAAAATTATGTTGAATAACGACTAACGAACATTTCCAGTTATGAATGGCCATTCAGAATGTAACTCATTCGTAAGTAGAGGAGCATCTGTGCTACCAAGATGAATATCTCTAAACATTTTTTTTGAATTCCTAAAACTTTTACACAGTACTGTATGTATATGTATAAATGGATCCATCTATGTTCTGAAACCGATTGTCCAATTCAGGGTTGTGGGGCTATGGGCACAAGGCAAGAAACAAGGACAGGGTGCCAGTCCATCATAGGACACAGCGCACCTACAAGCAATTTGGTTACTCCAATTAATCTCAGCATGTTTTTGGACTGAGGGGGGACCTGGAGTGCCTGGAGGAAATCCCATGATGACACGGGGAGAACCTGCAAACTCCACACACATAGAGCAATGGTGGAGACCTCATGTTTACTCATTGTTAATGAATCATGGTGCATCTTTTATCCCAAGGAGTTATTATATTTGTTCACGATTTATAGTTCAGTAGTAACTGAGATACTACTAAGTATTTGTCCACCCACAAGTAAAGTGTTACTCAGTACTGTAACTACATTTACGTTTTTCTTTTTTGAAAGAAGTTGAACAATGAATGAATGAAAATGAAAGTTATAGACTTTGTTGTATTTTTTTCTGTGTATTTCACCTACTTAGTCCCTGACATTGTTATCTAAAGAAACTCCATCACTCACGCAATATTGATTTGTTTTTATTAGTATGGGGAAGGAGAGGGGCGAAGAGATCCTGAAACAGGGAAAACTTGGCAATTTCACGTTATGGGACTGGTATAGTGGAGAAAGACAGGAGATTGGGAGCAAGCCCAAATAAGCTACTACTACCGGGGTCAAACAGAGACAGAATGGCATCTACTGGGTCAGGTTCGGGCAACATGGCTGAAGCGGGACCAGGTGCAGATGATGTAACCCCTCTTGGGCCGGGAACCTGGGACTTGGGTAAGTTGACACTCTTGGGGCTGGGAGCCTGGAGCATGGGCATAAAGGCCCCTTCCCGGTCAGCAACCGGGGAATCAGACTGCGAGGCCCGACTACAGAGGCTTGGGAAAAGCAGGTGAGGCCCTTCCAGATTCTGGAATGTTGGGTGGAGCAGGCCCATGTGTGGCCAGGTGCTGGAGGTGCAGCCGAGGCAAAGACGAACTCTGGAGGTTCAGCGAAGATGAAGATGTACTCTGGAGATGCAGAAGAGGCAAAGACAGGCACAGCAGCAGTCTCACTGCGGTTGGATTCTGGAGGTGCAGTCTAAGCCTCTCCTGGGTCAGGCTCTGGAGGTACAGCAGTGGCTTCCCCTAGCCAGGGCTCTGGCTGCACCAGGTTAGGTGGGATGGCAGCCATGGGCACAGCTCACATCCTCTGCTTCTTCCCCCTTCGGCCAGGGCTGGGAGTTGTGGTGAGCTGCGGAAAACTTGTGGGCTGAGCTGTGTAGAACAGGCAGGCTGAGCAGCAACGAGCTACTGTGAGGTGGCAGGCTGAACAGCAGTGAGCAACAGAGAGCTAAATGACTTCATGCCGTCAAAGCAGCGGTGAGCTGAGCAGCCTCACACTGCGAAAAAGCACCAGGCTGAGTGGCTACATGCTCGAGTAGCCACTGCATCTCCCCCATTTAGCGTTGGACCTTCTCTGTCACCTGGGGATCCAAGCCTGGAGTAAGGTCCGCTTTGATATCCCCTGCCCACATGAAGAGCGCTCTGACCTCGGGCACCTCCCATACAGTGGGATTGAGCCTCCACTCCAGGAGGGCTTACAAAAGGGAGAAGGATTCCGCAGCTCACAGGCGGAGTGGCTCCAGAAGGATTAGCATGGACTCTGAAGAAAAAATGGACTCTAGAGAACCAGGAGTCCTGAGCAGCATCAGTTCGGGTCTGGCTTCCTCTTCCAGTGCTGTAACCTATATAGGGTTGGCGCTGGCAGAACAATCCAAATGGGGGGTTGATACTGCTAGCTTATCGGAATCATCTGGCTCCTCCAGATCAACATCACTTGTTGGATCAATTAGTGGATTGTCCTTGAACAACCGAGGTGAGCAGGCAAGAGGCTTGGGCTGAGGAAGGTGGTCTTGGAGAGCCCCGTCATTCTGTCATGTTGTGAGAGATGAAGGACTCCAGGGCAGGTGTCAGCAGACAAATGGGCTTTAGTAACAAAACAGGAGCAGGGAAACAAACAGGACTGTGAGGGATCAAAACAAGAAGACTGACTTGGCGATGGGTACAGGTAAGAGGAGGACTGATGCTAAATATGGGACTGGAGAACATAGATCTGAGAAGTAGGTATATTTGGGACTAACAAGGGACTGATTCAATTCAAGTGTTGACTTTGTCCATCTTTCAACAGGACACAGCTGAGAAGAACACAGGAGTATTGCAGAGGACCAGCAGTGATCCCTGCTGGTCATACTGGGGGATGGGTAGGATGGGTTGTTACAAAAATGTGGTAACAACTTGCACTCACTCTTTTGGGTAAATTTAAACTCAAATTAAAACAAATTACTCAATTACTCAAATTAAATAAGGCACCATTTTTGCACTCACTTCTTTTTGGTAAATGTATAATTTTTTATGAGTAAAGTAAAGCTCAATGTTCCCAATGCCAATTAAGATAAAGGGCCATATTTAATATCTTGTGCAAGGTGGTACCAGGCATGATGCAAGTGTCTTTGGTAGCATGAGCCTCATGCTGTTTCCTGTTCAGGTGGAAGACATGGTATTTCACTGTTATTGTAAGGGTAACTGAAAAAAATGCTGTGTAGTATTTACTTTAAAAAATAAATCCTTGTAAGTTTAACTGTAAGTTACTTAACAATCACGTGTTAAATATAAGGAAATTTAATAATTATCTTCTGGTCTTGTGTAACATTTACATTGTTGTATGTATTAAATAAAATCGAATTCATCAAATTAAATCTGCACTATAAAAATTAGCCCATAGAATTTACTCAAATAAAATGAGGCAAGAATTTGCACTTACTTTTTTGGGTATATTTAAACTGATTTTTTGAGTAAAGTATACCCAATTTTAGGAAATAAAATACTAAAAATAAATTAAGCTAAAGTCTACCTACACTGTAAACCAGGGATGCCCAACTCCAGCCCTGGAGGGCCAGAGCCCTGCACATGTTCGGGTTTACCCTCATTTAACACACCTGATTCAACTCCTTGTGCTAATTACCACACAGCTCTTGAGCTGAATCATTTATGGTGGAACAGGGAAAGAACTAAGCTACACAGGGCTCTGGCCCCCCAGGACTGGAGTTGGGCACCCCTGCTGTAAACTCTGCTAAGTTGAGCTTATTCAAAACAACTGAGGAAATTTGCTGACTCAAATGATTTAAGCATAAAACTTTTTTTTTCAAGCTGCCTGAACTTGAATGTTTTATTGAACCCTCTGAAAGATTTCAGCAGATTAAATTTAGCTTAAGTTGTTGTAACTTATCTTTTCCAGTGGTATGAACTACAATGTCCGTGAATAAATCAATACAGCTGAAATACTAAAAAAATCCTCTATTACCCTTTAACACTGGTACTACCATGGAAATAAACATGGCCTCCTTTTACAATGCAGTTTCATTTTACTTACCCTTTGTTCTCTAGAAAGGGAAGATGTGGTGTATTCATATTTGTATGTGAAACAGTTGGTGATTGGCATGAATATAGGCCAATGGGAAATAGGCGGAAGAGGCAGGGAGATACAGTGTGGACAACGGAGGGGAAGTAAAAAATATAATAAAGAGTGGAGTACATTGCTTCACCAGTTAGTCTCAGTGTGAGTTGCTCCCTCCAAAAATACGATAACTTGGAGTCCCGCTATGTTTTACCGGGACGTAAATATTTGTGGAGAGTGAGCGCTTATTCAGCGCTGCATCCAACATTGTGGACGAACACAGGAATAGACTCATGACTGAAAAAGCTGAGATGCTCCTCTGTATTAAAAAGAATCTTCCCACAATGCTCATCAACATAGGCATTTAGCATGTGTAAATGCTGTTCAACATTTTTTCCCAGTTCAAAGCTAATGCACTTTAATTTCACTTTTTCACTTTAATTTCGCTGTTTTTCTGTTTCAAGGTCTTTAAGACCATATTAATGTTGTTATTTAAGTAGCAAATGGGTTTTTTTATTTTGCATACGAAACAATTAACAGACCCATTATATTATTTTTTTTTATAAATTATAAGAAGTTTTTTTTCTCTTTCACAATGCACAACAGTTTGCTCATGCACAAAACAGTAAGCCATGCTCTCTGCAGGTATTTTTGATTTAGTAACTTATTATACTTTATTTGAATGCGACCTGCAGTTCACTTTTTACTTGAGATTATTTGATTTAGGCAATGTTGTGAGATTTATTTGACTTTCTGCACTATTTAGCCTGTTGAGAGCCTTAATGTTAAAGATTGTGTTATTGATAGCAGGTAAATTTAAGTGATTTTCAGTTGTCCTTTGGACTGAATAGTTGCTGCATTGTGCCTACAAGTGTTTTTGTATTTTTTCTCTTGAAAAAGTAAGTAAAAACATGTTTTTGTCTAAATTAAGGTGATTTTATGGTTCCTTTTTTCCAGATCATGTAGCCAGTAGCACTCATCATAACTAAATTGAAAAATTTACAGTCAATCAATGTGATCGGTATCGGTGATCGGCACCATATTAGTGATCGGAATCGGCAGCAAAAAACCTGATCGGAGCATCCCTAGTACTAGCTACTACTACTACTACTACTACTACTAATAATAATAATAGAGATATATAAATAAAATATGCTTCCTTTCCTTGCTATAATAAATTTCTTTCTCTCTCCCTCCGTTTGCTTGTGTTGCCTTTTTTTTTTTAAGAAAAATACTTTAAGAGAAAAGCTTTGAAAAATACTGGTACTTTTTAATTGGGCGAATATAATTTGTTTTATTATGCAACGTCCATTTATTAATATCATAGTTTAAGAATACTTTTTGTAAAAACTCCTTTTAAAATTATACTAAGGTGACATACAAAAGCTGCATCCGAAGCTAAAATGCAAGCATTAAACTTCCAAGTCGCAAAGGGGCAGCAAAATTACGGACAATGTTTACCGCACAGTTTTACTTCTATGATTTTCCACGTAAAGAAGAATTAAGAAGGGTAGCTCTGAAGATGCGGATGTATAGAATACAACGCCTTTGTAGTCGATCGTTTTATAGTACATCAACTGTAATGGATTTTCGGCCTCGTTTGCAGATTCTTCCCAGCCGGAAGAGTCTGTTTGATGAGCCGCTGCAAATAAAAGTGGACGGTCTTATTCCAGAGCAGCGTGTGGAGCTGAAAGCTAAGCTAATTGATGACAGAGGCGTACTTTTTAAGTCATCTGCCGAATATAGCGCAGACTTCAGCGGTACTGTTGATTTAGGAACCTCTGGTTCTCTGGGTGGCAGCTATACAGGCATTGAACCTATGGGACTGTTCTGGTCTATGACGCCAGAAAAACCCTGCTCCAGACTTATGATTAAGGACGCATCGAGGTCTCTTCTGGTTAATATCGAAGTAATTAATGCCACGGATTTGGGACACGCACTTGCAAGTGAGACTGTGGAAAGAGGATTCATGGTGGAAGGAACTCGCAGGTCACCCGTAAAAGTTGGAAGAATACGGGGAACCTTGTTTGTACCACCTGGTTAGTTTTCCAGAATGCCTTTCTGTTTGTCTGAAATTAAACGGCTAACAATTCATTTAACATAACATCTAACATAGCTTTTTGTCATAATATTACTTCTGAAAAAGACACTTTGCCTTCTTGAATTAGCTGAAAATGCAGGTCACTATAACTAAGCGCAGTTGTCTCGGCTGTCTACTAGTGATCGGCTCACCCAAGACACGTTTTAAAACTTAGTGGAAACAGGGCTTGTGATCCCGATCGAGAGAGACGTGTAATCTGATTACTGCTTTTTCTGTGTAACAGGACCTGGTCCATTCCCAGGGGTTCTTGATTTGTACACATTCGGTGGTGGCTTGACAGAGGTGCGGGGAAGCCTGCTGGCAAACAAAGGCTTTGTGGTTTTGTGTCTGGC
Organism: Paramormyrops kingsleyae; assembly: GCF_048594095.1. Classification (NCBI taxonomy): domain Eukaryota; kingdom Metazoa; phylum Chordata; class Actinopteri; order Osteoglossiformes; family Mormyridae; genus Paramormyrops; species Paramormyrops kingsleyae. The sequence goes on along the minus strand of NC_132815.1, from coordinate 28,556,846 downwards.
GTACTACAATTATGCCGATTTGCCCAAGTCTGTCAGCCATTTTGATCTGGAATACTTTGAAGAAGCCCTGACGTTCCTCCGGAGTCAGCCTGAGGTTTGTGTGTGTGTGTGTGTGTGTGTGTGTGTGTGTGTGTGTGTGTGTGTGTATGTATGTATGTATGTATGTATGTATATACATAAAAATACATAAAATGGGGGTAATCATCCTACATTTAAATGGAAGTTTAAGAAATCTGTATGTCATGACATTTTAATAGGCTATATGCATAATTTTGCTTTGGTATACCTTACTTCTAAATTCTGCAATACCGTATATGAGACGTTACTTTTAATGTGCTTTTAAAGAAATTGATAGGAAGTATTGAATTTTGCATTTCAAACTATTTTTGTGTTAGCCGTTGTTTTTTTTCTGACAAATCAACTTAAATGCATATTTTCAGATATAATTTTAAAATACTGAAGTCTCTGCCCCATCGAATGTATTACATATAAGTACACTGATGACTAAACCAGCACCTTACACTTCAGAAAAACAGATGTTGCTTTCTAAAATGTCATGTGATGTGGTTTTGTTCTTTAAACAATAGGTCAGAGGTCCTGGAGTTGGGATTATTTCAATCTCTAAAGGTGCAGATCTGGCCTTGTCAATAGCCTCATTACTCCCTGGTGTCTCTGCCACTGTGTGGATCAATGGCTGCAATGCCAATGTCATGTTACCTTTGCACTACAAAGACATGGTCATCCCTCCACTCATCCCTGATTTCAGCAAAATAACTTTTGCACAACCTGGAATTCTGGATGTGCGGGAGTCTGTGACTGACCCCATGGCAGAGGGAAGTCGATCTACCATTATCCCTGTTGAAAGGGCCAGCTGCAGGTTCCTCTTTGTGGCATCTGAGGACGACAGAAATTGGAACAGCTGCCTTTTTGCAGAGCAGGCTGCCACACGACTGAAGGTTCATGGGAAAGACAACTTCGAGGTTATAAAGTATCCAAGGGCAGGCCACTTCCTGGAAGTTCCCTACATGCCACATTATCCTCTTGGTATTCATCCTGTTGTAGGCAAAGTTGTGGCATATGGGGGTGATGCGAGGGGCCATGCATATGCACACTTGGAACTTTGGAGAAGAGTTCAGGTGTTTTTCCAAGAGCATCTTGTTGTTGGTTCCCATAAAGCTATGTTGTAAGATGTGGATGTGGCACCAACACTGTTTTTCTTATTGTTTGCACATCACAACATAGTTGTTGCATTCTTTTATCCTGATCGCTTTTGAAAAGCATTCATTATGATGCCATGTTATTGCAGTACAATGGTCAAATTGTGATGCCAATCCTGCATGAAAAAGAAAAAGTATTAAGCAATACTTTACTGTGATGCGTCTGCTTGATCAGTTATATCAAAGTTACATATTATAATAAATATAGTCCTACGTAGCCAAAACAGCATCACGTTTTTTTTTGTATGAATTTTACCCTGCTGGTGTATGATGCTGTTTGTGTGGGAGAGGGAGCTAGAACATTCAGAATGAACATAATAGAGGAGGAGACACTCAGGAAGCGCACTTCACTGACAGCAGCTCGAATTCACGTTGTGTGCGTGTGATGCTGCACCATTGTGAAGGAGGGTGTGCAGGCAGCTTATCCTTCGGTAAGACAAAACAGTGATCATTATCTGTAGAGAACATTACAAAACTGTGACCTGCTGTAGCGTTTGGAGTGTATGAGTCATGTTAAATATAAGCGTAGGCTAGGCTACACTGGCCACGTCAAAGATTAGATTTCTTTGGTATTATACCTAATGGGCTAGATTGGGCAAACTAACGTTTCACATGACGTCATTAATAAAAAAAAATAAACAGCCTATGAAGGGTATGGTAAGTAATAGTGTCCATAAAAACATTTCAAATCCAAATTTTGATATCAGAACAAGTGTATTGGATGTTACATAAGAACATAAGAACTATACAAACGAGAGGAGGCCATTCGGCCCATCGAGCTCGCTTGGGGAGAACTTAACTAATTGCTCAGAGTTGTTAAAATCTTATCTAGCTCTGATTTAAAGGAACCCAAGGATTCAGCTTGCACTACGTTATCAAGAAGACTATTCCATACTCTGACTACACGCTGTGTAAAGAAGTGCTTCCTTAAATCCAGTTTGAAATGTTCTCCCGCTAATTTCCACCTATGGCCACGAGTTCTTGTATTTGAACTAATGCTGAAGTAACTATTCGGTTGAACAGCATCCAAACCTGTTAGAATCTTATAGACCTGGATCATGTCCCCCCTCAGTCTCCTTTGCTTGAGGCTGAACAGATTTAGCTCAAATAACCTTTCCTCGTATGACATTCCTCTAAGACCAGGAATCATTCTTGTGGCCCTACGCTGCACCTTTTCTAAGGCCGCTATGTCCTTTTTAAGATATGGTGACCAAACCTGTACACAATATTCTAGGTGAGGTCTCACCAAGGAATTGTATAATCTTAGCATTACCTCCCTTGACTTAAACTCCACACACCTGGAGATATACCCCAACATCCTATTGACCTTTTTTATTGCTTCCCCGCACTGGCGAGAATGAGACATGGAAGCATCAACATACACACCAAGGTCTTTCTCATAATCAGCTACCTTTATTTCAGTAGGTCCCATAAAATACCTGTACTTTATATTTCTGCTTCCTACATGGAGTACCTTACATTTGTCTATGTTAAATTTCATCTGCCAGGTGTCAACCCAGTCACTAATTAAATTAAGATCCCGCTGTAGCTGCTGAGCCGCTAGTTCAGTATCTGCTACACCACCCACCTTGGTGTCATCTGCAAATTTCACCAGTTTACTGTATATATTGGTGTCTATATCATTTATGTAAATTAGGAACAAAAGTGGTCCTAAAATTGAACCCTGCGGTACCCCACTATGAACGCAGGCCCACTGTGACATTGAGCCTCTTATAACTACTCGCTGCTTCCTATCCGTTAACCAGTTATCAATCCAGGTCGCTACAGTTCCTAAAATACCTGTCGCTTTGAGTTTAAGTGAGAGCCTCTTGTGGGGAACAACATCAAAAGCCTTTTGGAAATCTAAGTAGATGACATCATAGACCTTCTTATCATCAACTTCCTGAGTAGCTTCCTCAAAAAACTCCAACAGATTTATTAAACAGGATCTACCTCTCCTAAATCCATGCTGGCTATCCCTCAAAATGTTATTTGAGTCCAGGTAATCTAGCATTTTCTCTTTGATTATAGCCTCCATAACTTTACCAGTTATACAAGTTAGACTGATTGGCCTATAGTTTGACAAATTACTTCTATCCCCTTTTTTGAAAATGGGCGTTATGTTGGCATGCTTCCAATCAGAAGGTACCACACCTTCAGATAAGGATTTTTGAAACAGTAATGTTAAGGGTCGGCAAATAATATCCCTCATCTCTTTTAACACTATAGGTAAGATGCCATCAGGGCCCTGTGATTTATTTATTTTGAGCTTAGCTAGGCTTTGCAAAACATCAGCTTCAGTTATATATATATTAGTTATAGACGATGTTGGATTAGTAATAAGAACTGGTAAGTTACTAGTGTCCTCAACAGTGAATACCCGTGCAAAACTATCATTGAACTCATTTACTATGTCAATGTCGTTTTCAATTATAAGACCCTTACTATCCTGCAGATTAGTAATTTCAGCTTTTAGAGCTCTTTTAGAGTTAAAATACTGGAAGAAACTTTTAACAATGTTAGCTTGTAATGGTGTGTTAAAGTCAAGCATTTCTCTTTAATTTCTACCTTTATGGGTGGAGTGTTGTCTCTCCAGCCACTGGGAAAAAACTGACACTTCTATTTGGATTAGTGTGGGGCTCAGGTATCATCCACCACATGGCTGCACTCAGGTTCTCTTCCCAGAGGTGGTGGGTGCAGCAACACACTGTAATCAGCACATGCTCCTTACCTCTTTATATATGGTTACAAACAACATTAAAATACATGCTTCATATCCATAATATTTTACTGCTCTGTAATGTTCTTATGATGTAGACCTAAATTCATTCAGTAAGGCACATTCATATAAAAGATCCACATAACTTGCTGTATCCTAAACTGTCAATTAAATTATATGAATTCTCATTTAACACTGCCTATCCCCCAGAAAACAAGCCTCTTGTGTGATTGACACAAGGTCCCAGACCTCACTGTTTTTCAAACCCTGGCTACAGCCCTGCCCCCAGTCACCTAACGCCACATCAGGAACTGGTACGTTCATTTCTGAGAGCTGTTCACAAGGTATTTCTTTCACTCATCCATCATCAACTGCCCCTGTTACACTGGACAGTTTTGGACATTGCTGGTAGTGTTTATTGTTAGAGTTGTAATTTACTATTACTGGGGTCTTGAACACATCATTGGTAACATATTGACGATATCACGGGAATTGAACTGGCAGAAGCCGGACTTTAATCCGGATAAAACTCGCCCACTGCTCTAAATTTCGGTAGTCACTTCTTTGTGGTCCGCCTCATTAGGTGGCGCTGTGTAATGAAGCTGCAAAACTTATTCAGTAAGTAAGAATGACGGAAGTCGTGCTGCTGTATCTGCCACGCTGAAGTAAACAGCCACATTATACTGTGGATGAATGGAGGCGCGACCAAGGCGAGGGCGAGGAGATAGTAATAGAAGGAGAGGTGGTGATGGAGGGGTTGAAAAGGTGATGCCGGGGGAGTACAGAGGACGAGGAAGGGGAAGCCACCGAGGAAGGGAGAGAAGAGACCAGCATCGGGGCAGGGGGCGGCGTGTACCGGAGGCGGAGCCGGTAAAACGGAGAGACAGATATTGCTTGACTAGCTAACAATATTTATGCCTTAAGATTAAACAGGGGTGGCCGCCTAAAGATTTTTTTTTTTATCTAAACCTTGTGATTCGGTTAGTTTTGAGATACTGGGAACGTCTTTCCCATGTCAACATGAGTAAAAATCCCTGATTAAAAACTGGAAAACGATAACAGGGTTTCCTACTCTGGCTGGAGTGAGATTTTCAGTTCGAGACAGTACTGCACACACATGTATGTAATCGTTTTATTACCTTGTAAATTTTCTGTAGGACTAGGAATCTACCCACCGCTTCTAATGTAGCTGCTTTCAGGTTTATAATGGAATAATATAGATTTGCCGTAAGATTTCTTAGGTGAGCGTGAGAGTTGGCAACCCTGGGATATCCTAAACGTGTCATGTGTTCATTATAGATTGTCCCCAACCAGTTATCTGACTACTAAGGTTAACCTACCACTGTCCCACGGTCAGTCAAAACAGTAAGGCAAGAGGAATAAGCATCGTTTTAAACATCGTCATTAATTTTTATTCGTACGCAGTCTTTTGGGAATAACTTTCCCATATACATTTGTGATCTGGACAGAGGTATATGCTTAAATGCTTTACATGTTTTTTTACTTTCATTTACTAGATTTTATTTAAAATCACGACATTAATTTTGTTTTTAATTAAAAGAAGGATGCTTGTCTACTGGTCTACTCGGATATATGCACAGGTGACAGCAAGGAACTCATCAGTTTTCTTTTGTTGATCATTCAGAAGATCCAAGATGATGCTAACAACCTGGAAGATGTTGAAGATGAAGCTGCTGCAGTTTTCTCCAAGAGAAAGCTGGAGTCCAACTGGAGCCGTTATGAGGCTGCAGAGGAGAGTGAGCGGAGCGAGGAGCAGCCCACGCAGCGGGGAGCAGACTACCACGCTCTGCTTGCTTCAGCAGGTTTGTGTTCCCTTTGCTTGCCTATAATATGAGCTCTATCCACGTCATGAAACCATATAATCAGCTCTCCTGTGAGTCATTGAAATCTCTTCCTGCACTTTGAAATACACCGTACTTACTACCTCAGCATGAAGGTAATGGTGATGGATATATGTACGTACTTTCAACATTTTAGTTTTTAATTATCTATTTTTATTTAATAAACCAATGCACTCAGGAGTGATGCAGGGTTACATTTCACTGCATGCTGTATGTGTATAACTATGCATATGACAAATAAAATTTCTTCAATCTTGGAACCAAAATATAGTCTCACAGCTGGTGGTAACTGAATTACTATGACTAAGTAATAAAACCCCAAGTATGAAAATTCACATTACTTCGTATTACTCAGGGTGGTGGCAGTTCACTTTAAGTTCCAATGAAGGAACATAGGCTATGTGTCCTCGCTGGCTGACTTATTTGTAGGAAACGTATAACGTTGAAAGAGATGCTGGCTAGCCTTCCATTGTTTTTTACTCAACACAGTCTTGTCAGCGTGACAGCAGTGACTATATTTTTGCTTTTAATTCATTCATATAGCAGGCCTCCAGGCTACGAGCATTTAGTCACATTTTGCAACTATTTTTAGAGACAGTGAAACTAAATTTCACAAATAGGTGCACCAGCGTGACTTACCTTTTGTTTTTGTTTTTTTAAACCATAATTGTATATCACATGAAACACCAGGAGGGGGGGGAGAATTGGGGTGTAGGGTTTGGTTCCAAAGCGGTTCCAAATTAGAAAAATGAGAGGTAGGGGGCAGTAATGCTGTGAGATCTCGCGAGAGCTGTGCGTAATCCAACATGGCAGCGTCCTACTAAAAAAAAAAAAAACAAAACAAAACTTACTTCGATAGCCAACTTAACCAAGCCAAAATATTAATAATAGTATTTATAGTACTTTATCGGATAAATAAGTTCACTCATTTACATCCTGGACGAAGAAAGCTTGGAAGATTTACAGGATTACGTGGACGAGTGTTACGAACGACTCATCATGAAGAAGAACCAAGCGACTCCGTCCACGAAGAGAACACGCTCGGACTGTACCTCAAACAGCCCCTCAAGTAGCCCTTCATCGCCTGATAAGGAATACGGAGATATCCTAGAGTCCATTAACAACAAACTTTCCAGTTTTGACGCCCGACTGGCACTTGTAGAAATCCTACACAAGGAATTTCAAGCATTACGGGAATCTCTGGAGTACAGTCAACAACAGGTGGAATCGCTAGCATCCGAAAACAAGATTCTCAGAGACTCCGTAACATCCCTCACGGAAGGTATGGCGAAACTCTCCACAGAACATAAGCGCATGAAAGAGTCCCTGCTTGATATTCAAGCAAGAAGTATGCGGGACAATTTAGTGTTCGCCGGAATTCCGGAGCGCGCAGAGGAAGACGCAGAAGCTACCATCAGAAACTTCATGCAACAAGAACTTAAACTTCCTCGGGACACCGTCAGCAACATCACGTTTCATCGGGTCCACCGCATAGGAGGGGTGAGGAAAGAAGCTCAGCGTCCAAGACCTATCGTGGCCAAGTTTGAACATTTCAAGCAAAAGGAACTGGTGAAAAGCCGAGGCAGGGAGCTCAGAGGAACGGACTTCAGCGTCAACGACCAATTTCCCAAAGAAATCCTGGATCGTCGCAGAATCCTGTTCCAGCTCAGGAAAAAATTCATTGCGGAGGGAGCCCGAGCTGTCATCGCGGTAGACAGACTGTATGTTAATGGACAACTATTTCGCGACCAGAACACCACTGCTTGGCTCTACTGAAACCACTTCCGACTAAGGTAACACGCATTTAACAAACTGACTTTAAAGTTTGGCAGTTAATACAGGTTTTTAGCGCACGCCGCACACTAGACGGCTTTGTCTAAAGACTATTAAGGCTGGTTCACTTTATATCCCTTACTGTTCCTCAACCCCCTTGTTTAATGTCTCACTACAGTCGCAGTTGTTGTTGTTGTTGTTATTGTTATGGCCATCATTGTCAATTTGGTTGTTATGTTAATTGTTGCATATCGATATTGACGCTCAAAAATGTTTTATCTGGAAGCAGTCTACCAGATACTATACACCCACACCGACACGTAGGTAGTCACACACTCGCATGCATAGATGCCCACTCAAACATACACGCACCCCCTCATCTTAACATCACACATGTATGCATTCATACACTCACATATACACATGCCCACTCAAGCTCAGACAGATCTCCTCACCTTAATAACACACATGGAGGCATTCACACATTGATATTTGCACACACACTAATCCTGACATATTCAGACTCATTCACACAGAGTCTTTCACATACACACACATCCATCCATTTTAACATTAGATTGCACTCAGGGGGTCTAAGTTAGGACAGCATGAATTCACTACGCTTTGTCACTTGGAACGTGCGTGGTATTGGCTCAATTGCTAAGAGACATAAAATCTTAGAATATCTAACAACATTACAGGCAGACATTGTCCTACTGCAGGAAACTCACTTAGCCAAAACAGGACAGTGTACATTAAATTCACCAGAATTTCCACACGTATACTTAGCTAGTTATAATTCAAAACAGAGAGGTGTAGCAATTTTAATCAACAAAAGAATATGTTTCAACTGTAAAGACACTATCGCAGACCCAGAAGGTAGATTCATAATTATTAAAATTTCAGCATATAACAAAGAGATATGTATTGCCAATATATACGGTCCAAATAGTGATGACTCCTCCTTCTTCCACCACCTTTTTGCTGAAATATCATCGCACTCAGACACAGAACTTATACTGGGAGGGGACTTCAACTTAGTACTTAACCCAGAATCTGACAGACGTAGTACAGCAGCTAGTTACCGTACTTGCCAATCATCTGAAACAGTAAAACAATATATGAATGATTTCGGCCTATGCGATGTCTGGCGTACTTTTCACACCACGCTCAGAGAATACACGTTTTTCTCACCAGTCCATCATTCTTACTCCCGGATAGACTTTTTTCTTACGAGCAATACAGTTATGAAAGATATATCTGACACACAAATTCACCCTATAACAATCAGTGACCACGCACCTGTCACTATGACGGTCACTGTAAAAGTTAGTGCACCACCTTTTAAACGGTGGAGACTGAATACATCATTACTAACGGACTCAGAGTTTCTAGAAGTTATTAAAAAAGAATGGACAACATTTATTGAAACAAATGACCTGCCAGGTATCTCTGCGTGCATTCTCTGGGAGACAGCAAAGGCTGTAATACGAGGCAGAATAATTTCATATTCAGTACATAAAAAAAAGAAAGAAAAAGCACTCGAAACTGAACTAGAACAGAAAATTAAAACTTTGGAATCAGCACATGTTGCCTCCCAAGAAAAACACCTTCTCAATGACCTGAGAAAAAATAGAATTAAATTGCAAGAATTAAGAGACAAAAAAACTCAGTTTTACATACAGAGATTACGCTTGGACAATTTTGAACATAGTAATAAATCAAGTAAATTTTTAGCAAACCAACTAAAACAGAATAAGGAGAAGGCAGCAATCTCTTCAGTTACAGACCCCAATGGGAAGGCAACTCATAGCCTAGGAGAGATAAATAGGATATTTAGGGACTTCTATAAAAAATTATACTCACCTGATATTAATCCAACCAATTCTGAAATAGAAGAGTTCTTAAATAACATCGACCTACCAATATTAAATAATGAACAAATAACGGCATTAGAGTTACCTCTCTCAATAGTGGAACTTCATGATGCACTACAATGTATGCCTAACGGGAAAGCCCCAGGTCCAGATGGATTTCCAGCAGAATTCTACAAAACATTTTGGCCTCTGCTAGCACCACTCTTCCATAGAATGGTTATAGAAATTAAAGAAACTGGCAGCATCCCTCCAAATATGAATTGTGCAGACATTAACCTGCTCCTCAAACCTGACAAAGATCCTGCTCTCCCCTCTAGCTACCGACCAATATCACTTATAAATGCGGACCTTAAAATCATCAGCAAGGCACTGGCTAGTAGAATTGAAAAAGTGACACCTTATATAATACATCCAGATCAAACGGGTTTCATTAAAGGCAGACAGTCCACTAACAACATGAGGAGACTAATTGGCGTAATAGACTACTGCAACATTCAAAATAAGGAAGCCATAATCATGTCATTGGACGCAGAAAAGGCTTTTGACAGGGTCAACTGGAAATTTCTAATGGCAACCTTACTAAAATTTGGATTTCGTGAGAACTTCGTAACCTGGATTAAAATTTTATACAGTTCACCTAAAGCCTGTGTAAAAACGAATGATCAAATCTCCCCAAGCTTCACTCTCAGAAGGGGCACTAGGCAAGGTTGTCCACTTTCTCCATCACTATTTTCTATATTTATTGAACCATTGGCAGCAGCAATTCGGAATAATAATAATATCAAAGGTATTCAAACAGCAAGTATAACCCATAAAATTAGTCTTTATGCAGATGATGTATTACTTTTTCTTCAAAATACACAGGGTTCCCTCACGGAGACGATAAGACTTATAGATAAATTCTCCTCCATATCAGATTACTCTATTAATTGGAACAAGTCGACTACTCTTCCAATATCTTGTGACTTCCAGTCCAATCCAACTATCCCACTTCAATCTGGGAACATTAGATATCTGGGTATTAACATTTCTGCCAAGCTGTCAGATCTGACGCGATTAAATTATAGTCCGCTGCTTAAAAAGATAGAAGATGACCTTGCACGGTGGAACAATCTACCCACATCACTTCTGGGAAGAGTAGCTACAATCAAAATGATGATCCTACCAAAAATTAACTACATGTTCTCAATGGTTCCGAGTCAACCTCCGCGGACTTGGTTTAAATCATTGGACTCCTTAGTTTCAAAATATCTATGGAAATCCAAACCACCACGAATAAGTTTAAAAACTTTACAGAAATCCAAAAACTGTGGGGGTTTGGAGCTTCCCAATTTCTACAACTACTTTCTTGCCAATAGATTGATATATGTCCTAAAATGGACTACGCAAAATAACTTAGACCTTAACTGGTTGGATATTGAGCAAACTTTCTGTAATGATATTCGAGTCGAGGACCTGCCATTTATCAGTCATATACTTAAACGACATTGCTGTTTTAAGAGCATCAACATCAGCACATCGCTGACAGCCTGGTGGGAATTTCTTAGAATAAACCAAACTTCAGTGGTCCCATGCAAACTGACACCCATCTGGAACAACCCTGACATCCTGTTAAATAAAAAAGTGATAAACTTCCTGGCTTGGCATAATAAAGGAATCAAGCGCCTCGAACATATAATCCAAGACAATTGCATGATATCATTTGACAAAATTACAGAAACTTATAACATTGAGAAAAACAAATACTTAGAATATCTTCAACTTAAATCAATAATACACAATAGATGGTGCCGTAAGCAATTAGATCTGGAGCTTTCACCTAAAATAGCAAACTTCTTAATAACTCCAACTAAAAAACTACTGTCTAGGATTTACGTGCATCTAGCAGAATCTGATACAACGCTCTCACTCCCTACCCACAAATGGGAAAGGGATTTACTTATCAATCAAGACACTAACTTCTGGAGGCAAATTTGCTTGAATACCTTTCGAATGAATCGGAACTCCAACCTGCAGCTTTTACAATACAAAATTTTACACAGAACACACTACACAGGGCAGAGGATGTTCCAGATGGGTATCAGAGATACTGACATATGCCTAACTTGTAAGACGGATGCACCAGATAATTACCTGCATGCTTTCTGGTATTGCACACCGGTCAACGAATTCTGGCAAAGGATTTGTGAAGACTTATCGACACACCTAGGGCATCCCATCCCACCCTCCCCCTCACTCTGCCTGCTTGGGGACCTCACTGACACTAATATGGACATGAATAAATCTTGCATGCTTCTCACAGTACTAACCATTGCTAAGAAAACAATCCTTCTGAACTGGAAGTCAAAAGAGAATTTAAACATAAATCTGTTCAAAAATCTACTCTGGGATTATGTTTCCATGGAGAGGATGTCTGCCTGTAAGAAAAATCAATTGATCGATTTTGAAGACAGTTGGACTCCAATAATGAATTTTTTAACGTAATGTCGTCAGGGGTGGTGGGGCCTTGCCGTCACCGTCCCGGGTTGGGGGCTGGGGGTGGGGGGGCTGGGTTGTTGGGGTCCTCTGGTGTTTCTCTTGGCTGAGGGCGCGTGGTCAGTGTCTCTGGGTGGCCGCTGGCCTGGCCTGGTGGGGGCGGTGCGGGGGGTGGGGGGGGTTCTGCCCCCGCGGGGTGGGTGGCGCGCTGGGGGGGGATCGGGGGGTGGGGCCTCTGGGTTCCGCCTGGGCCGCTGCGCTGGGGTGCGTGGGTTTGGGGGCGTGGGCTCTATCTGCTGGGGCCGCTGCTCCGGCTCCCGGGCGGGTGGTCGCCCGCATGCTGGGGGGCCTGGTCTGCCCGGGCCCGTTGCCTGGTGGGGACGGGTCGTTGTCTGCCGTTGGCGATTCCGGCGCGGGGCCCTCGGGCGCTGTGGGGTGGTTTGGGGGGGGCGGTGGGGGGAGCCTCTGCCTCGCCTGGGGGGGGGCCTGGGGTGGCCGGGGGGCGGGGGTCACCCCGCCTGGCTGGTCCGGCTCCCCGTTTGCCGGGGGGGTCTGGGGTTGTCCCGTCCTTGGCCGCTAGCTGGGGTCTCATCGGGCGTGGTGGGGTGGGTCTCTCCCGGTCTGCGCCTGGGGGGGGGGGGGGCGTTCCCTGCTGCTGGGCTGCCTGTGCCGCCCCTGAACACCTCGGTTGGCCGTCCCTGCCGGCTGTGCGGGGTCAGGGATGGGGACTAATCGGGGCCAGTCGGGGATCTGGCCCCGGTGCCGGGGGGGGCCCACTCCTGGCACGCCCTTATTGCTCCCCTGGGTCCAACACCACATTTCACACAACACTAGGGCCTTGAGGGGCGGTGGGGAGGTGCGCCGAGACACTGCCCCTCAATTTTTACTTACATGTTAGACACCACATGACACTAGGGCTGAGGAGGTGGGTTGAGGCAGGTGGGGCTCTGCCATCTGCCAGCGGTGGGGTGCCCATGCCTCAACTGCTCGCCCACTTTTTGCACCTTAGTCATATACGCAGTCCATATTACATTAGGGCCTTGGGGGTGCGGGGAGGGGGATGGGGGACTCTGCCATCTGCCAGTGGTGGGGCCCTCATACCCGAACTGCACCCACTAATTTTAATGCATAGTAGACATAAACACACAACTCTCTCACACATGTACATGCACACTTCACACCAACATGGGTCAGGGAGGGGATGGGGGCTGAGGGGCCCCCCCTAACTCTCTGTCTCTGGCCCTGTGCTGGTGGGGTGGCCCGCCGGGGGGAAGACCCATCATGGGGGGGTTCGGGTGGCCCTGGCGGGTATGGGCGGCCTCCTCTCTTGGGCCGCGGGCCGGGTGGTGCTTGGCTCTGCTGCGCCGGGGTGGGGCCCTGGCGGGCGGTCCGGGGAATCTTGGGACGCTCTGGGCCCTGCTAGGCGGATTGGGGGGTTCGGTCTGGGCTGGGCGGGGTGTCTGCCGCTTCCCGGTCGCCGCGGGTCCGCTCCCGGGTGGGGGGGGGGCTCTTTGTATGGGCCCCCCTTGGATCATCCTGCAGTGTTGGGGGGGAGGCGTGCCGGGTCGCTGCGGTGGGCGGCGGCCCGTCCTCCCGGGGGACGGGCTGGGGGGGCTGGGGCTCCCCCGGTGTGTGGGGGGCCGTCCGCCGGGGGGTGGGGGGGGTGGTCCCGGTGGGTGGGGCCCTTCGGCCCTGGACCCGCCTGCCCCGGTGGGTTGGTTGCGGGTGGGGCTGGGGGGCTCGCCGCCCGTCCTCCCTCTGCGGGCCTCCCTGTGCGGGGGTTGGCGCCCCCTTAGTCCCTCGCGGGCTCCCTCTCGGGTTGGGCGGGTGGTTGTCTCTGGGATGCGTGGCTGTGGGCCCTTGTGACGGGGGGGCAGTAGGGTGGCTTCGGTTGCCTGGTTCTCCTGCCTTCGCCTTGGGCCTGGGGGGGGGGGGGGGTGCTGCCGCCTCCCCTGACGGCATTAAATGCCAGCACATCCAATGACAAATCAGGTCACACCTACACTTGCACATGCATACAAGACTGGTTGAGCGATCAATATCATTATTATTATTACTTTTTAGGGTATGTTATAGATTTAGAAATTGAAATATACATATATAACGGTACGATTACGTGTGTGTATGCTACATATATATAATACCGATTTGTATTAATTATTATTAGTATCACTGATGTTGTTATAATTCTTGTTGTTTGATGAGTGTTATGTTTCTTATGGTTGTTTGTATTCTGTATTCCCCTATACTTCATCTTTTTTCCATCCCGCCTACATTATTAGTGTTATTATTTCTGTATACCCTTTTTTTTTTTTTTTTTTTCTCTCTCCCCCTCTCCCCATGGTGATTGATGTCTGTTATTGTTACGCTGTTGTTTTTGTACCCCCCCTGTTTTTCTCCTTTTCCACGGTACTGGTGAGTTCGGAGCGGCCACAATCTTTACTCTTGAATGTAATGTAAAATAAAGTTGTCCTCCGAAGAGGGGGGGTGGTGGTGGGCAATAAAAAAAAAAAAAAAAAAAAAAAAAAGAAAAATGAGAGCTGCTCGATTATAGCTAAATCATAATCACGATTATTTTTGACCGATATTGAGATCATGATTATTTACCACGATTATTTACCACAATTACTCTTGACTGCAGAAACATCGTATTTATTGAATCATGATAATGAAACTTATACACTTACATTGAAATTGAATTGAACCCAAAATAAAATTTTAATAAGATAACATATGCTGAATTTGTACAAATATATTTTTTAAATGAATAGACAAATTATACTGAGATTAACTGTTCTCTGAGGTTCAAAAACACTAAACTTAATTTGTTTACCCTAACTATACATACAGTATTAGAGTCAACTGCTCAGTCCACTGATATAAAAAGTGAAACTTAAAGATTATTAACAAGAAAAACTAGTCTATTTACATGATCTAGCTTCAGTGATGCACGATGGCAGGAGACAATATTTCCAGCTGTGTTGAAGACCTTCTCTTTTGCTAAATATGTGATGGCACCCATTATATCTCTGTGTTTTTGAAAACTTCACAGATACACGGTTGCATTTTAGACGGTGTCCTTAACAGATAACTGCATTGCAGTACGAGTTAAATAGCTTGCCTCACAATTCATTTTATTGTTCACGTATTGTTTTATCATAGACCACTTTTTGATTAAGCTTTAAGTGGTTAAATAAATTGGTCATGTTGCCTTGTGATGCAGACACAGCTTTGAAACATATTCTGCAAATTATTTGCTGTTGTTCTTGCTCCGATTCATTGAGACCAAAAGGATGCCAAATATCTGATGTGTGTTTATCTCTTGTTGACCAAAGGTACCTGTCCTTTGAACACATTTTGACTGCTGTGCTGTAAGGAATTCACTAACAGCATTTACGGAGGGGCAAAGTGCACCACTGAATGCACTGATCTGGATTTATTGTGCAAGATAAATTAGGGAATTATTTCAATACGAGATAGAAACGAAGATCGTTTTTCTCTATTATAATTATTTTCATAATTGTGGGAAGCCATAATTGTAATCACGATTCAAATTTAATTCCACAGCTCTATTAGAAATGTTTCTAAATTTTTAAGAACCAGGAATTTGATAAAACATTTATTTATTTATGGTTTATTTGACATGTACAGTGCACATTAATAAACATAGAATGTAAATGTGCCAGAATTAGCCAAAATGGCTATTTTACATCTGTCCATGGACCGATGGTAACAGGTCAAATACATAATAAAAAAAAGATACATAAAGTATACATAGATCATAATAAAAGAAGTAAATAAAAAGACACATAAAACATACAAAAAGAGAAGGGTCAGTAAATACAGGAAGAAAAGAATAATAATAAATACATAAAAAAGAGAAAGACAGAACATGGCTGATGGCAGTAGTGATATAAATAAAGCAGCAACCAGATACAACTAACTAGAGGTGCTGGGCAGTGTGATGTTGACATGTTTGGAGGCTAATTAACCATTTTTTTAAATTGTGTTTGAATGTGTGGTATGTTTTTATGTCTCTGATGTGGGATGGTATCATGTTCCACTCAGGTGCAGCTCTAATGGAAAACGCAGATTGGCCAAAACTGCTTTTTCTCATCTGAATTATACAGCCACCTCTAATTGTACTTCTTGTAGATATATTTGTAGATGAACCTGTTTTTATGAATTGTCTTAAAACTGAAGGAGCATGTCCATTGATAATCTTATATGTTAGACATAAGTTTGTGTATTTCATAAGGTTTGAGAAGTTGTACTGGCCTGAGACCAAGTTGTTAAGCAATATGTAATGTGAGAGAAGATCATTGAATGCATGTACATGATTGCAGCCTTTTTTGACATACAGTTTCGTATGAATCTAAAGTTTACCAAATTGAATTTAACTCGCTCACAGACCTTTTTAATTTGGGCTTTAAACAAAAGATTACTATCAATCAGAACACCACGATATTTAAATTCTGACACTACCTGCAGTCTTTCTCCAGCTACATATTCATCTGGCTCAGTAAAGTGTTTATTTGACTTTCAAAAAAACATGCATACTGTTTTAGACACATTCAGTTGTAGACAGTTTTATTTTAACCATGTTGTGATATGTTGCATTGACTTTAACTGATCTGCGACTTGTGCTGCACTACTACCATGGATGAAAATCACAGTATCATCTGCATACATTTGAATATTAACATCAGGACAAACTGTTGGCAGATCATTAACATACAGGGTGAATAAAAGTGGACCCAGTATGGATCCCTGCGGAACACCAGTAGGCATACCAATGGGTTTTGATTGATGACTCCTAACTCTAACAAACTGTGATCGATTTGCTGGATAGGAACTGTTATATATCTACTCAGCTCCGCACTGAGAGATATCTTCAGACTTTTATCCGGTTTAATAACCACGCACAAACGCTCTCGAACTGTCACTCAGAACGCTTCACTTTTCTTTATTGTTCCTTTCCTTCCTCCCATAATACGTTTCAACCATACTGACGTGAGGCACGTTAACCCTGGACATGACAGGAACCAACCCAGTTAATTGCATGTGTTGAGAAGTTAAAAGTAGACAATTTATACACAAGAACACTATGATTAATGGTGTCAAATGCCTTTTTTAAATCTAAAAAAATGGCTCCAACAACTCCTCCTTTGTCTAATAGAGATCTTAATTTTTCTGTGAAAAAACAGGTTGCTGTTTCAGTTGAGTGGTTAGCACGAAAGCCAAATTGCATAGGAATCAGTGGAGAGGGGCGTGTGTTTAAAAATGCAATCATTTGTTCTGCTATAAGTTTTTCAGTGACCTTGAATACAACAGGAAGGATGCTAATGGGCCTGTAGTTACAGGCAGAGAGGTGATCTCCACCTTTAAAGATTGGAGAGACAGCAGCCAATTTCCAAACACTTGGGAAGACTCCTTTTGTAATTGAAAGGTTAACTAATTTTGTGATGGGACAGAGCAGGGGTGTTGATAGCTCTTTGAGCATAACAGAGGTCATGCCAATGACGTCCTTAGCTCTTGATGACTTGAGAGCCCCCACCACTTTCATGACATCTGCTTCATTTATAGTTTTGATATTAAAAACTGGTCCAGTTGGTATAACTTGTGGGATATTACCCTTGTGCTCAGGGGTGAAGGACTCTACAATTGTGGCAACTGAATCAACAAAATAGTTATTAAGAGCATCAGCTACGTCAACTGGATTGTTTATTGTCTTGCCCTCTACAGCAAGCTCAAATGTTTTTATTTCATTATAATTTTATCCTATTCGTTTTTTCAAATGGCTCCAAATTATTTTTGCATTCCCCCCTGAGTTATTAATTGTAGTTAAAAAGAAGTTTGCCTTTGCTTTTCTAAGTTCTTTAATGACTCTGTTCCGTAGTGTAGCGTAGTTGTGTCTGTCATGACTTAGCTTGGTTTTAAGGGCAGTTTTTAAGGCAAGGTCCCTTACTTTCATAGGATTTATAAAATGCTGGAGTTAATCCATGGAACAGTATGCTTTTTCTGTCTATGTATTTTTATGGATGTAAATTCTTCAATAGTGCTCTGTAATGTACAAGAAAATCGTTTTCAGTCTTCTTCTAAATTTTTCCCTGTCAACACATCGTCCCAGTTAATGCCCTGAACCGTTCTTTTAAAACTCTCACATCTATTTTTAGGGATATTGACAGATGCCTCCTCTTGAACTAGAGTAAAATGTTTTTTACTTAGCTTCCTGGCTATGAGAGTCATATTGTGGTCTGATAAACCAGTGAGCATGTTGAAGGTTTTGATGATCCTATCTGGTTTATTACTAAATATTAAATCAATTTGAGTTTAGGATGAATTTGTTATTCTTGTGGGTCCACTTACTAACTGAGTGAGATCAAAAACATTGGCAATCTGTTTTAGCTTTTTCCTTAATGATTTCTTGTCCCAATCTATATTAAAGTCTCCCATGATTATCACCTCTTTGTTGAAATTAGAAAGAATTTTTAGAGGTAGGGGGGCGATATAGTGCAATCAAAGAGAATGACATATTTGAGGAAAGAGTAACATTTAGGCAAATACATTCCAACTGTTCACTGTTTGACCATGACATCTCCTGACACTGAATACTGTCCTTCACAAATATTAAAACTCCCCCACCTTTAGAACCCATTCTATCTTTCCTGAAAAAGTTATAACCCGGAACATCTACTATGGACACAGGTAAGTTTTTATTGAGCCATGTTTCAGTTAAACTCAATAAGTCTAGGTTGGAGTCTAATAAAAGATGGTGAATTTCATCAGTTTTTGATATAAGGCTTCTTACATTCCAGGGCTGTGGAGTCGGTAGATAAATGCTCCGACTCCGACTCCGACTCCTCAGTTTCTAAATGTTCCGACTCCGACTCCCCGACTCCGACTCCTCTGTATGTATATACTATGCTAATGTATTTTCTACATCCATTGAAGGAAAGGAAGGCAACATACATGTCATTTCACCACAGAACTACTGGCTAGGAAGCCAACACTCTACTATAATGCCAGATTAAAGACAAACACAATGAAAACAAGGTTTTCACTAGCGCATAGCGAAGGGGAGCCGACGGAGCTGAGAACACACCAGATGATTTTTCCGGCGTTTGACGCGTGATGACTCGTTGAACGGCCGAAAAATCGGCAGTGCATCTGTAAATGTATGGGGGGCTTTAGGCTAGGTTCACAGTTCCCTGTAACAGTGGAACACGACACAATGGAAAGCGGTGCCGCACCTTACCTGTGCATTACATCCCATATAGTGACGCATACAGTCAATGAAAAGCATGCTTCATGGTTACTTGACATGTTCGTTTTGTGGTAACATTATGCACTGCATGCATTGGGCTTTATTCTTACAGCAGAGAAGTAGTTCATTATGACTGTTTGTGAATTGGGACATTTCAACTTACTTTTTTAATTCCCATTTAAATTTAGTAGGAGTCGGAGTCGGTTAACTTTTTGCCGACTCCGACTCCGACTCCAGGTACCCAAAATTGACTCCGACTCCTCGACTCCGACTCCGACTCCACAGCCCTGTTACATTCAAATGACCACCTAAGATACCCTTGGGTTTTTATTGGGGGTCCCAGATGATTCTAGAATGATTGACAGTGTGGAAAATTTTCCATTTCTGGTTTTTAGAGATTGTAGGATTCAGATGTTTCACACACGTGGTTCCCTTCAGCGTGGATGGAATATTTGAGTTACATCTTTTGTTTATGGTGGTACTGGAATTTGAAACAATGGTCTTTCTTGTGCGGTGTATGCAGTCAATGCGCCCGCGATGTCATTGTTTGGCCGCATGCTGTCTTGCCGACCTGACCTCGCTGGCACTGGGGTCCCATGACCAGAGGCATGCCACTGGCTAAGTTGACTTTGACTGCAGCGGAGGTCAGTTCTATTCAAGCAAGGTCCCGAAGTCCCGAAGACACCCGCGGGGCAGAAGCGATGACCAAGGTTATTTTGTTTAACCACTGACACTTGATAACAACATAAATTGTTTACCTGTAAAACTGGAGAATTGCGTTCGTTGTTTGTGGACGCCGTACCCTCGTTGACTCCTGGGCCAGGACAGGGGTGAACATCTCCAGAGAGCAGCAAACAAATTGTGACGATCAACGCATCACTTTGTTGCAGTTTAATTGTGAACTTGCGTTTTATCGCACGATGGTAGAGTTGCGGGTAGATAAACGTTATCAGCTTATGTTTTCCATGCTCAAAGTTTGTTGGTTGTTTGTAAGACTCGACATTATCAGTAAAAAACAGTCCATAGTTACAGCAAGATGGCTGCAGATTATTTAGTGATTTTATGGACAAGTGGATGTCAACAGGTTTTATATGTAAAAATCCATAGAGAAGAAGAGCCACTACTGCTCCTGTTCTACCTCTCCCTCTCCTTGCTGCTGCCGCCATGAATGAATTATGGTTCCACTTATTGATTCCTAAACATCCATTTTTGATCAGCCATGTAAGGGTTAATGCCTCTACTCCGCTTACATGTTTGTACATGAAATTATTTTCATGTTATCAATCGAAAACTCATTAGTAGAGCTATGTTTGGGCGGTATAATGCCTAAACCTTACTGGGAAATCATAAGTCGGGTTTTATCCATAATACAGATGAATACCAGGAGGTACATAAAGCTAAATTAATGAAACAGACCACAGCATACTGCTGTATTTCCTCTCAGAAACAAACAGAATAGTGTTGCTTTTTAAAAGAGAGGTAAGGAGCATGCACTGATACAGCGTGTTGCCACACCCACCACATGACAAACCACCTCAGGGATGAGAACCTGAGTGCAGCCATGTGGCATGTGATACCTCAGCACCACACTAGTCCAAATGGACCAGTGTTAGGTATTTTTCAGTGGCTGGAGTGCCAATCCTGCCACCAACCCCCAAGTGTTTGCCTGTAAGTTGGAGGACCTCCTCATAGGGCTGGATGTAGATTAATGTCATACCTAGGACATTTTTTTAAATAAATATAGGTAAAAAACCATATACCTGAGTATAACATCTGGATGATTGCCTACTACTATAAAATATTTTGGTTATGTATGACACCAGCCACTGTCTTCGTTTCAAAAATACTTCGTCGCTAAGATCGTAAGCCAGTTGTTAGTTCGGAAATTGCCTGCTGCTAAACCCGAAGGCGAGTCATAATGTACAATTATACATTTTTAAAAACATATAACTGGCTGTGTACACACACACACATATATATATATATATATATATATATATATATATATATATATATATATATGTATATATGTATATATATATATGTATATATGTATATATATATATGTATATATGTATATATATATATGTATATATGTATATATATGTATATATGTATATATATATGTATATATGTATATATATATATATATATATATATATGTATATATGTATATATGTATATATGTATATATATATATATATATATATATATGTATATATATATATATATATGTATGTATATATATATATATATATATATGTATATATATATATATATATATGTATATGTATATGTATATGTATGTATGTATATGTATGTGTATATATATATATATATATATATGTGTATGTGTGTGTATGTGTATATATGTGTGTGTATGTGTATATATGTATAATTCTTTCAGCCATTGTTTCATTAATTTAGCTTTATGCACCTCCTGGTATTTATCAGTATTATGGACAAAACCCGACTTACCGGTTTAGGCAAGTTACACAGAACTGCAAGGCGTTACTGACATCAGTGACAAACTAACATCTATGATTCAGTGTGCTTGTTAACCTTATTTATCTAGCTATCAGTGTTGTTGAAATTAGCAAGACAAAGTAATCCTGAGAACATACTTATAAATGAGATATTGTGCAAGATCGTGTTGACTAGTGTATGTAGTATCTCTGTTGTTTGATTCTTAAAATTGTTGTTTGTATGCATACAGCAAAAGGCAGAGGGTGTATAAACATCACGTCTGAATATACCATTTATGAGGCTTCACCAGTTGGCAAATAGCTGTGACCAGAGGGTAGTTGGTTTCTGCAACAGCAGTAACCATGGTGGACACTGGTTGTGAGGAAAGCTGGAAGATTTGCAGATGGAGGCCTTCAGAGCAATTGCTCTATTTGAGTCTGCTAAGAGGTACTGACAGGCCCAAATGGCTGCAGCAAGAGAGATAAAAAGAGGAGTTTGGAGAGGCCATTGAGAGAGACTATTGGGTCACCCCACAGGTACTTTACTAAGCAGTTTGGTGCCTCAGGAGAGAGAGGCAGCATGTATGAGGAAGTGCTGGCAAGTGTGAATGATATTCACGCTGTGATTTAAAGGAACCCAGGGTTTTAGCTTGTGCTACACTAGCAGGAAGACTATTCCATTTCCTAACTACTCGCCGTGTAAAGAAGTGCTTCCTCAAATTCATTTTAAAATATTCTCCCTCTAATTTCCACTTATGGCCATGAGTTCTGGTATTTAAACTAATATTGAAGTAGCCATTTGGCTGAACAGCATCCAGACCTGTTAGAATCTTATATACCTGGATCATGTGCCCCCTTAGTCTCCTTTGCTCGAGGCTGAACAGATTCAGCTCAGCTAACCTCTCCTCATAAGACATTCCTCTAAGACCAGGAATCATTCTTGTAGCCCTATGTTGCACCTTTTCTAAGGCAGCAATGTCCTTCTTAAGGTATGGTGACTAAACCTACACACAAAAGTCAAGGTGGGGTCTTACCAAGGAATTATATAATTGTAGCATCTCCTCCCTTGACTTAAACTCCACACACCTAGAGATGTAACCCAACATCCTATAAGCCATTTTTATTGCTTCCCCACACTGGTGAGAGTGGGACATGGAAGCATCAACATACACACCGAGATCTTTCTCACAGTCGGCTACCTTTATTTCAATGAAACCCATAAAATATCTGTACTTTATATTTCTGCTCCCTGCATGGATTACCTTACATTTATCTATGTTAAATTTCATCTGCCAGGTATCAGCTCAGTCGCTAATTAAATCAAGATCCCGTTGTAGCCTCTGTGCTGCTAGAACAGTATCTGCTACACCACCCACCTTGGTCATCTGCAAATTTAACCAGTTTACTGTATGTATTGGTGAGGAACCAGACGAAGTGCGGCTCACAAGACCCCTAATGATGAGTATAAACATTGATCCACGATTTCCCTTGCCTGGACGCGGGTCACCGGGGCCCCCTCCTGGAGCCAGGCCTGGGGGTGGGGCTCGATGGCGAGCGCCTGGTGGCCAGGCCTACACCCATGGGGCCTGGTCGGGCACAACCCAAACAAGGCACATGGGTCCCCCCTCCAATGGGCTCACCACCTGTAGGAGGGGCCATAGGGGTCGGGTGCAGTGTGAGTTGGGCGGTGGCCGAAGGCGGGGACCTTGGCGGTCCGATCCTCAGCTGCAGAAGCTAGCTCTAGGGACATGGAATGTCACCTCTCTGGTGGGGAAGGAACCTGAGCTGGTGCGCGAGGCTGTGAGGTTCCGACTAGATATAGTCGGGCTCACCTCGACACACGGCTTGGGCCTCGAAGGGGGTTGGACCCTCTTCCACTCTGGAGTTGCTCACGGGGAGAGGCGCCGAGCTGGGGTGGGCATACTTATTGCTCCCTGGCTGGGCGCCTGTACATTGGGGTTTACCGCAGTAGACGAGAGGGTAGCCTCCCTTCGCCATCGAGTGGGGGGACGGGTCCTGACTGTTGTTTGCGCTTATGCGCCTTTTTGGCCTGTGGGACTCCGGAAGCAGCTGATGAGTACCGGCAGGCTAAGCGGAACGCGGCTTCGGCGGTCGCTGAGGCAAAAACTCGGGTATGGGAGGAGTTTGGCGAGGCCATGGAGAATAACTTCCGGACGGCTTTGAGGAGATTCTGGTCCACCATCCGGCGTCTCAGGACGGGAAAGCGGTGCAGCATCAACACTGTTTATTAGAGGTCGACCGATATTGAATTTTACCGATACCGATAGCTAGGCTGGTCCGTACTTGCCGATAACCGATTAATTAACCGATAGTTTTTAAAATGGATACTGGATTAAAAAAAAAAAACTAAATTAAAACACAACACTACATGTAAAATAGTACTAAACTTTATTACAAAAACCAAACAAAAAAACGGTACTGAATCATGAAAATGTGCTATATGAAATAAATATGAATATATTAATAAATATTGAGGTAAATTAAAGACATGCTTTCAAACTGAAAGAAAAAGTAACACTCCAAATAAATAAATAAAAAGTTACATACAAAATGAATTATAATAATAATTATATAATTATATAATATTATAATTATATATAATATTAATTATATAAATGTATATTATATGTGTAGTCTCCCACTATATTTGCTTCTATTTTGAAAACTTTTTTCTCTCTCCATAGGCAGAGGTTGACCAAACTGTTTGTGTAATCTGTTAACAACGCTCATTATATACCCGTCTTTTTAGGCAAGAACCAGATAATGAGTTTCACGTCATGAAATCGTTTTAATACGAAGGGAGCTGTATTACGTGATAACAAATTTAATAAAAACATCGTAAGTTAGGCCTATAATAGTAATGATTTCATTTCAAACAACAAATATATTATATAGAGAAGGTGAGCAAAGTATCAACAGAGCTTTTTGAAACTCCGAATCAGTAAAACACTGCGTCGCAAAAAGATTCACTATTTCGAAGCGCTCCAGTCGGATCCCCCCATCCCCCCGGCAAATCGCACCCTCTGCCTGAAGATAAAAAGAACTGAAATCGAATGCATTCCTGATGGTAACAATCATGACATTAAACATTTGGGTCGGACTTGCGTGTATTTTTGCCACATTATTTTAACCACTTGATGTACTGCTAATGTTAGCGTCCTCTCAGCCTTGTCGACAAACATACTGCTGTTCTTTCTCCAATGCAGAATCTAATCAACAAATGAATTACTTTATATTGAGATGAAAACATGTACTGTAGTGTACTGTATACATACCTTTTCGCTATCTGTGTTTTAAACGTGCATTTGAAGTGTCAGCGTTGTCCGTGCACCGCGCTCTCTCCAGGCAGCTTGCGCTCTCTCCAGGCAGCTTGCGCGCTCTCCTTGCAACTAACAGTATCACGTGTCAAAACAAAAGCATGTGCTTTACAGCGATTTTCGCCTATAGAGGCGGCACTTGCCATAGATATATATGTTGGCTCTCGCACTGTATAAGGATAACAGACCGTTCTCAGCCGCTTCAGCTCTGACGCAACCCGGAAAAACTATCGGCGTGGATTTTTGCCGATAACCGATAGTTCCGGGAATCAACTATCGGTGCCTATTAATCGGCAAAACCGATACATCGGTCGACCTCTACTGTTTATGGTAGGGATGGTGCGCTGCTGACCTCAGCTCGGGACGTTGTGGGTCGGTGGAAGGAATACTCCAATGTGGAAGCAGAGTCTGGGGACTTGGGGGTGGACTTACCTATCTCTGGGGCAGAGGTTGCTGAGGTGGTTAAAAAGCTCCTCGGTGGCCGGGCCCCGGGGGTGGATGAGATCCGCCCGGAGTTCGTCAAGGCTTGGATGTTGTGGGGCTGTCTTGGTTGACACGCATCTGCGGCATTGCGTGGACATCGGGGGCGGTGCCTCTGGATTGGCAGACCGGGGTGGTGGTCCCTATCTTTAAAAGGGGAGACCGGAGGTTGTGTTCCAACTATAGGGGGATCACACTCCTCAGCCTCCCTGGTAAGGTATATTCGGGGGTGCTGGAGAGGAGGGTCCGTCGGATAGTCGAACCTCGGATTCAGGAGGAGCAGTGTGGTTTTCGCCCTGGCCGTGGAACAGTGGACCAGCTCTATACTCTCGGCAGGGTCCTGGAGGGTGCGTGGGAGTTTGCCCAACCAGTCTACATGTGCTTTGTGGACTTGGAGAAGGCATTCGACCGCGTCCCTCGGGGAGTCCTGTGGGTAGTGCTCCGGGAGTACGGGGTGCCGGACTGCCTTATTAGGGCTGTTTGGTCCCTGTACGACCGGTGTCAGAGCTTGGTCCGCATTGCCGGCAGTAAGTCGGACTCGTTCCCGGTGAGGGTTGGACTCCGCCAGGGCTGCCCTTTATCGCCGATTCTGTTCATAACCTTTATGGACAGAATTTCTAGGCGCAGCCAGGGCGTTGAGGGTGTCCGGTTTGGTGACCTCAGGATTAGGTCTCTGCTTTTTGCAGATGATGTGGTTCTGTTGGCCTCATCAGACCGTGACCTTCGGCTCTCACTGGAACAGTTCGCAGCCGAGTGTGAAGCGGCTGGAATGAAAATCAGCACCTCCAAATCCGAGACCATGGTCCTCAGCCGGAAAAGGGTGGAGTGCTCTCTCCAGGTCGGGGAGCTTGGTCATCCAGGAGGGACTCAGAGTAGAGCCGCTGCTCCTCCGCATTGAGAGGAGCCAGATGAGGTGGCTCGGGCATCTTATTAGGATGCCTCCTGGACGCCTCCCTAGTGAGGTGTTCCGGGCATGTCCCACTGGAAGGAGGCCCCGGGGAAGACCCAGGACACGCTGGAGGGACTATGTCTCTCAGCTGTCCTGGAAACGCCTCGGGATCCCCCCAGAGGAGCTGGAGGAAGTGGCCGGGGAGAGGGAAGTCTGGGTTTCCCTGCTGAGACTGCTGCCCCCGCGACCCGACCTCGGATAAGCGGAAGTAAATGGATGGATGGATGGATGGATGGATGGATGGAGTATTGGTAAATTAGTTAAACAGGATATACCTCTCCTAAATCCACGTTGGCTATCCCTCAGAGTGTTATTTGAATCTATGTAATCTACCATTTTGACTTTGATTATAGCTTCTATTATTTTTCCAGATGCAAGTTAAACTGATTGGCCTATAGTTTGCTGGATTACTTCTATCCCCTTTTTTGAATATGGGTGTTATATTAGCATGCTTCCAATCAGAAGGTACCACATCAGCAGATAGGGATTTCTGAAATAGTAAAGTTAAAGGTTGGCTAATAATATCCCTCATCTCTATCGTTATGATTAATGAACATGAGATCAGTACTTAACTAACACTTAGTTTCTGGTTAATTAATAGTAAGAGTATATTACTATATTATTTGTAACTCCTCAAATAAAGTTTAACCTAGATTTTTTAATAAAAATTGGACATGGTGGAGTGAAACCTTGTTGGAACCTTGTTTGAAAAGAAATTGCATTGTTTGACATTGTAACCAAATTAAAATATGTTGATATTAATAAATACTGGCAATTTTTGTCATCAGTGCAGAATGCATGCAAGAGGAACAATACCATAAGCTGTGCAGGGGGCCCAAACATGTTTTCCTGGACCCTGGGGGGTCCTTGGATTAAAAAAAAAAAGTTGAGAGCCACTGTTCTAGATATGCTGTCTCATGAAGAGGTAACGATGGGAATTTCTGGCAGAGCCTGGAACTGTAGCTGAAGTCGTCGTAGTGGTCAGAGGCTTCCATGGCTGGAAATGAGACTTCCACCAACTGCTAAACCTTGGTTTCAGTGGAAACAGTGCAGGTTCCAGTCTGACTGGAGCAATGGACCTGCTTTTCTCCCTGGCATTATGCTGACACGTGCTTGGGAAAAAGGCTTATGCCACTTGTGATTCTCATGGATTTCCTAAATAAGAGGTGGTGAGATTTAATAGCTGAAATCTTGGCCTACTTCTTGTGAGCATTGAGGAGCTCCATGCTGAAGATATGGGGACTGTGGAGTTGCATGAGGCTTGTGACTTACTGACCAATCTGTGGTCATGAGCTGTGGGAGTGGGCATGACTATAAGCAGCAAGATTAAGTAAGATTAAGGCTCCTAGGGGGGAAGTTCCAAAGGGTATGCTATAGGGTAGAGTATACTCTGCAGGGACTAGAATAGTGTGCCTTTTTGGTTGGCACTCGTCGCAGGGCCCGGCACCCTGCTGGATTTTAACAGTACCGCAATAATACGGATAACAGTGATAATTTTGGTCACTATAATTGTGGTATTAAATTTCATCTCTATTGTAGAGGTACAATAGTATTCAATTTTGCCGTCTCAGTCTGCACACAGACATGTAGGAGTGAATGTGAAGCTTGGGGTCTGAGTTATGGATCAGCTATTTCTTTGGTGCCCCTGAAGCATTTTTCAGGGTTGAAGGACTTTCTCAAGGGTCCAACGGTGATGCGACTTCTCATGCCGAGCATAAGATTTGACCTGAGGACCTTCTGACCACAGTCATAGATCCACACACCATCCCTTCCAGGTGACTTTGGACTGCCTGGGAATTCCTGAGAAGGGATATTAAGTGAGATCAGATTTGACCACTTGCTGTGATGCCACTGTGACCTGCGTGAAGTTGGCCCCTTATATGTTTCAGATTTCAACCAAACTGGTCTCAATCGTATGTGCCGCGTTTGTGGCAGTTTGTGCCGTTAAAATTGTGCTGTTTTACTTTCTGAGCTATAAATGTTTGTTTACATGGTGACGTCATCAGCGAGAAGTTAGCTCCCCATTTGTGTCTGTTTTACACCAGACCGATCACAATCGTGTATGCTGTTTGTGCTGGTTTGTGCCGTTAAAACTGTCCTTTGTGCTGCTTCAGTGCAGAGATATTGCTCATTTACATGGTCACGTGACTCCACCGTTAAATTAGCCCTCCTTTTGCCTCCGTACTGGTCTCAATAGTTTGTGCCGTTTAAAAATTGTCTGTACTGTTATTTTTTCTGAGTTATATCTCTTAGTTTACGCCTTTACATGGTTGCCGTGGCTCATGTTTCTCATGTTAACAGAAGGTGGAGCGTTTGATGACTCCGCAACAAAGCTGTACGCAGACTTAGTCACCCCACCAGCCAGATACCGCATTTCAGGATCGTGCTAGATATTTTCACAAATGACCGACCGTTATATATATACTGCCTTGTTACGTGCAGGCTTGACCCAGGTTATCATCTGTTCTAACCAAGTCTTATCGATATGCTGTTTTGTTTGACACTTCCTTGGAAGGTATCCGACATACACCAAATGTAATTAAAGTACTCACATTATAATTAAACGCAACAATAACAACTTACCGAATTCCTCCAAAGCTGTCATGGAGTTCAATGCTCCAGTCACCTGCTTTGCATGGTGTTTGTTTTTAAGGCAGCCAGCATCGCTGTTTTTAGCTGTGTTTTCAAATTCTTGTATTCATTTTCACTTTTTAAAACTTGTTCACGGCTTGCTCCATTATTCTGATAACTCCTGCCTTCTCCAATTCACTCTGCATTGCTTCGTAAACTTTTGTTATCCACTCTGTCAACTCTAACCCCGCCTCCTGACGTCACGTGCTCCCAACTCTTGCCCAGTAGTCTTTCGGGGTCAGAAAAATAAGGTCCGGCCCAGATATATCAACCACTGTTGTTTTTTGCTGCGAATGCATCAAACGGACCAGAATTTAGGCTCAGCACGGGCACCGGCTCTGCTGTGAAGCTGCTAGTAGAGGATTCTGAGCGGGACAGGCTTTCATTGTGTGCTTAATGGTCGTTCTTCTATGATCGGAATTGCAGATGTTTTATGTTACATGTTTATGTTAATAACCTCTTGTTTCTTTTATTTGCCAGGTGATTCCTACACACAATTCCAGTTTGCTGAAGAGAAGGACTGGGAGCTGGATTCACTGGCTAACAATCAGGCACGAGTTAATTTTATTTGGCTAGCATAGCTTTTTCTCATAAAAATATTATTTCTGAGAGACGCTTTGCATTCTTGAATTTGCTGAAAATATTATTTAACTGGTTTTTGCATACTGATTGTACAGCCCTGTTTACACTTGATTTTAAAATGCGTATCGGGAGATCAAATCACAAGTGGACAGCACTACATACAAGTGCAAACGACCACCCAGATGTATTGTGATCTGATCACTCAAATTACTTACCAAGGTGTCTGGGATGCATTTGACCACGCATCTTTTGTGGTGTAAGTGCTAATGTGTTATGAATGCATCCCCAACAAGGATGTCACAATAGCATGGCACAGTAGCAGTGCATGGGGCAGTAACGAAATCTGAACACAAGTGGTCACCTTGGAGACACATGATAGACATGGTGATGTGACTTGGTTTTCTTCTTGTGATTAGATAACCCAAGATACATTTTAAGACCAAGTGCAAATAGGGCCTAAGATAGGGCTGGGCGATATATATAATTTTGTCATATATTCGATACATTTTTACATACAAAATGGTTTGATAATCCATCCATCCATCCATTTACTTCCGCTTATCCGAGGTCGGGTCGCGGGGGCAGCAGTCTCAGCAGGGAAACCCAGACTTCCCTCTCCCCGGCCACTTCCTCCAGCTCCTCTGGGGGGATCCCGAGGCGTTCCCAGGCCAGCCGAGAGACATAGTCCCTCCAGCGTGTCCTGGGTATTCCCCGGGGCCTCCTCCCAGTGGGACATGCCCAGAACACCTCACCAGGGAGGCGTCCAGGAGGCATCCTAAGCAGATACCCGAGCCACCTCATCTGGCTCCTCTCAATGCGGAGGAGCAGCGGCTCTACTCTGAATCTCTCCCGAATGACCGAGCTCCTCACCCTCTCTCTAAGGGAGAGCCCAGCCACCCTGCGGAGAAAACTCATTTCGGCCGCTTGCACTCACGATCTCGTTCTTTCGGTCACTACCCACAGCTCATGACCATAGGTGAGGGTAGGAACGTAGATCGACCGGTAAATAGAGAGCTTTGCCTTTTGGCTCAGCTCCTTCTTCACCACGACAGACCAATGCAGCGCCCGCATCACTGCTGACGCCGCACCGATCCGCCTGTCGATCTCCCGCTCCATCCTTCCCTCACTCGTGAACAAGACCCAGAGATACTTAAACTCCTCCACTTGGGGAAGGACCTCCTCCCCGACCTGGAGAGAGCACTCCACCCTTTTCCGGCTGAGGACCATGGTCTCGGATTTGGAGGTGCTGATTTTCATTCCAGCCGCTTCACACTGGGCTGTGAACTGTTCCAGTGAGAGCCAAAGGTCACGGTCTGATGAGGCCAACAGAACCACATCATCTGCAAAAAGCAGAGACCTAATCCTGAGGTCACCAAACCGGACACCCTCAACGCCCTGGCTGCGCCTAGAAATTCTGTCCATAAAGGTTATGAACAGAATCGGCGATAAAGGGCAGCCCTGGTGGAGTCAAACCCTCACCGGGAACAAGTCCAACTTACTGCCGGCAATGCGGACCAAGCTCTGACACCGGTCGTACAGGGACCAAACAGCCCTAATAAGGCAGTCCGGCACCCCGTACTCCCAGAGCACTCCCCACAGGACTCCCCGAGGGACGCGGTCGAATGCCTTCTCCAAGTCCACAAAGCACATGTAGACTGGTTGGGCAAACTCCCACGCACCCTCCAGGACCCTGCCGAGAGTATAGAGCTGGTCCACTGTTCCACGGCCAGGGCGAAAACCACACTGCTCCTCCTGAATCCGAGGTTCAACTATCCGACGGACCCTCCTCTCCAGCACCCCCGAATAGACCTTACCAGGGAGGCTGAGGAGTGTGATCCCCCCTATAGTTGGAACACACCCTCCGGTCTCCCCTCTTAAAGATGGGAACCACCACCCCGGTCTGCCAATCCAGAGGCACCGCCCCCGATGTCCACGCAATGCCGCAGATGCGTGTCAACCAAGACAGCCCCGCAACATCCAGAGCCTTGAGGAACTCCGGGCGGATCTCATCCACCCCCGGGGCCCAGCCACCAAGGAGCTTTTTAACCACCTCAGCAACCTCTGCCCCAGAGATAGGGAAGTCCACCCCCAAGTCCCCAGACTCTGCTTCCTC
The DNA here is from genome assembly GCF_048594095.1 of Paramormyrops kingsleyae. Lineage (NCBI taxonomy): Eukaryota > Metazoa > Chordata > Actinopteri > Osteoglossiformes > Mormyridae > Paramormyrops > Paramormyrops kingsleyae. Next base: position 28,525,098 of record NC_132815.1, on the reverse strand, counting down.
ATCGGAAGGTGTGTCGGTGGGATTGAGGAGGTCTTCAAAGTATTCCTTCCACCGACCCACAACGTCCCGAGCTGAGGTCAGCAGCGCACCATCCCCGCCATAAACAGTGTTGATGCTGCACCGCTTTCCCGCCCTGAGACGCCGGATGGTGGACCAGAATCTCCTGGAAGCCGTTCAGAAGTCGTTCTCCATGGCCTCGCCAAACTCCTCCCATACCCGAGTTTTTGCCTCAGCGACCGCCGAAGCCACGTTCCGCTTAGCCTGCCGGTACTCATCAGCTGCTTCCGGAGTCCCACAGGCCAAAAAGGCCCGATAGGACTCCTTCTTCAGCTTCACGGCATCCCTCACCACCGGTGTCCACCAGCGGGTTCGGGGATTGCCACCGCGACAAGCACCGACCACCTTACGGCCACAGCTCCGGTCAGCCGCCTCAATGGAGGCGCGGAACATGGCCCATTCGGACTCTATGTCCCCCGCCTCCCCCGGAACATGGGAGAAGTTCTGCCGGAGGTAGGAGTTGAAACTCCCTCTGACAGGGGATTCCGCCAGACGTTCCCAACAGACCCTCACTATACGCTTGGGCCTGCCAGGCCTGGCTGGCTTCCTCCCCCACCAGCGGAGCCAACCCACCACCAGGTAGTGATCAGTTGACAGCTCCGCCCCTCTCTTCACCCGAGTGTCCAAGACATGCGGCCGCAAGTCTGATGACACGACTACAAAGTCGATCATCGAACTGTGGCCTAGGGTGTCCTGGTGCCAAGTGCACATATGAACACCCTTATGCCTGAACATGGTGTTCATTATGGACAATCCGTGACGAGCACAGAAGTCCAACAACAGAACACCACTCGGGTTCAGACCGGGCGGGGCGACTATATCTAGTCGGAACCTCACAGCCTCGCGCACCAGCTCAGGCTCCTTCCCCACCAGAGAGGTGACATTCCATGTCCCTAGAGCTAGCTTCTGCAGCCGAGGATCGGACCGCCAAGGTCCCCGCCTTCGGCCACTGCCCAACTCACACTGCACCCGACCCCTATGGCCCCTCCTACAGGTGGTGAGCCCATTGGAGGGGGGACCCACGTGCCTTGTTCGGGCTGTGCCCGACTAGGCCCCATGGGTGTAGGCCTGGCCACCAGGCGCTCGCCATCGAGCCCCACCCCCAGGCCTGGCTCCAGGAGGGGGCCCCGGTGACCCGCGTCCGGGCAAGGGAAATCGTGGATCCCTTGTTATTACTCATCATAAGAGGTTTTGTGAGCCGCACTTAGTCTGGTTCCTCACCCAGGACCTGTTTGCCTTGGGTGACCCTACCAGGGGTTTAAAGCCCCAGGCAACTTAGCTCCTGGGATCATTGGAACACGCAAACCTCTCCACCACGATAAGGTGTCGGCTCCAGGAGAGGTGGTTTGATAATGTATTGTTATATCAATTTATTTATTGTTTATGGCGACAATACAGTTAGTCATTAAAATGGCTGGAAAAACAGATCGGGCAGTGCCAGAAAATGCAATGAGATGTATGCACTGACAGTGGCAGAAAATGTAATGTGGTGTACACATGCTCGAAAATGCTGTGCATGCGCAGACAAATCAGGCAGGCGGTACGGATCAAGGATCAGGGATCAGGTACTGACAGACACCCCCACAAAGCCCCGCCTACTACTCCACACAGCCTCATCCACTCACACTGTGTCCAAAAGAGGCCAGATAATGAAACACAAAGCGAAATGCAGAGCAAAGGAAATGAAACATTGAAGAGCATAACAGATGTACCTTCAAGAGAAATGCGTGCTGAAAAAAGAACTATCCATATATATAGCCGCTAAAAAAAATTGAGACCTCTCTATATTTTTAAACAAATCTGCATTTTTAAATCCTGGTTTAATCATAGTTCTGCAGGCAGACAGCTATGCTGAGCAGCAGGTTGCTTTTAAGTTCAAAAGCCAGCCAGGTAAAGGGCGGAAGTGACATTCTAATGCCAGAGATTACTATTAACTTATCTCACAGTTTCTCATGAATCGTAGGATTACATCAAGTGACCTTCAAATGGAATGGTGTAGGTGTGAGGTGACAGTTCGTATCAGGCTTCTAGAAGCAGGACTGAAATCCAATGAAACAAGGAAGAAGCCCTTCATTAATGAAAAACAGAGACGAACCAGGCTGCAGTTTGCAAAAAATATATATTCAGACGCACACCCAGAAATTGAGAAACAAAAATTGTCCTGTGGTCTCTTAATTTTTTTGCATGTGTGTGTATACTGTATATGTATATATATAAAAAAAATTAAAATATATATATATGTGTGTATATATATACAAAAAAATTGGCAGAGAAAAAAATCTCTCAATACATTGATTTGGTTTACAGATTACATCACCTGCAGTGCTATGTGGTTGTAATTTGACTCCATGTGCGCTTAGTCAACTTGTAGGTTTTTTTTTCTTTTCATGTGAAACAGAAGAGCAAAACAACACTGAAAAAATAATGTTATGCAATGTGCTATAATGGATATAAGCATTTACCTGAACAATTCTTACATACTTGAAATAATTGTTTATACTTCAGGCACTTGGATATTTAATATTTTGCATTTTTTTATAAGAAGTTTTTTTATGTCTTATGTGATATTGTTCAGCAGATGTACTTTTTGTTTTCCAAATTATTTTAAAGAATGGCAATGGCAACTTTATTTATAACGCATTTTCACACAACGAAGTTGACCAAAGTGCTACAAGTGTATCAGAATAAGAATAAATGCCAAAAATAAACTTAAAATCACATCTAAAGTACATAAAAAGTAAAATAAATAAAATAGACTAAAAATAATAAAATAAAAATAGAATAAAAGTAAAAAATATAATAAAAAACAAATTAAAAACAAATTAAAAATGTCAACATGTCATGCTGTACCAAAGGCCAAAGTAAACAAATGTGTTTTGAGAAGTGATTTAAAAACAGATGTAGAGGATGCTTGTCTGACATATAAAGGCAGCTCATTCCACAATTTAGGTGCTACCACCGCAAAAGCCCAATCCCCTCTGAGCTTCCGACTAGTCCTAGGCACACTCAGAAGGAGCTGGTCAGCCGACCTGAGAGACCGAGAAGGTGTATATGGATGAAGGAGATCAGAGGGTTACAGAGGGGCAACACCAGACAGACACTCATAAACAAATAAAAGCAATTTAAATTGGGTAGAGTGTGTGTGTGTATTTATGTATATATGTATATATATATTTGTGTGTGTGAATAGAATTGAACACAGACACACAGAATATAGAGATAGAGATATTGTCTTTCAGTCTTATCACCCTGCCCTAGCCTAAGAAGCAGTATAAAGTAAGAGGTAGAGGTGTAGGGCCAGACCTACCTCTACTGCAGAACTGCAGTCTGTACTAGTGTGATGGCCAGCCGATGCTGTCACCCCAGCCAGTCATGGTGGCTGATGTTTTGGCAGATGAGCATCTTGTTCATGGACGTCCAGGCCGTGGCTCAGTCCCTCCAGCTGCTCCCGCTCTGCCACAAACTGAACCTGGAGCCAGAACTTGTCCAGGTAGGTGTTGAAGTGTCACATTACTTGAGTTAAATTGCCAGAATGGTTTTCCCTTTAATTCCAAATTGTATAGCAAAACTTGCTCTCTAAGATTTTATAAATTTTAATTTAAAAAATTCATAATGGAACGTCATAAAGTGCAGTGTATTTTGCTGTGCCTGGGCTTAAACAGGGGTGTTCAGCTACTATTCTTCTAAATATAATATGTGGAAGGTGTAGCTGACTGCCAAAATGCACCAGCTAACCTGGGGTCTTATCCACAGGCTGTGCTGTCCGACGCCATTCGAGGTCTTTAGGTCATTAGGCCATGCTGTGTCATTTGCTGCTGCTTTTCGCTAAAGTCAGGACTCCAGATTAAGATTTCCAGTGGTAGCAGTGGTGCTACCAACCTTCTCAGTTGGTCGCACCAGCACATGATTTGGTCGCAATCGTTTTGGTGCAGCATGGTATTTAGCAATGACCTTATATGCTGATGAATAATTGCATCCCAGTCTGCATACTCTAGTTTCTGTATTGATGAAAGTTTGACATTAACTCAAAACTTGATACAGTAACACATTAGTGAGGGTTAGAGGCACAGATTCCTGCGAATGCGACAGTTTGCAAATAATACTTGGGCACCACTAACCTCTACCCATAACAGATTTGCTAGCCTTCAGAAATATAAAACATGTATTAATTACCAATTTCTAAACATATACTGTACTGTGCACTTTGCATGTCAAATTACTTTGTCATTCCATATAAACCATCTCAATGATCTCCCTGAACGTACAAAGTTATCACTCTACACATTGTAAGCATTACAGTATGGAATCATTATTAAAAATGCAAAATTAGCTGTACTGAAAAGTTCAAAAGTTACTGTAAGAAATGCAAAGTTCCACAGTTACAAAGACAGGCATCAGCTACAGACCACTTAATTTTTGGAACACGTTAACACCACAGCTAAAGGCACTGTTTCACACATTTATTATTAGTCTGCGTATATGTACATACTCCTGCCTGCAGGTAGGGAGAGACCAACTCAAAAAAAAAAAAAAAGTCACACTTAACCATTGAAGACAAAAAAAACACTTTCAATCACAATTTAACGCAGTACCTGTGCAGGAGCAAAACATCATAATCATTATCATACATTAGCACAGATGCAACCATGTGAAATTTTATCTCTTACATGATCAATAAATGGCTTGTATATGCAAGCATTTGGTTGTGGTCTGGAGCCAGGAAAGTGCAGTTTTATATGTAACAGAAGTTTTCACACCACAGCAGAATCCCTCTCCACCAGCTATATTTGATGAAACTGCTTTATTAGGTGTCAGGTTTGCGATCAGCAGATTCTGAATGTCCTTTGTTTTGACCTGCACACATCACGAGGACATGTATACTTTCAGTATTTATTTTGCCTTGATTACTTAATGGCTTCCTTAGAAATTACTTTCTACTAGTGAGAAAGAACGTGTTTGCAGTGAGTTTGGAATTTAGCACTAAGGACATATTTTAAAATATCAATATTTCTTCTTAGAAATTATTGAAGAGTCTGATTCCCGGGGTCCTCATTAAAGCCTGCTATTCTTGTTTTGAATCTAAGCCTCACACTGGCTTGATGCACACATCATAGTCCAGTGTTTGTGCACTCCATTTGCCCACTGCTCGTGCATCTGCCTTTTTGCACCAATACTATTAGTCACATCCTTCATCTTGTGTCACATTGTAAATGAACCCCGTGGCTGTTCACTCTGCTGTCTGGCCTCAGGTGACAATGCCCTCAGAACTTCCCATAATGCCGCTGAAGGTCCGACAGGAGGCATGCATGACGGAGCAGCTTAAGGCCGCCGGCACCGCTCACCGAGGCTTTGCCAGGGGCCTGGCCTCTCCCACTGTGGCTGTGCCAGGCTCCCACAAAATTCAAGGGCTTCCTCCAAACGGCACCTCTGCACCCGCATCAGAACCAGAGGTTGCCGATGAGGAGCTGGATTTCCTTCTGAGTTTACAGCATCCTGCCACCAACATGAAAAACAGCGAAGCAGATTCCAAACAAACGGCGGACGTTCCAGGTACTTACTCAGTCATGCAAATCCTGACAGCCTGCAGTGGTGCATGTGCTCAGATACTGGCTCTCTCTATTAGTAGTATTGCAAATATATCACCACTGACCAGTGAATAGTTGCATAAGAAATATTTAGCCAATCTAGATGTGTGTTTTTATACCATAAAGACCACATGTAGCATGGAATTAATCTGTATGCACGAGTCTTAATACAGCATAAAAAAAAATTACTTTAGACATTGATTGTAAATTGACGCATTTTTAAAATCACTGCTATTGGTTCATCATGGTACAACTATTATAGTAAGTAGTACTTTTTGTGTAAAAATTTAATTGTTCTTAACCTACTTTTTTGTAGTAAACGCCCTACACAGGTCAAACCAGTAGTGGGGAAAAGGTGACGAGATTGACAGTTTGCACAAGTTAAACTTTCTAAGCATTTGTGTGAAGCAGTATCATTTGAGGTCGTAACCAGAGTAATTTCATAAAAACCCAATCGGCATCTTGCAGTTTTTTTATACTCTAAAACAATGTTTCCCAGTCTGGTTCTCATGGAGCCCCAGACAGTCCATTTAAATGATACCTCCTTAATCATAATGTGAAGACATTAAGACAAAGCATCATTTCTGGCAGATTGTAGAAAAGAGGAATATTTTCTTATTCTAAAGAGAGATTTTAACTATTTTATGCCATATGCTTCTAATGTCTGTTGTAGCTGAATAACAGAATCACTTATAGAATATGCTGCAGGCAATTATATTTATATATATATATTTTTAACAGATATATTTTAAATTGTGTTTGAAATTTGAGATTTTTAGCCTGCATGTCAAGTCTAGGCACATGCTGTTTGCTTTCCAGACAATTCGCTATTTATGGAAAGCCATTTGAGCATTTATTTGTTTTGCTGTACTAGTTCGGACTTTGGCTGTACTAGTAAGACATCCTGGCGCACTAGTACGCGACTAGGTCGTACTAGTCAAGCTTTTTCATCAACTTAACGTGTGGGCCTGAAATTTGCTACATTAGTTAACTAGTAAGGCTTAAAATGCTTACTAGTAGCACTAGTATAGGCCAAAAGCTCCACTAGTGACACTACTAAAGGCCAAAATGTCCACTAGTTGCACTAGTAAAGGTGTTTTGACCTCACCAGTTTGACTAATAAGGGGCAATAGTCCACTAGTGAGAGGTTCAACTAGTTATCTAGTGTTCATTTTGTCCTTCACTAGTGTAAGTGTCTTTTGCCCTACTAGTTACACTAGTGAGGCTAAAAGTGTTTACTAGTAGTACTAGTCGAAGCCAAAATGCTCATTAGTGGTACCAGTTGCACAAAATTCTAATCAGGAGGCGGGAAAGGGGCAAACTTTGAAGCTTCCTATTGGTTCCCCAGCAAAAGCTCCACCCAGCCAAAATGTAACCCTATAAAGCCTGGTGAGCTTTTACTGTCATTAGCTGCCTTCTCCTAGCTTACAATCCATGCAGAATAAAGCATGAAAATGAACCTAAAAGGTATTAAATCATTTTAATGTTTGTGCAAATTCACTTCTTGCTTTATTTATTAATTTATTTTTTATGTTGAAACGGAAAGATGTGTAATCGGTTTCTACTGAGTGCGTAAGCTAAAACAAAACTGCTTCATTGCAAATATGAGACACCAAATCTGACAAAAACAGAGCGATGCCATGTGCCGATACTAAACCTTAGATATAGATTTTTAAAGAATCTGGACATGAAATTAGATCTTAATCAGAAATAAGTCCAATAAAGATTAAAAATGGACATAACTGGAGCCAATCATCATTGTGAAAACTTTGCCACGTGCATACTTAAGTCTAAAAAATGCTGGAGAAGAAAAGTTATTGGCAGATGTTTTACCAGTCTACCTGCTACACCAACCAAAAGGGATTTTAGCATTTTTGAATGTATATACCTCTGTATTCTCTAGTCAACACCCTTAATTAACTATCCAACATCATACCTAAAGACATTCACAGCTCAGAGCTGCTGCCAAGGGGTGAAAAGCAGCCAATCACTAAAGTTATTATGCGGTTATACACAGGGCAGCTTTTTGAGCAATGTTCTCAGGCAATTGCCACCCAGGTGAGACAAAGGGCAACTCTCCTGGATCAGGATGATCACAAAAAGTTGCCCAGTGCTGATCAAAGTCTTTCCAATAGAAGTCTGTTGCCCAGTATCAATGGGAAAGTGCCTGAGCAACATTGCCCCATGTATCATCACCCTTTGTCTATGCATAGCATTCTAATGTTAGAACTGTGTGTGTGTGTGATACGCAGAGCGGCCTCCAGTAGGGGACACTCTTGTGGAGCCAGAGCCAGTGAAGAAGCCAGATCAAACAGAAGAGGACCTGGAGGACTGGCTGGACAGTATGATCTCCTGAATGCTGAGGAGGAGCCTTACTGAAAGAGGGCACATACCAATGCAGTCCTGCCCTTCACATCCTTGGCATTTATTCAAGCTTGACATATAACGTAGTTCTTCATATGGCTTAAGTAATCGTGATCAAAAGGGATTTCTTGTATGTAGAATATGCATGTGTTGACTGCTCTCCTGTCAGAACTGCATTGGGGCTTGAGAGAGATTATGGTACGCAGTCACAGGCAGAATGTCGTATGGGGAATTTCAGCCAGCACGTCTCAGGAAAAGGCCCCTGGTTGCAGTTACGTGGGATTTAAGATGATGCTGAGAGAGTACTGGACCTTCCTGGAATGTCAAATATGTAGTAAATTATAGTCTAAGGCCTTAGACTGGGATATTTAAATGTGTGCTATGGCACAGCATGTCTCACTGTGGTGGATGATGGTGGATTTTGCAGTTCCAGAATTGCTTTGCACTTCAGTATCATGTATGTTGTGTTTTCACATATGGAACCAAAATAGTGTTAAGTTCTAATGTTAAAAAAAAAAAAAACTGAATGTTACTTTTCTCTTAAGAAAAGTTGAACAAGCTTTATTTTGCATTTCATTTCTTTTTCTTTTTTTTTTTTTTTTCTCCAAAGCAGTTTCCATAAAGCATTTAGTTTCAATTCTAGTCAGAGGTATGTGTGTTAGCGAGTTCGGACTCTGTGCCTGTGCTTGGAAGGTCACCATAGAAACATGCCAGGTGATTTGCTTCTAGAACTCATTAACCCAATACCTTCTGTTTCAGCTTATCAGGACAAATGGTGACTATTCTGACTATTTAATTATAGACAGTTTTCAATATATTAAAATAATACTTTGCTACTCATTTTTGTGTCGAATGAGCGGTTGCTAGAGGAGTCCTGAATGAGGCACATTACCTGCATTGTGAGGGATTGTCAGTTACAGCACTACAGCCATGTGGTGCGTTTCCCTGAGGGTGATCCGGCTCAGAGAATCCTCATTGCTGAGGACCCAAGCGGCTGGATCAGGCTTGGGGACACCCATATAACACCTGGCTGCGGCAGATGGAAGGCCGCTTCCAGAGGGTGGGACTGGACCGTGGATCTGCCTGGGGGATCGTTGGTCAGGATCCCGAGGAGTGTCACTGTGGCACAACATCAGCACATGCTCCCCAGCCTGACCTGACCTGTACTCATTTTCTTTTGTATTTGTACAAGTGACGTAAAGCCTTATAAATGACAAAAAGCCTTACAAAAAGCCTAGTTTGTAGCAAGTACATAATGTAATGACCAATTTAAAACAAATTATAAGTCAAAGTCCTTAAGGCACCTTGCTGAGTACTACTTTTATTCAGTTTTAGAGTTTAGCTAAAAATGGTAATTATTGTGCTTCATTAAATTGAACTTACATATTAGTAACCATTGTATAGCATGATTCTTCACAGGTTTTCAATTTGATCTCACGTGGTCTATTTCATAATTATGCATTGTATTTCCATCAGAAGTACTTGCATGATGCTATATTACCACTAAAAATCTGCTTAATTGGGTAGATAGTGCTAGCATGTGACGTTTGAGCCCCCATAAAAGCCACAACCCATGCAATTAAAGAAAAATTATGTATGGAGCTACCACTTCTAACACAGAGAGAAGAAGCTATTTTATAACATGGCCCTTGATGCTGCTGTTGTCAGCTAGCCTGGTGGTCAGTGTCTAAAAGGACTTATTTGAGCAAAATATATACAACTAGAACCGTGATCCAGTTATATCAGGAATGGCCTGTATTTTCATCACTATAGCTACTCTGTTCTGTCTTGTTTTGAGGTCCCAGATGCTTTTAAAATGGAACTGGCACTAATAACACAGTACAACAAAATATTGCAGATTGTCCTTGGAAAACAAGCCTGCCTTTGCCAAAATACTGTCTATAATGGCAGCAGAAACTCACAGGAGACAGTGATGTCTGTGGTGTTTGGAAACTACATGTAGGCCTCACAATAGGAAGCAATAGTTTGGTAAAATGGGTAAAGGGCTGCAGGGAGTCAAATGGAGCCAAAACAACCTTTAAAACAGTCTCAATGTAGCAGTATTAACACTTGTATAGTGCAAAAGTCTTGGGCAAGAAAATGATGTACATGGAATGGTCGCTACATTGTTGCAGGATAAAGAAGAAGAAAATCATTATATTGTTATTAATGCTGAGCAATTGCCCAGTATTAAGCTTTTAATGGTCTCAACAAATCATTGGTCAGATAATTAGCAAGAACTAAAACACACTCCTGTGACCTGGGCCACCATTTATATTTTATATGTTTGATATAAAATTCAAGCTGACACATGTCTGGGGTCTGAGTGTTTAAAATTTTCCAATTTTTTCTCGCTGCTTGCTGTTGAAATCATTCAAAGCTCAGTGTTTTGCAGTTTTGGGTTTTTATTTGCCCAGAAGTGTGTACATACACATTCCTAAGATTCCCTGTATGAAAATTTCAGGAATTTACTATGCAAATGCATATATATTTGTGCAACGAGCAGTGGCCCCAAGTGATGACAGTAATTTCAGTTTCAGCAAAGACGCACATCCTGGAGCCAGCTGAACTGTTTTGTTTTCTTAGTCGAGACTTGCTGAGTTTCCTAGAGGGCAGTAGAGCCCTACAAGCACAGTGTCCATCCAAGCAGCCTTATTATGGAAGATAATGTACAGATGCAAACTTCAGTATTAAATGAGCTTCCTGAAAACCACTTTGGCACGTCCAAGCATCTCCCATTAGATCTATGGTCCCGTCTCCTCCTGTCTGTCCACAGACAGGTACTCGTGTTTCTCTGTAGGACAAATGAAGGGAAAGCGAAGGACTATGTTAGGTTTACGCAGATTCTACCTATTAGCGTGATGCAAGCATGTGAGCCAATGTGCTGTTCATGATGCTGAGGACATGCTGTCGCACCTTCTGGCTTCACAGCCTCCACTGGGACAGAAAATTTCTGGTGACACCTGAGGAGGACAGCAAACAGCAGAGGCTCTCCAGCCTGAAAGAAGTTGTAGAGTAACGGGAAGAGGTAGAGAGGGCCAATGGTCTCTGGGGGAAAAGCAACCTTCAGGATGGTGGCACAAAGCTGGATATTCTGACAGCCAGTTTCCATAGAAACTGTTCTTCTGCATCTGAGGGAATGAAAAACACTGATTAGGATCTGGTTACATGCTACATATGTTTACAGATGTGTCTTTAGAAGTTTCTTTGTAGAATACTGAACCTTCTGAAAGTTTTGCCTCTGACTGCATTTAGGATTAAAGGCTCTTCAATAAGGGTATTGGTTTGCTATCAACATCGGTAGGGACCAAACCAGCCTGGAGTCCCCCCACCATCTAAACACACACAGTACACCCACAATATTGGTAGTTAAGTGTCTCACGTGTCCATAACCATATCTTCGCCCATGTTCTCCAAATAGACTACAGTGCCGTATAAAGGCAAAACACGATGAAGTACCAAAACTGAGTTTCTACTGAAATCAGGTCTTAGGCTGTTTCGTCATGTGACAAAATATCTTAGTCCAGCTATGCTTGGTTTGGAATGGGTACACATATTGCAAATGGTGGTCAGTGAAACATTTCTGAAGCACTATTTCTTAGTTTTAGTGCCAGCTTAGTTACTGTGTTTTGCCTTTGTAGGGTAGGCTTTTACAGATGGTTGGCAGTGAGGCTCAGGAGACAATAAATATATAATGCTTCTGTATACATTGCTTTGCAGAAGTGTTCAGGTTCTTGTGCCTTTTTCATGTTCTAAGTTGTTCAGCTTTATTAAATACATTAACTTAAAATTGTCAATACATACTAAAGGAAACTCAATTAAAATGTTAGAGATATAGTGATATAAATGCAATAATTAAGACAAGACATAGTTCAGCAGAATACATGACCACTATTAAACTATACAGCAAGCTCTGGATAGGAAAGAACTCCATAGTTGAAAAGAACGATTTTAAAGTGCACCAGGAGTTTTCCAGAAAGCATGACTGCTAAAGAAGAAAAAAAAGATCTTGTTAAGGTTTGCTAGAAAGCTGAGAGTGTTCACCTTTTAGCAAAATAATAATGCCAAAGATAGAGGCAAATGACATCTCTTTGGCTCAGTAATAAAAATAGACCAGTTCTTAGTTAAGAATTTGTAGGTAATTTGCAAATAAGAAAAAACACACTGAACCAATGTGTAAATATAGATGGATACAAGCTTCAGAATCCCAAAAACTATTAATATGTGGTTAAAATATTAATAAGTGGTTTATCTGCTCTCAGGACTAGGAATATGCACAGAAATAATTTCCAAATAATATATAAAGCTCTGAATAAGGCACTGTCATTTTTAATACATTTATTTATATTAGGTCAGGATGTTTAATACATTCATTAATCTCATAGAGACTCTCACTCTTTATTGATTTTCTTAAATTTTTGTTATTGTTGACCCATGACCCTCAGAAATATGATTCCCCTGTAATCCTCTTGGAGTAGAACATTTGCAGTCTCCCTTATTTCCATTTCTGTTTCCAAAGGGCAAATCACTCACCCTGATATTTGAATTTAGCCATGAGGGACTGGGCTGCCCTGCAAAACCTTGACGGAAGAATTTTCACACGTTTCCTAAAATCTCAGTTCATACTGAAGATTGCAGGAAATGCTTCCCTCAATAGTAACTCATATCTGAAATGGTAGGAATGTGTACTTACGGGCCACTGAACCTGAAGGCTGTGGACAGCAGATAGCCGAGTACATATCCAGTGAGAGGCATCAAAGACGCTGTGGCTATCAGTGGGGGCGTCATTATTAGCATTATCTCGCTTCCGATTGTCATGCCAATGAGGATGGCGATTATCACTGCAGAGACCAGCAGGATGCCCATTCCCATCTGCCGATTACAATCAATCTAAATCAGCCAGAGAGCAGGGACTCGATACTCACCTGTTGTGTCAGCAGCTATACCACCCATAGTTCCGACTAGCTAATCCATCTGCAGCTAAGCAGTTTTGGGCCTAGTCAGTACTTGGATGGGAAACCAACTGTGAAAGCTGGGTCGCTGCTGCCTGAGGTGTTGGTGTGGCTAACAGGGAAAGTCCATCTCTGTGATCATGTGGATCCCAGTGCCCCAGTGCAGTAACATGGACAATGTGCTGTAAATGCATCCTTTAGATGAGATGTAAAAGTGAGGTCCTGATTCTCAGAGGTCATAAATGGTTCTTGGGCATCTTTTGAAAGAGTAGGGGTGGTACTCTGATGTCCAGGCTAAAATCTACCCTTTTACTCTTCCCCTATATCTATCCTACCCCTGCCCCTTCACCACCTTAGCTACTGTGTGGTGAGCGTACTGATGCAGAATGGCTGTCGTTGTATCATCCAGGTGCTACACAGTGGTGGTGGTTGAAGTATCTCCCCATTGATTCTGTAAAGCACTGTGGGTGTCTTGAAAAGTGCTACGTAACATTCACTCACATTAAGATATTAGCATAGCTTGTGACTATGGATTACCTGAATAACAATAATAGAGCTTTTTGTTTTGTGTCACTACTACTACTTTTATTTTTATGAAAGTGCACATGATGTACATCCTGCCAAAATTGTTTGTACAGTATGAATGCTTGGTTACCAAGCATATTTTCTCTATTAAAAACTGAGGCAGTCAATGTTTTTCAGCCTTCACATTACATGTGACCGGATGTTAGATTTAAATAGTGTAAATACGTTAAATCGGCACATTGATCGGATCAGAACGACACTCATTGTAAGGCTTATGCATTGCGTGGACAAATTCTCACCTTTGTGATGATATGTGAGAAGCGAGGAAATCTGTGGTTGATGGCGATGCCAATGGCACATGGCAGAAGTGTCATGAGCAGGGCAATGAAGATACCCATGAAGGGCACAGCATTCTGTATATCTGGGATCCCCTTGCAGTACAGGTACAGGAGTAGTGGCATCATGCCCAGGGCCAGTGCGGTTGAGCAGGTGGTCATCACAATGCTGGCAGAGAAAGGAAGCAAGTTATCCCAATGAGCCTGCAGGACTCTATTTTGGAACCTCACTCAGTTTGTAGTGGGAATCAGTATTTGGGAAGGCTGGAACCTCAGTTTGTGCATCACAAGTAATCACAAACGAAGAAAAAAAACTCCTCAGAGATACTGGATGACTGCTTCCTAACTTTCAATTCTGTTAAAAGTAATAACACTGGACACTGTCAACGTTAATGACATAATTGAAGAGCAAATTTCCAAAACTCACTCTTTTTTTGCTGTTTTTGAGATGAGGCTTCCTCCTCATATGGTACAGTACAGGGAACCAAATCTCACTCAGTCCTCATTTGATCCAACAAAATACATTTCGTTGCATTTCCAAAACCCATGAAATGAGTGAGATTTCAAAATTTGCTCTTCAATTAATATTCGTTAGGCTGTTATGTGTACATAATTGTTACATTTGAATGCTTAATGTATTAACCTTGATTTATTGGCTGCTTGAATTAATGGAATAATTCACAGCACAATTCATACCCACAAAAACTTAATATAACACAAATCATGGCTTAACATATGTTAAAATTTTTCTCTGTGCCCTGGATTTAACATGATTTGATCTATGGCATTAAACGAACAAATTATTAGGGCTAATTTATTAAATAATTTTCTGGAACAAATCTGGCAGACACCCATTTTAAAAAGAAAAATACAATGACAATGTGGCAGAGAATATAATAATACCCTTACGCTGTCTAAATTTTAAGTCCAAACAAATATATGTTATACTCATTTGACTCGACTTATTCACATGCACTTTTGTTGATATTTGAGCTGTAACACATTTGAAGTGGTTTTACAGAAGCTGGTGTGCCAGGGGTATATTGCATAATTTTCCATTAAAATATCAAGTTAGCATGGAAAAATAAATATAATGGAAAAATTGTGATTGGGAAAAATGTTTTTAATAGATTACATGTAACCTAATTGCCATTCTGTGGGCTCCCCACCCGCAATGTGAAAGGGCCATTTGGGCAGTTAGCATGCGTGAGATTAGACCTGTTACGCACACTGGCTCTGGAGTGTGGAATAAGAGCCCTGTGGCAGGGAAGGGGCCTGGGCTAGTGCGGGAAGCAGAGTCTGCCCTTTGGGAAGGAGGTTTAGCACCTTGGGGTCTCACTCGTGGGAGATGGTGAGAAGGACTGTGGTGCAGATCGGCTCGGTGACTGCAGATTTGTGAGATGTAAGGAGGTCCATGGTGGTGCAATGAGAGTTAAAGAGGAAGCCTGCACTATACTGGTCAGCCCCTATCCTCACTGAGCTATGGGAAATGACTGAAAGGACAAAGTCTTGAGATGAAGTAGCCCAAATGAGGGGTGCAGGGCTGCCTGACTCACTCTGCACGAGATAATATGGAGATTGAGTGACCTCAAAATAGAGCTGCTGCTCCTTTGGATAGAGATTAGTCACTTGAGCAGTTCTGGGCAAGACCCAGCACTATAGCCCATTATCAGAGTGTAACTCAGGGTTAGCAGCATGATCCTGAAGTGCTGGTATCCAACAGGTTTTCCATCCTACCCCATGAGCTACTATCTACCTTGCCCTGATGTAACTGGTTATAAGAAGCTACTCAAATCAGTGTTGAATAATGTGAAGCTATTTCCATTGTGGTAAATGGAAAATTATAGTTATGAAAAATAATTTGTTCCAGGTCCATTAAAGAAAGTCAGTTATTTTCCCTTAAATATCCCTAACAATATTTCAGCATGATCAGCAACACTTTTAGCTCCAGTTACCTAAATACCAAACAGTTAATGCAGTAATAGTTTGAATTTGAGCTTAAAGTTTGAATTTGAGTTTTTTTGGAGTACCATATATTGTTTGTAATAGTCACACAAAACTAAGAAATAAAAATAAGATATAAATGCAAAATGCACCTAATGTAATGGGCCATTATTGTAACTACTTGTCAGTGGGAACTAATACTCAGTAATTTCAAATAGTCCTCTAATGCTTCAGCTATGTTCACCATTGCTGTGCCAGAACTTCCTC
The DNA here is from genome assembly GCF_048594095.1 of Paramormyrops kingsleyae. Lineage (NCBI taxonomy): Eukaryota > Metazoa > Chordata > Actinopteri > Osteoglossiformes > Mormyridae > Paramormyrops > Paramormyrops kingsleyae. The sequence goes on along the minus strand of NC_132815.1, from coordinate 28,509,069 downwards.
ACTCAGATATCAAATATGGTCATTAATGTGAACTGTGTAAATAATAAGAGGAGAATCCCAGGATGGTGCCTCTTTCTGTATGCTGAAACTGCCACGTCTGGCACCAGTGGTCACACCATGGTTGGCATCACTCACATAATGTGTCTTAGCCCTTCTAATGTCTAGCCATACAGTAACTGAACCTCTTAAACTTGTCTATCTGCTGTATGTACAGTTGGCTCTTTGTATCCATAGGCGATTGATTCCAGGACCCCCTGCAGATACCAAAATCCATGGATGCTCAAGTCCCTTACATAAAATGCTGCAGTAATGGTGTATAGCCTATGCACATCCTCATGTATCCTTTAAATCAGTGTATTTCAACCTTTTCTGAGCCACGGCACATTTTTTACACTGAAAAAATCTCACGGTACACCACCAACCAAAAATGTTACAAAATGACACTCTGTAGCCTAGTAATGAGAAATAGTTTCTCAATTTATTTATACTCACTCAGTGTGAAACCTGAGCCTGTTTGGATGAACACACTAGTGTGCCACGGGCCAGTGGTTGAAAATCACTGCTTTAAATCATACTGTGTGCAGGTTTGGTCACCATACCTCAAGAAGGACATTGCTGCCTTAGAAAAGGTCCAACAAAGAGCTACGAGAATGATTCCTGGTCTTAGAGGAATGTCTTATGAGGAGAGGTTAGCGGAACTGAATCTGTTTAGCCTTGAGCAAAGGAGACAAAGGGGGGATATGATTCAGGTCTATAAGATTCTAACGGGTCTGGATGCTGTTCAGCCAAATGACTATTTCAATATTATTCTAAATACTAGAACTCGTGGCCATAAGTGGAAATTAGCGGGAGAACATTTTAAAACAAATATGAGGAAGCACTTCTTTACACAGCGTGTAGTTAGAGTATGGAATAGTCTTCCTGCTAGTGTAGCGGAAGCTAAAACCATGGGTTCCTTTAAATCAGAGCTAGATAAGATTTTAACAACTCTGAGCTATTAGTTAAGTTCTCCCCAAACGAGCTTGATGGGCCGAATGGCCTCCTCTCGTTTGTAAATTTCTTATGTTCTTATGTTCTAGATTACTTATAATACCTAATACAATATAAATGCTATGTAAATATTTGTTCTACTGTATTGCTTATGGAATAATGGCAAGAAAAAAATGTGTGTAAATGTGTGTTCAGTAGAGGAATGCAGAAAATTAAAACAGAAAAATAAAATACAACAATGAAGTACATATAGAAAGGATATGCCTACACATCACTTCATTTGTGTGGATTCAGTGTGGTTCTCAGTTTGTGACAAATTCCAATTTTGCTGTTTTGCTTTTTGGAAGTTTCTGTAATTTTTTCCCCCCAAATATTTCTGATTCGCAGTTGGTTGAATCTGCGGATGTGGAACCTGTGTACTGGCCAACTGGCTTCAGCTGCGGCCACATGATTTGCTGCTTGGAACAGCAAGCTGTCTGCATTAAGAAGGGTTACTTGCAATATTGTATCTGTAGAACAGCTGGTTTGCTGATAGTACTTTCTTGTCCACTATCCTTTCGTTGAGTACAAGGCCATTCAACTTGCCTTGTCCTGCACTTAATTTTGTTCAATACGTTATTCTCAGTCAGTACTTTGTTGCCTCCAACTACTTATTTTGTCCCATACTTTGTGTACACAGTTTGCATTATGCCAGTTGTTCTGGGCAAAGAATCCCAAATCCTGCCCTTCTAGAACCTGGAATGTGTATATATACTTTTGTGTAATCACAGTATTTGTGTAAATATTATATTTGTATTTCATTGTTACATAACACAGGCTCTATGTATGCAAGAGAAGCTGCTAGCTAATCACTCTGATTGGATTATTGTATGTAGTGCATAGAAATTCCTGTTACAGCAACACTCTCCTACAGGTTAACAATCACATTTTTTGCAGACGGTGCCAAATCACCAGTGGATTAATAGAGGTTATTGAGGAAATTGGTATGGGTCATAAACCATCTAAAATGAACACTTGATGAGGGTCATCGACCTGGGAGATATACACTAGACAGAGCTATATAATGATAGAGACCTGACAGGGTCATTGACCTACAGGATTAAAGATTTAACAAGCTAACATCTGGAACACATGGAGTGTGAACTTGGCATTAAAGCAGCACTTTTTATTCACTTTATTGTGAGTACACTCTCCTACTTGTTTGTTGTTCATTTTTTTTGCCTCTGGACAGCATAACTAAAGTGCTGGCAGACATTTTTTATCAGTGACGATCATTATTTTTGATCGTCAACATTATCTCTGTCAAGTTCTCCTAGAAACCTAAGGATAATGAATCTATGAATACTTTTTTGGTAACACTTTAATTTTACTCCACCTTCATAATGCCTTTATAAAGCATTCATGGAGCATTCACTGCACCTTCATAAATCATTCATAGACCATTCAGTACACCTTCATAATGCATTCATAATGTATTCATAACAGCATGTAAATATACCTTAACAGCTTTAATACACATCAATAAGAGACATTATATGATATATAATGTCTCTTTGAATGCATTATAAAGGCATTATGAAGGTGCAGATAATGTAAAGCATTACCTTCTTTTCATTCAAAAATATTAAATCCATGTATTTTAAGATTTATCACTTGTTGAAATTAAAAATATAATTAAACTCTCTATAATTATGATTGTTACACTAGGCCCCAGATGATGGTACACAGAGAGTATAATAGATCCTGTCACCTGTTACAGTGATGGAGACCTGAATGAACAGACACGGATGCCAGTTTACCTGAGGTTCATATCACCTTGAAAAGCCCAGGCCAGGATGTTGGACAGGTTTCCGCCTGGAGAGCAGCCACAGATCAGCACAGTCACAGCCTCCAAAGGGCTGAGCTGGAAGACCTTGGCCATGAGGAAGGCCGTGAGTGGCATAATGCCATACTGCGTCAACACAGCAAGGAGCACCTCCCTCGGCTTCATCATGTAGGCCTTGATCTTGGGAATTTCCATGGTGCAACCCAAGGACACCATGGTGATGAAGAGGATGATGATAGTGACAATATTTATGGCTTTGTCTAGTGCTACAGAATGGGGTAACTGCAAAGTAGTGGTGCTGTTTGCAAATGCTGGTGAGAGGAGACTGAAGTTTGAAGGGACTGTGCTGCTGTACAGCCCCAGGGTCTCATTCAGGATTTCATTCATTTTCAGTCTGACTTTGCAGTTTTAACAGTCTGTGTCCTTCCAAAGAAAGAACATAAAAGAAGATTAGGATGACAACTTCTCAAACTTTCCATTCACTGTTTTGAGTTCTTCTACAGTCAATCCTTCTATATCAGGGGGGTTAGGGGTGCATGTCCACTGCAATCTGGAAAAACTGCACAAAACGTTTTAGTCCCCTTGATACCTTTGGCGAGTGAAGCAAACATGTGAGTGCAGCAAAGCAAAACGATACAAGGCACTCGAGGTACAAAGATCACTAGGAGATATCATGTGAGAGGCTGCCATAAACACACTTGGACATATATTTTATGCATTTACGAGTTACTAAACGTTTTGTATCATCTGCTGGCCTTCGCATGTTGTCTGTGGCATTCTCAAAACTATAAAGAATTTCCATTTAAATTTCTTATGATGACCCTGTGATATATCGAAATCGTGATGGCAAAAGTTGCAATGCAGAACTATACTTTCTAATGCCTCTCCTTGAAACACCTTACATATGAGCAGAAACATAAGTCTAATATGCCTGCTCTCCTATAACCAGGCCAGTCTCCCAAAACTGTTTAATAATAATAGGCAAGGAAACATAAAATGTCTAAGTAGAGATGCCACATGTCATCAGAGGTGGTTAGTTCAGGTCCAAGGAAGTAAAAAACCTGAGCAAGATCTTGTTTCAACCAACCAGTTGAGTACTTTGCGACTGTGACTCAACTGTTTGGTTGAAACAAAGTCTTGGTCTGGATTTTTATTTTTTGGACCTGAGCTATTCAGCACTACATGTTGTCTGTTTTACAAGTGTTGATTGATGACGCCTGTAACATTTTAGGAAGAAACCTATTCCATCCATGCATCTGTTTTCTGTAACCAATTGTCCTATTCAGAGTCATGGAGGGTCTGGAACCTATGGGCCCAAGGCAGGGAATATCCCAGGATGGAATGCCAACCCATCACAGGGCACACTCACACACCATACAGTCACACATCATACACTCACACAGCATACACTCACACACCATACAGTCACACATCATACACTCACACAGCATACACTCAGACACCATACACTCACACACCATTCACTCACAAAGCATACACTCACACACCATACACTCACACACCATTCACTCACAAAGCATACACTCACACACCATACACTCACACACCATACAGTCACACATCATACACTCACACAGCATACACTCAGACACCATTCACTCACACAGCATACACTCACACACCATTCACTCACAAAGCATACACTCACACATCATACACTCACACAGCATACACTCACACACCATACACTCACACACCATACAGTCACACATCATACACTCACACATCATACACTCACACACCATACAGTCACACATCATACACTCACACAGCATACACTCACACACCATACACTCACACACCATACAGTCACACACCATACACTCACACACCATTCACTCACAAAGCATACACTCACACATCATACACTCAGACACCATTCACTCACACAGCATACACTCACACACCATACACTCACACACCATTCACTCACACATGCACACCTATGCCCATTTTGGCAACTCCAGTTAGCCTCAGCATGCTTTCGGACTGTGGGGGACAACCCACAATGGCATGGAGAGAACAAGCTTGCCTAGGTTTTGGTCTGATGGAGAAATCCAGGTAAGCTGAAAACTTCACACACATGGAGCCATGGCAGAGACTCGAATCAGAAAGAAAGCTTTCTTCCATGACAAAAATATCACTTGAGTCCTGTATTCATGTTTGTTAACTTTATGTCAACATTAGATGCATATATGAGTAAATAGTATTAGTTAACATAGATGCTATGTGCCACTTCTTCAGTACCAGGTATAATTTTTTTTAGCATCATTTATACTCTCAGTTATTAAGGATGATATCTGATAAGCAGTGCCTTTTAAACTAAATTATTGAAATAGAACTGTAATCAGTTTCTCTGGAGTATGGTATGGTTCACTCCAAGAAAGCCATTCGTCATACTGTACACAGTTTCCCTACAGAAATACACGTGAGCACTAACAACTGAAGATAAATTCCCTGTGTGTGAACAAACTTGGCCAATTAAACCCAGTTCTCTTTCTGAGATTATTAGAACAGTACATTCAATAAAATGTAAGATTTTTTCTGCTTACCATGTGAGTGAATTTCCTTTTTTTGACTTCTGCCTTTTTAGAAGAGATTGTTGACAGCTCTCAGTTGAGTCCTTTTTAAGCAGTCATTATTTATTGCAGTCATAAATATTTCTGATGCAAGTGAGCAGAGAGTACTGTGCCCTACATTTCTTATCAGAACATGTTTATTCGCAAAGTTATGAAATCACTACTTCATTGAGGTGTAATTGTCTTAGCTGTAGTAAGTAGAATGATTTATGTGTCTGCATCGATCAATTGTTTTGTTCTTAAGACATTCACTGAAACTATCCTCATATGCAATTGGTATTTCACAGTATTTAAGGCAGTGTATTCTCTAAATAGAATTTAACTCTAAGTTGTGCACTGGATTAAATGGAAAGTAAAAAAGATGTATCTGTTACGATCCAAAATGTAAACGTGAACATCTTCACAACATAGAACACCATTTAAAACTAACAGAAACTGAACAAATGTTTAAAGAAATTAGTTCTACTAATGAATACTAAATGTGTAAGGCAAATGTATGGTAACCAAGCAAGGTAATGACCTCCAAGCCGTGTTTTGTATGTTTTAAAAAGCACTCTGCTGCGCTTTGGGTTGTTCTTTCCCTCTGTAGTCATGTGTCTAAAAATATTTAATGCATGACTTGGAGAGCATTAACCCAGACACAACTAATGATGAAACAGGAGGGCAGGGAGCCCCCTGGTCATGTGCTAGGGAGGTGATACTGTGTTTTAGTCCATGGGGAGTTACCAGTGTAGCTGTGTCATGGTGAAAACCTTGGGTAGATTTTGGTCTGATGGGGAAGTCCAGGTAAACTGAAGCTGATGATCAGACCCTTAATGCATTGCACTGTCATCTGTATGGAGGAAGAAAAGAGGTGCTTAGAAGGGGGAACAAGGGCACATCAGTGTCATGACCATTGTTTTCCCAGCATCTGGAGTAAGATAGGCATCAAAAAAGTATCTGGAGGTTTGCATGTTTACATGTCCAATGAGCCATGTTGTCCTTCCGAGGATGCTGGTATTTATGCTGTTCCTTCGCTCCCTGTTCTGGAGCATCCTCTCTATTTAGTGGCTTTCTGACTGTCCGCTATTCTTGGTGCTGGGCCACCTGTTAGGCAGATGAATGAGTTTCCCGTGGGGGCCATGACATGGCTCTGAGGTGGTTTGAGTCTTACTTCTGAGGTATACCCTTCAAGGTACATTGCAAAGTCAAGGTTATTTGTATAGAACATCCTCATACACAAAGGTCATTCAAAGTGCTTTACAGAAAATAAGATATAAAATAATGTGCATAAAATAAAAACAGACATAAATAAGAGTATACAAATAAATATGAAAATTAAAGATTAAAATGAAAAGATCATCAAATATTTAAGAACAGATATTAAAAATGAAAAGGTGCTGGTTTCATCAGGTGTCAGATGAGCTAACAGGTGTGCCTCTAGATTCAGTTCTCGGCCCACTGTACACCACATCTCCCATAACCCACTCGCATGGCTTCTCTAGCCACTACGAGGCAGATGGCATCTAACTCTAACTGTCTTTCCCTCCTAAGGACACCACAGTCTCTGCTTGGAATTCCATGTACCTCAATGACATCACAACCTTCATGAGGGATCTCCACCTCCAACTGAACTTTTTGAAGACAAAGCTTCTTGAAATTTCCTGCCATCCCAGCTATTCAACAGGACATCACTGTCCAGCATACATCATCAACATTATCTCTGTCAAGTTCTCCTAGAAACCTAAGGATAATGAATGATGGCGAGTTTTCTTTCCTTTCCTGATCACATTACAGCTATTTTGTGATTAGGTAGATTTACTTTGTATAACATGTCAGAAGTATCAAATTTATCAGAATATGCAGCTCAATTCAGTGTCCAGGTAATTCCCTACTGTAGCTCTTTACTGGCAGGGCTACCAGTATCCACTGTGAAAACAATGTAGATCATTCAAAGTGCAGTGGCACATCTGGTATTCAATCAGCTAAAATGCAAATATTACACCAGCAATGGCTCCCCGTTGGTGCATCAAGTTTAATTCCTGAGTTCTTGCCCTCAGAACTGTAACTGGAACATCACCAACCTTCACCACATGAAAGAAAGTATCACACTAGTATTTTCCATGCATGGGATCTTCAAATGGTAGCTTGTTCCAATGACTATGGATAATTACTGAATAGGAAAGAAAGTGAACAAACAGTTTATTTTCAATAAGTGTAATAATTTAAAGGTAAAGTAGTCTGAATATTATGGTGCTTTATTTGCTAATGAATTAAAGCTTTGGGTTAAACAATGATTCAGAAGCTTGGTTAACTTGTGTGGATGGGGGCATGCATTATGCACTTGGGGCACTTTCTGAGGCTGGATAATAAGTGGGAAAGAATGCTACTGTCTAACACTACTAAAATTTTATATCACAAACAAATTATCTTAATTTTCTTAATGTCTTTGCTTTCTGTATGATTTTTTTAGAGATAGCTGACCTCGAAATTAATTAGTAATTACAGGTGGGTGGGTGGATAATGTTTTCATGCTCAGTAATCTTTGAGCTAATTAATATTTTCAGAGGAAATCTGCTAAGCTGCTAAGCCTAAGCAAAATTGGTTATAATATGGCATACAGAAGCCACAGAAGCTCCTAGGGACTACTTAAGCTCCACAGACTGGAACATATTCAAAACTAGTCCCAGAAACGAGGACAGTAATACTGGTGCTGTTATCTCTTGCATCAGCGCTTGCAATGAAATCTACATCTTGACAAAGATCATTTACTGCTAAGACAACAACAAACCCTGGTTCCTGGCTGAATTAATGAATCAATGGCAGACTATGCTTAGCTAAGGAAGAGGACTACAGCAGGCAAGAATGCGCTCTGCAAGGCAATCAAGACTCTCACCTGCCGGTACAGGGACAAATTAGAAAAGTGTTTCTCTTCAAATGACTGTTTCTCCATCTGGGGACTCTGGATCATTAATAATTATGTGATCATACATTATTCTTCTTAAGTTTTTTTTATTATTATTTTTCATATTTTTTATTATTCCTGTGATTTTCAAGATTTTCATCTCCTCCTACAGTTCTTCACCTAGAAACTTTGTTCCACCTCTCAGATGTTTCACCCGTTAAGAAGAGGTGTGCTTGTATTTTCCTTTTTGAAAAGTTATATCCCTCTTTTTCAGCCCTCTTCCCTTCATGTTTCTTCCCATAGACTTGTATGCCAAATGCTTTCTTTCTTGCTCTGCTCATTATACACTGACTGTACTTCAAAATGTAAAATATTTGTCAAACTTCTTGTGCTAGAACAGAATACACAAAGAAATGTGGAGATGGTCACCGGTTTCAGAATAAAGCACTACCCACCACCTCCATTAAAAATAGATGACACCATAGTCAGCAGAGTGGAGTCTTTCAGATTTCTAGGTACCACTGTCCAATAGGACCATCAACAAGTTAGGCAAGAGCATTACCAATGTAATCAAAAGCCCCAACAGTGCATGTACATCCAAAGAAATAAGAAAATCAAGCTGATGCAAGTGCTGTTGTTTCAGTTCTACATCTCTTCAGTTTTATCGCTCATCTGTGTTGGTTTAACTCTGACTCATTATACTCTAAAACGATGCTGCAATCCATTGTGTGGTGTGCAGAGAAAATCAGGGGCTGGCGGCCCTCCTGAAGAACTGTGTTGATCACCGATGAAGAAGAGGGTGAGAAATATGGCCTCTAATGTTTTGCTTAGATGTGCAGTAAATTATGATTAGACATGTGTCCATTACAGTAGATTTCCTGCATGAATGAAGTTGATTTTGTCTGGCATGGTATCCATGTGGCATCAAGATTCATAAAAATGATCCCCAAATCAACACAATTCATTAGAAAGACTTTAAAAGATTTGGACGTTTTGAAAATATTATATATAGAGTTAATAACGTCATTTTAAAAACACAATTTCAGGAGCATTTAAATACACAAAATACATCCATGGGATCAGCGACAAAGGTGCCGCCCTGTCCTCCTGCAGTGTCCCAGACGTGTGCAGCGTGACCTCAAGCCGCTCCTGCCAGCCAGCCGGACCTTCAACGGAGACAACGTCAGCGAGTGAGAAAGGTGGGCACCTCGGCGGACCCCGACTGTTCACTGGTCATCGAATGCTCCCCACTGGCCAGTCACGATGAGCCACAGGGTGACCCCAGCTGCGAGCACAACCAGCAGAGGCAGCAGCGTGAAGCTGCTCTCCTCAGAGTTAAGGTTTGCCCCTAGGAACCACTGGGCCCAGCTCAGAAATAGAACAGAGTATCAACACCTTTGGGATTTTATTGTTTTTAATTAATTAATTAATTAATTTGTTTGCACTATTTTAATTTACATGCATATGATTTTTGAGTTATTTATGACTATTTCTATACAATTTGATATTTTGTTGACTACTAAATAATAGCACTAAAACTAAGTAACAATAATATCACCATTACACTGCTTATATCTTAAGGCTTTAATTGAAATTTGAAGAGTTCATTTTCACCTGTAAGTGCATTAATTGTGGTATTTTGAATAAAATTTCAGTTTATATATTTGATTGTGTTTGTGTTTCAGTATTTGGGAGATGTGTCAGTATTTATTAAATTTTATGTAGTTTTATGTAGTTGTAATACATAATTGCTATTATAATATTTTATGTCACAAATGCATGCAGTCTACTCGAGTGTACGTTTTGAAAATATTGCATATAGAGTTAATAACGTCATTAGGCATTATACTGTTGATTATAATACTTCATAAGCTCCAGTGAAGCTCTCATCTATAATGTACTATACATACCTTCAAAATGCATTATAATGGTCAATATAAGCATTAAAGATGCATTGAACTGCATTAGGAAGCCACCTATAGTGCATTATAGATGAGAGCTTCATAAAGTATTCATAATGCATAATAATCATGGCTATATTGTGTTATGCCTTTTATAAATATTTATAGCCAATGCTATATGAATGCATTATAACATGTTATGAATGTGATCATAGATTCTTGCAAACGTGGTATTCATAGAAAGTGTTACTGAAAATTCTTTTGTACGCCTTGGCCGTGATTAATAAATGATTCTGATTCTGGAGTATGGTCAGTAGAAAATTGTTTCTGGGGCTTGCATCTTGCACTCCTTTCATCTTGATTTTCTTGTTTGAATTATTTTAGGAAACATAAGCAACAGTGATCCATTATACAACATCGAACTTGCAACTTTATTTATCAAAAAAATCTGCCTTCATGTAAGCTTTATGTTCATGGAAATATGTTGAATATGTTGCTATAGTGCCCCCACGTGTATGAGTAGTGATATAACAGAAACAGTGTTTATATACTGTACGTATGACTTTTGTTGGCTTGCCTCATGAGCAGCCTGGGAAAATTTGTTATTTGAAAATTTATCATTCCTTTTAAACTTTACAACATTTGCAGACCTTACATTTATGGTAGTTTTTTGTTTGAATGTTTTGATTATTTCAGTAACACATTCAATGCAATTGTTTCAGACATAGCTGATTGAATCTGTGTCCTGTAAATTTACAAATTTGTAAACATCTGTTTATAATAGGTAAATTTACAAATAAGCTTTTTGCGGTTTTTAAAGTGGGCATCCATATAATCCAGATCATATAATCAGAGCCATACGAATTTGTGAATGAGACATGACAGTAATATATAGAGTACATACTGTATACATCTCTCTGGCATGATGTTCAATGGTTAGCACTGTAACCTCAGACCTCCAGGGCCGTGGGTCTGATTTCTGCAACAGTTCTCTGTGTGTGGATGTTCTTCCTGTGTTTCCTCCTACATTCCAAAGGTTTAAGCAGATCGTGTCTTAAATTGCCCCTATTGTGTGAGTGCGTGTAGGTGCGGGTGGGACTTGATGGAGTGGCATCCCATCCCACCTTGCGCTTCCTGGAATAGGCTCACTGTGACACTGCAGATATGAAAGATAGATGTGTCTTTCAAAGCATTTGTAACTTTCAGTGACACCTGCTGGTGAATTAGGGATTACAGAAAAAGGGTTCTGATAAAGATTGCTGAAGGATGTAGAGCAGGAACAGCCTCTGATTATTTACGCCAGCAGTGGCCAATCTTATCCGCAAAGGGCCGGTGTCTATGCACGTTTTTGGGGTAACCTTTAGGTCAGCTGTTCAAACCCTGGTGTGAGGACTCCTCTGCCAATCAGTCATCTAATTAGGGAGATGCAGCAAAAACCCACATACACAACGGTCCTTTGTGGGTAAGATTGGCCACCGCTGACTTATGCAAAACATTTTAGGTAAAAACATTTTAACTTTTTAAAAAGAATGTGTTATACAGAATAATGAAGAATTGTTCACTAATCACAAAATTATTGACATGTTTTTTTTACAAACTAGTCTGGGCATTTGAGAGATTACTATTATTTGAGAGGGTGCATATTGTAGCGGTCGCGGCGTGGTGCCAAGACAGTTAGTGATTTGGACGTGATGGTGCTCCCACTGGCGGCTCTGTAGAGTCGTCATTTCACCTGAACAACATTTATCTTTGCCCCTCAAAAGGAGGGTGGAGTTCCTAGAGAGAGCATGTAAACACTACACTCTGACCTGCAGGCCAGGACACTATCAGCTAAACCATTGAATATCAATCACATAAAATCAGAAAGAGGACACAAGAGCTACACCTTATCTCTTCTTTTCAGATTAATACTCAAAGATAATACTGATAATTAATCAGGCTGCTTTTACCTTGTTTGCTATTGCTTTATGTTGTCTCATAACAGTCTTTTTCTGTCATGGCACAACTGAAAAATAATACTGATCCCAAAAAAGAATTTGCAAATTCTCTCTCTCCCCCTCCACCCCCAAATCATCTTCTCTAAGGCAGAACAGTGCTACCACTAGACATTGTGGTTTTCCTCTCGAAGGAAAATGCTGAACATCCCTGAAGGTTGGACAGAAAAAGATGTTCCCTGTTATTCTATATGGATGTGATGGCTGCAGCAGGGGTGTTTGTGTGGGCGGGTGGGTGGTCTGGCTTCAAGGCCCTTTATAGGAAGCGTGATGATGTCATCGCAGCACTCACACAGGGGAATGACTCACAGCACTTCTGAGCTCTTGGAAACATGCTGCTGATAATAGAACCAAAAACAGTTTTTAGTCACATTCTCACCTATACTTGTCATTTTAACTCAATGTTCAAAAATATAATCTACGAAGGACGGCTTGCTTATTGCAGTTTCTATCATTTTCTGTGTTATAAAATGGATTCACTGTAATTTTACGTGTTGGATATGAATTCTGCTCTGTCCTCTGACTAATAATTTTAAGCCTGCCATTCGAAAGTCAAACATTCTGTTGAAGACTCAAATGACAACTCGAATATGCTTCAAGTCACTCACAGGTTGGACACATTTCCTACAGGTTGAAATCCCTCTTCTTCATCGTAAGATGTGCCGTTTTCTCTGGTTGTGTCAAGGTGACAGTGTCTCCTTCGGGCTGAGCACGACACCAACCATGTTAAAGATTAAACATAAAATTACAGATAACTCACCTTAATTTCACCTTTACCATTACTATTACTACCATTCTTCCCCATTCCAGACTGGGGTTAGCTAGAAGCCACCTTTAAAAAACTTTTAAGGTCATCTCATTCATTTGGGAAGCAAACAGGTCTAGAAGTCTCAAGTATTGATACATTTTGCAAATTCTCAATCAGGTTTCTACATTTCTACATCATTAAACATCTAATTTATACTGTGGCTGGTTTCATTCATTTACTTATCCATTAAATAATTGACTATTAAGCAGCGAATTTCAGGTGCTATTGTTTTGATTTATACACAAATCAATACATTTTATGTAACCATTGTGCTGGTGGAATACAGTCGCATATCACATGCTGTGACAGATTTAAGGGAGGGGCCCAAAGATGGTTTACTGGAAGATGCAGCGTGCTAAGTCATGCCAGTGATTTGCACATATGAACACAGAATCCTGATTTTTCTATTCTTGGTATTTTATACTAATCTAAATCATTAATTTGGAGAACTAATATCTTTAGTTTAAATATTTCATATCAATATTTAAAAAGTATTTAAGTAGTTACTGTTCTTTGAATGGATACATAACACAATATTGGATACTACACATAAAATTGTGTTGACTGGTGGACAAATGCAACTGTTGGCTGGAACTCTACTTAAGTCGGACAGACTATGCCAGCTGTGTACTGCCCGCTTAAATGTTGTGGCTTTTCTTTACATATTTGTCAGAGGCCCAGACTGCCTTACGTGAAGTGGCAGTTGATGGGTAAATTTTGAGGAGAGAAGTTTTTGTTATGCCTGTTGAGGCTACAGACAACGTTAGATGCAGCAGGACGCGCGGTGAGCCCGCTTAGCGTGTCGGGAGTCTGCTGGCCGCCAGGAATGCGTGCACAACGACGTATTGCAGTCCTCACTGTACGCACATTCTCCTACCTTCATAGAGAGTATAGGCACAGATCGGCAGGTAATGTTTTCAAAACAGAGGGCAATGTAATCAAACAGTAACATTAAACTTACTTATTGAAGTTTTTCACAAGCATGTAAAATCATAGCATAGCATCATAGCATAGCATAATCATTTGTACTGATCGAATTTAAACATGTGTGGGAAGAAATACTCTAAATGGCCATAAGGGGATATTCTTCTAAAAATAGGTGCTAGTGGTAAGTAGCATCTGTAAGAGAAATAATTAAAAAATATATATTAACATTATTTGATTGTAGCTGACGGTAACTGGGTTTCAACATTCATGGGGGATGGGTCATGTGGATGATGTCTATAGACTGGGGTGGAGGCTGGACTGGCTCTGGGGGAAGTGACTCGTATCTGTTTTTCCAACTAAAATGAAATTGCTGTAATTCAGCGACGCTCCATTTCCATTGTACTCTTAGAGAGGATCAAAGTCTTCGAGAGTTTTGTGAGTATAGGCATCATGCTAATGGTTGACTTTGGGAAAATAGTGTTATCAATTTCTGTCAATGCACACCCTGGTTATCAAAATATAATACTGATACTAATAACAAACAGAAAATGAAGCGCTCTTCGGCAAAACCTTGCTGTGCTGAGGCAGAAACTGATCAAATCACTGAATGACTTGTTGCTTCAGAGCGTAGCTGTTTGAAAACGAGCAACAAAACAGAATTAAGGCTGGGGTAGTGAGGCAATGCCCCTAGTCATTATGTGTACAGCAGTTGTCAAGAGCAGCAGGGAGCGGTGATACCTGTATGGGGGCGGGGTAAGAATCCAGCTCCTTCAGGCACGTTGATAAGGAGACAGGTGCAGAAAAAGAGGCAGGGAACCAGGGAACTGCAGGTAAGTTTAGCACACGTAATGCACGTCACACTCTGCCATTAAGTGATGTAGCGGTTCAAGTAAATATGCAAGTAGCCTATCAAAATTTCATGTCTTTCACAACATGCATTTTCTTTGTGCACAGTAAATAAATGGAGGCTTTTAGAACATGCCATCCATGAAATAATTTCCCAATTACTATACGCAAAGACGTACCAAAAATATCATCGTAACAAAAACGTATCACAAGATTTTGGTCACCATAGACGTTTCTTTCCAGTTACGGTCTTATGAATGTTATATGGTTTGTTCCACCGGTCTCGCGATAGTCGTACTGGCGGGGGTGGAGGGTGGGGGTGAACCGCAGTGACTTCATGCCTCCTGCATCTGCATAGATAGGCGGAGTTGCAACTTTGGTAGGAACTTCCAAATTCCAAGAAATGCAAAGGCGATGCAGTACAGGATGAAGCGCACCGTTACCGGAGAAGAGGAAACCCATTATTTCTCTATGAGAGAGTGAGGAAATCGCAGACACGCAGAACTATGCTCATGTTCCCCACCACGCTCTGGATGCCTGGCTTGGTACGCGTCGCGTAATCTAGGTACCAATATGTTGATGCAAACCGGCTGAATAAAGAGGTAAGTGCAAATAAGGGTTGAAGACATGGTTTGAACTGCGAGTAGAGTGATTGATGCACAGTTGTTTTTTTCTTTCTTTTTTTGACAGCGTGATGGTTGATGCTGCGTTTACCGGGTAGTTCCTTAGTGAGATTATAAAATCATAATTAAATCTTTGATACCTGTGAACCTATATGGTGATTAGGTTGACAGTTATATTCAATTTCACGTTGCAAGCTAGTCAAGCTCGTAAACGATCATTAAAGATCCTGGTGCTGCGATGGGAGACGCATCAGGAGATAATGTTATCGGTGCATATCGCAGGAAAGCGATGCATTTATGCGTTGTTTGCAGTGGGGTAGATACAACATAGATGCTATATGTTTATTGATTATCTTAATGTTTTAAATAATTAACAGATGATAAGATTCAGGAGTTCATATAGAAGCGCCACTGAATTGCACAGGTGGAGTAAAGATGCGGGTATTTACCACGGATCTTTGATAAAGGCACATAAATGTGACTGAGCGGCTGATGTGTACGCAGCTTCTCAATGCCGTGATTCAAGGGGAGATGGCGAGTTAACGATTTCTGTGACGGCTGCCTGTCTCACATCCCTCTCATGCAGATGAGGGGAAACATCTGGCATCGTACTTATTAATTCTACACACGGACACGCATTGATATGCTCTGATTTTTGTACTTTTTTATTATCCAGCTTGGATAATCCAAATAAAGCTTGTGGTCAGTGAGTTCGCGTACTGCGTGCGTGGGCTGTCACACTCTCAAGAGCCTAGATTGAAATGTTCGTCAGTGTGTATTAGGTATTATTATTATTATTATTATTATTATTATTCCATACGACAGTCAGATTTAATTGACTATAGTTTATGTCTGTGTCAAAAAGGTTTTTGTAACCAGGCCACTGTTTTCTTTCACAAGTAGCTGTATCGCAGTATAATGAGTATTGCATATTATTTTATTTGAGCACCATTTTGTGGACTGATAAGTTTAGGAGAACAATCGCATTGCAAAGGTTTTTTTTTTACACGTTTTCTTGTCATCTGACATGCAGTCATCTGTCCACACAGTGCTGTCAAACACAGTTCCTCGGTTAGCGTGTATGATTTGCTGCCAGTTCCTTCTTAAGTGCCTGTTTGGTCTGCTTCTGCTATTGGCCTCCACTGAGCAGGGGATGCGCGAGAGGCAAAGGCGGCATGTGGGTGGCGTATTTGCATTATGCCCGGTAATACAGGCATGTGGGTGGCATATTAAATGGACAGCGGTATTGTGGGTTTTAGGGTAGCATGTTCACGTGGCTTGTGGTAACAGGCATGTGGTAGCATGTCCATGCTGGCCTTGGCAATGCATGTATGCAAGAAGGTATGTTTACATAACACAGGTAAGTAGGTAGCATGCTTGTGAGTACATTGGGGAGAAAAGTGTATTACTTAAAATGATCAATAATTAAGTGTCTTTAGGGCAAAAGGAGAGAAAGAATGAAGTAGGTAAAGTCTGATGGAGATTTAATCTGTGGCGGTATCCCTGGCTTTAACCTTGTGAATGGGTCTGAAGAATTCATTTGCTAAGCTGCATATCATCAAGGAAATGCACCCAGGGGAAGCAATTTCCTTGTGTTTTAACTTTGCATTAAAAAATATTGAAGTTTCATGGAAGGCTCTCATAGCTTTGTACAGCAATTTGTTGCTTATTCTTAGATTGTGTGTCTTCTTGCATCATTTAGTCTTTAGTGTTTAAAACTCATGATGTGACCACATGTGGCTTTTTTGTAGCACAGCTGCGTGAAATGAATGGTAACTAGAGAAGTGACAGTTACTCATTCACATTCCAGTACTTTCTGCTAGTCTGAGAAGTGCTGCAGTGAGGAAGATGTTGATATTTAGTCTGGTATGAAGATTTCATTTCAGAAGATTGTCCCCAGATTCTGGAATGGATGAAGTGGTTAAGATACTGATATGAAGTGCCCATTAGATCCTAGCTGGTTCGCCTTTGATCAATGTTTTGTTCACTAATGAAATATAAGTACCATTGCTGTTCAGAGGTAAGGTGCTTTTTTCATGTTATGGCGTCCACTGTGAATCAAAGGAGATTACTTTACAGTTTATGGAGTAAGATCTGGAAGTCATAAAGAGGGAACTACATTAAGGAAGAGAAGAGAGGCACTTTATTAATCCCTGTGGGGTAATTGGGTAGTTCTTCATTACCCCATCTTGTTCTTCAGCCATAAGAGATACAGTGTCAGGTGTGTGTATGCATGTATGTGTTTGTATGTGTTAGGGGTGTAAGTCGTTGGCCCCAAACCAATTCGATTATGATTATTGAGGGAATGATTCAGAAATATTTGATTAATGTCATGATTCAAATCAATTAATTGATTATTCAATTATTTTGATAAACTAAACACAAACCTTTTTAAACTTCACTGAAAAAAAACTTACACATTTTACAATGGAAACTTAACATAATTTTTTTGTTATTATTAAACAGGGCAAACAAGCAAGTGTAAATTATCAAAAGGTTGCCTACTGTAAAGGAAAAAACAAACACATGATTATTGGAAAACAGCGCAGATTAGTGGAAAGACATTGCATCATTTTTATTCTGTGAAAAGTGAAAGATTGATTTGCTTGCCAGATTTAATAATTCATTATAAATAGTCATGGGCCAGTACTTTTAGACCTCTTCTAAGTGGTGAATAAGCTGACAAATTCCCTCTTCCTCCCTTATGGGAACTGGCCAATGCAGTCATCTCCATTTTTTTTAGTAGCTGTGTTTGCTAACTTTGGATATTGATAAAGTTACAATTTTGGATGGCAGTATTTTCCATGACTAACACATTGGAACAATGTCAGTATCTTGATTTTTAAAGAATATTGGCTGATACAGACAGTGTTTTTTGGCCAATATATCATGCACTTCAAAGGCTAGCATTACCTTGCACTTAGCTAGCTAGTTATCTACTTCAGAGTCAGTCTTCACCATTTGCTACTGCAGCTTTCAAAAATAACAACTTTTTTGTGCTACAAAAGAGAGGTGTTTCCCAAAAGCATTGTAGCGCAAAGATTATCTTAACCATTAGAGAGAGTGTTCTGCTCTACAAAACAGGGACGAGTTTCCCAGAAGCATTGTAATACAAATATCATCACTGTAGCACAAACATAATCAGTTAGTGCTTCCTTTATGAATATTAATAAGACTTCCCCTATCATCTTATGTTTTGTAAATTTCTGACTACCTGCCGCACATTATAGTGATATGGGGCAATGAGAAGTAGGAGTCTTTAAAGGAAGATCGGCACCTTAATAACTGATTAATCACGATGCACTGAGGTGAATAGTTCAGGTCCAAAAAGTACAAATCCAGATCAAGATTTTGCTTCAACCAATCAGCTCAGTGCTCTGTTACTCTGATTCCTTATAAAATCTTGGTCTGGAATTGTGTTTTCTGGAACAAAACCATCCACCTCTGTACTATATATGTAAAGTAGAAGAGCAAGTTTTGAAGTCAGGCAGTATTCAGAACCCCTGTAGCAGACTGGGGTTAAGGGCCTTGCTTAATGGCCCGACGATGACATAACTACTCTGCTGGCCACAGGATTTGAATCCACAAATCTTGTCCCCTAACCTCCTGAGCTACACACGACAGATACCATCATGGATGTGTTTTGTCTTTCAGTAGAGCTGTATGTCATTTGCAAGCGAACATCTCGCCAGCCCACCATCCATAGGTGCCAAGATTGCAGCGATTTGGCAGCAGGGCCGTATCAGTATTAAGTAGCTCACTGAGAGTGAGAGTGTGGGAGGAAATGCACATGTTGTGCAACACGTACAAAAAAATGGAAGGAAGGAGCAGAACTGAAAATGGAGGGAAAAAAAAGTCAGAAGCTGGTGATTGACAGCTGAAGGATTAACAAGGGCTTTTTGGCATTGGAATGAGAGGGTATTCTATAGGTATTCCAGAATGAAGCAGGAATGACACATGGGCTGCACAATTCCTGTTAACATGATCGTGAATCTTTGAGCTACTAACACACAAATGTCACACAGAAGTGTAATGTCTGTTTGTTCATCACCAGATAATTTCCTGTCTATTCCCAGGGAAAAGCTGCCTTTGTATTGCTGCTTTTCAGTACCACTTGGAGTAAAATGCAGGCTAATGTTTTTGTGTGAACATTGGTGGTACTGAACCAATAAAAATATTACAGAATAGGCCTCACTATTACAGAAACATGCATCACTAATTTTTCTTACGTTTCAGCAATTTATATGTAATGTGTATTATTAATTACATTTATTGTATTTGTATTTATTTGCCCCTGTTTAGATGCTAACTGCATTTCATTGGCTCTGTACTGTACCTGTATTCAGCACAATGACACTAAAGCTGAATAAATGTAATCTAATTTCACTTGAAATACAGATTACTTTCTTCTACCAATGAGTGTGTGTATTGTGGTAAAACACCTGTGCAGTCTCACTAGTATTTTAGCCGATAAAACTGGCTATGTAGGATTCTGTGTGATACAATGGCTTACTTACTGTGGGCAGAATGGTGGACGATGAACAATAACTTGATCAATGGTTATTGAATATAAATTTCTAAGAGTACTTATAGTATTCCAAAAATTTGCATTATGATATCTGCATTTAATTTTGTAAGAATTTTGATACAGATCTTAGATGGTTCTACTTGTTGATATATTTAAGCAAAAGGCATGAAAATGTTAAAAACCAGTAGTTAAAAAACTTTGATGCCTTTCCATTCTAAGCATTATAAGTCAGGGTATCATTTAAGTTTCAAACGCAGCATTTTTAAGAGAAGTTAATATTGATCCTGCATTTTTCCAGTGTAAAAGTTTTTTGTTCTAGGTATTCTAGGTATAGTTTGTGGAACCATAGTGAATAATTATGCCAACTAAGGATGTTTAACTGTTTTGATAAGATTGCATTAGCGTGGGTAAGTGAATTCTGAGCTTTTCCTTTCATCTAATGTAACACTTAACCAGTGCAGGGTTGCCATAACTTTTGATTTATTTACATAATTCTGTAAGTAAGTATTATCAATTATAAGTAAATCTGATATTATTTGTTCCATCTGATAGCTTTGAATGAGTTGAAGTGATTGATCTAAAATTGTAGTATTTCTGTTATTTGGAAGCAGATGGATATTTTTCTGTATAGATATTTAGCGTATATATTTTGAGTACATAGACTACTTATTTTGTGAATAAAAAGTTTCCAGATGTGTTAAATGTTACTGTAGTGGGCTGTTTGTTGGAAATTTAGTAAGTTTGGTTTATAATCTGCATAAGTGATCACATCAGACCTTTAGGATGAAGCTGCTGGGTCCTGCTGTGAATATCAAATACGGTTAAAATCGGAAGGTGGTTGGTTTTGTTCCTTTTTTGATTTATTACTTAAAAATAACTTTGTATGTGCAGTATTGCTTTGATGTTAAAACAGAAACAATTGCTTTTAAACGTTTCAATATATAAGCAATTTTTAAAAGTTGAAATTTAGGAAATGCATTGTAAACATATTTGGTAACGCTTTATATTAACTGTACCTTCATAATGCTTTTATATTGCATTCATAAAACATTAAGTGTACCTTCATAATGTATTCATTAAGTATTCATAAAACATTCATAAACATCATATATGTGTACCTTAACATCCTAACATCCCTTAACAGCTTTAATATACATTAATAACAAATGTTATATGATTATATAATTATAATGTTTGTTATTGATGTATATTAAAGCTGTTAAGGGATGTTAGGATGTTACGGTGTACTTGCATGCTGCTTATGAATGTTCTATGAATGCATTATGAATGCATGATGAAGGTGTACTGAATGCATAATGAATGCATTATGAAGGTACACGTAATGTAAAGCGTTACTACATATTTCCCCAGCTTTGAGATATTGTCCATTTTATCCTGTTTTCTTTTTGGCTTGTATTTGGTACTGTCCCAAATCTTACAAGGATATTAACTATTTGCAATATACTGGTAGTATGTTATGCTTAAATGGATCGTTTATTTGACAGTAGTATGCAATACAATACAATACTTTGTCTGTGTTTGCAAAGTGCAATCTCTCTACCTCCTCCAAGAAGTCTTGTTTATGCATCTATTTATCGAGTAAGCAAATGATCTTGGTCTGAAAACCAAACAGCTCTGTAGGTACAAAAGCCATACTTCCTTTATTGCGTTATTTACTGTTTTCCAAACACTTTTATTGTGAGCACTGGAATGAAAATGTGACTAAAAATAGAAACAAGTAGGAACATTTTATATCTGAACAAAGGAAACGGTTAAAGGTTACTGGGGGGTTTGCGTCACAGAGGCAGAGTTCTTCATTCAGATCAGTGATGGGTAATTTTGTACAGACATAATTTCTACATGGCATGGTGATTCAGCTGGTAGTGCCATTGCCTCACACTTCCAGGATTGGGAGTCAGAATCCTCCCGCCAATCTGCTTGTGTTGTGTTCTCCCGTGTCATATGGGTTCCCTGCAGGCTAAAGACATAGACTTACACTTCCTGGCATCGCCCCTTGTGATGGACACACATCCCGTCCAGGGCATAGCCAGTCAGCCTTTCACCCTGCATTGCCTGGGATGGACTCCATGCCCCTCTGTATCCATGACCAGGAACAGTGGCTGGATGGATGGATGGAAGGATCGATGGATAATTTCAACACTTGGGTATTAAATATCCCAGGAAACAAGTGGGCTGAGCGGTCTGCTCTTATCCAGATCATGTTCTAAATTTATCACTATCAGTTTCGCACCACATCTGAGACTTGTTACGTGATTAATAAGCTTCCAACTGCTGATCTACCCCCTTCTCATTGGAAACAGCAAGGTACCTGTTTCAAATCAAGCTGGCAGGGGCTATTCTGCCTTATTTGGTTATCAAAAAGCCTTTTGTTAAATCACCAAACAACCATTGAAAGCAACGGTCCACACTGTGCAGTGGACCACAATAGAACAGGACAGAGATTATCTGCAGGGTCATAGAACTGGGTTCTTTGGATGAGCATAACAAGTACGGCTTCTAATTGGTTTGGTCCAGTGAGGGAGGGGTCATTTTCGCAATTCCAAAAGAGAGCTTTTCTGTTTCCTTCAGCCCCTGTTTGAAAAGGGCTAAACTGCTCGTCAGAGACTCCCTACTTACTGAGACCTGAGCAAAAACTATAACATATCTGGCTAGTTTTACTGGCTCGCACAATCATTAAAAAAAGGTTGTTTTTATTCTTAAATGTATGAAGATATTTTTAAATGTATGAATAGAACAGATTTTTCTCCGCAAAACTTTCTTACTATATATTTATTATTAAATATTAATACCTAGCAGGTCTGCTATAGCAGCTTTCCTGAAACATTAAAATAATCATAACAAATGGCCCCCGTTGCCATGATGAGGGTCAGTTTTGGCTCCCCACAGAAAACAATTGCCCATGCCCAGACCTGGCATAATGCTGTATGAGGAGGATCAAAGACTACTGTTGTGCTGTTTCATTCAGATGACATGACAGAATGCCTTACATGACACATTGTCAGAAACTACTCCAGGGTTGTAAATGAAGTTCTTCAGATGAGTGAGGAATGATTTCTGCATGGATCGTTTCTCTGTGTACTTGTAACTGTAAGGCAAGAATGATTTACCCTTAACTATATTCCTGAAATGGATATACTGTAACAAGCTTTTTTCTTAGTTGTGGCTGTCAAAGGTTTATTAATCAAATGTGACAGATTTTAGTATTAGTAATAGAATTTGCATGTGAATATTATTTATGGATTTTATACTGGAGCAGTTTTGCACCCATACATATTTATCTGAGCAAAGGGTGATTTCATTTTGATGATGCTTCCTTCAGTTTTAATGTATCCGCTGGCCCTTTCTTGCTTACACTAAACCGTTGTCCTTTTATTTTACAGGAAACTTCTAAAAATCAAATTGGACCCAAGTCTATAATTGGTCAACCCCTATTAATTAAAATTCATCCATCCTGGTGGTGGGTGCAGCAACGCGCTGTATCAGCACATGCTCCTTACCTCTCATCCATCCATCCATCCATCCATCATGCAATCTGTCAATCAATTAATTAATTTGATCGTTCATTCATTCATTGATTGTGAGGATCTGGAGCCTATCCTGAAAGCAATGGATGCAACTCAGGAATAACCCAGGATGGGGGGGGGGGGCAACACATTACGGATTAATTAAAATACTGATTAAACGTACTCAAGCTGTGTTTAAAATTGAGCTAGAAAAACCCACCCATTTTTAGGAGGATAATTAAAATTGTTGGACTGTTTCCAAGATGGCACTCAAATCTACTAAAATAGACTACTTAGTCTGCATTAACAGAGTAACTGGCTATTGTTAGAAAATTCAGTTCTTTGATTAGAGCAGAACCCAAATGAGTAACTGTTAAGTTCATGAATGACGGAAAGTGCTTGGATTCTAATTCCATATGTAAGGAAAGTGAATAGAAATGTAGTCAGAAAAGAAACTGATCCTTGGTTAAAAAATAATCCACATATGAATTCTCAACCCACAGCATGTTTGACATTGACTTGTCAATGACGATGACGAAGCCTGTGATTTTAAAGTTTAGCTAGGAATAATGTGTAAAGGAGAGTCGGGGTATAGCCTAGACACTGAGGATCCTAAAATAGTCTTTTGGAAAGTAACAACATTTAATGGATCAAATGGGGCATATGTCTTTGGATATTCAGTTTGTTTGAAGGCAAATGCAATTTGACAGAAATTCTACTGAATCGCTTCTGTCCAAATGAGTTTGCAGCCTAGCTTGTATTATTTTTCTGAGTATTTTTGAGTGGATCTAGTAATGTTATAACTGGTGTCATCCTTTTAAAATGCTACCATTTAAGCCTCAGTTCAGCAACTGCACTCCTGTGCACTCATGCTTTGTCTCCTGCAAGGCAGTACGTGTTTGAGTATTCCTTGGCAGAGTAATTATCTTGCCTGCATTAGTCTGTGACTCAGTGCCTATATCTGTGAAGTTAGAGGTAGGCGTTAGGTTTACTGTTGAGACGCCTACGTTTGGCCCAGGCATACAAGCTATGAAGTCAGTAGTGCTTCAGGTATGCTCTGTAAGGAGTCAGACTCAAATCTCATTCTATTTTTCGGTTTGATTTAAGAGGGTGAAAATACTGTACAACTCGATTATGCGGTTATTCAATGGAGTGTGGCGCTGTGACAGTCCAGTGTTTACAGAGAGCAATTAAAATGCTCCTGTTTTAGTTGCCAACAATTGGCACTTGTGCTAGGAATAAAATATTGTTGGCCCACCCACAGTGTCTCTTAAGAAAAGTGCTCTTATTTTTTAACTTTATTACACTCACGCATGTCATTTTTATGCAATTATATGTGCCTTTCTTAAGTTCTAAAATAAATGTAAATTCAGATTTAACTTAAATGTATATTTTGTTGTTCTAAGAACCAAATATGGATGTTGGGTTCAAAGATAAATACTGTTTAAAAGTGCTGTAAAGATCACTTTTATTTGGGCGTGATTAAAATATAGTTAAGTAGCTTGTTAGCTATCATTTGGGCTCGACTATCAAACAGAAAAGCCTACTTTTTGATGAGTCATACCATTAACTCCCAGTAAGTAGAAGGTTGCATAACTCATTGTCTTTACTAGCATAGTGCCATGTGATGTGTGTCAGTATGTTATGGGCTTTAGATTTTGCAGGCTGTCAGGAAGGGCCTCCTTGAAGCTGGTGTGATGGAGCCAGAACAGCAGCACAGTGGACCCAATTAGCACCCCATTGTTGTGGAAAATTGTCAACTATAGTTTATTTCACTGACTAATGGTTTTTACTTATAGATCAGTAAAGATGTCCAAGTGCTGAGTATGGCAGGGCCTGCAGGGAAACTGTGCTGGCAGGGCTCAGTCTTCCTATATCGAGGATTGTGATTGTAACCAAAAAGTTGTGATATGACATTTTGGCCATATCGCCCACCCCTAGCTTTGCCTGTCTCTGATGGATTCCCTGTTTTCAGTGCTTTCGTAGCCACTGAAAGAGGGACAAAAGCTGTCTTCTGGTTTTGTATTTTCCCTCTGGGCTTCAAGGACTTCTTTTCTTGCTGTTGGTTGTTATCCATCCATGACTCACCTAAATCTCAGAAGGAATATTGGTGACACTTTACTTGAAGCTGTCATCTATAATGCATTATACCATGGCTTTGGTAAATACTGTTTTTATTGGTCCAGAGATGTCACATGGGTGTTGATTATTTTTGGATAACTGCACAGGTAGTTCTGGCAACCTAATAACAGTTTTATACTAATGTACAACAATTTCAGCATTTCAAATACATTTATGGTATGTGACTTTTTACTTATAAATAAGCAGTTATTCTTATCTGCATAATTGTCCTTGGTTTTCAAAACGCATGTGCCTGCCTGTTCACAGTTTCTGTGAAAACTTAAGGAACTTGCTGCTTCCACTGAGTAGCCTGAACGGACTTTCTGTTCTTATAGGGACTAAAGTTTTAAGATGATGTTGGAACATCATTAAATACAAACTGAAAAATTAACCATGACTGGTCCATTGTATTATTTTTTGTTTGTTAGCTGTGTTATAAACGGAATAAAACACTTTGAGGTTTACTGTTATATGAAAATAATCAACTCCATCATTGTTCCTTGGAGTCCATTGTTCAATGCACATTTTACTAATTCTGCCTGTCTTGTTTAGTTTTAGATCTATTAACCCATTAGTGTATTGCCCCATTGTGTATTAAAATGGATACAATATAATAATCAATAGCTAGTACAGACAAAAATAACCTGAAAATCCAAGGGGTGTGCATTGTTCCCTAGAGTCCACTGATCCAAGCACACTGGATGTGCTTGTCTTGTCTAGTGTTAAAGTTATTAACCCACTTATGTATTGTCCCATTGCACATTATTTGGATACATGTGAGCATTGAAAAATTAATTAAAATTCTCCCTGTATAGAAATTTGGAAAACCAAGGGGTGTACAACAGTTGCCATCAACCCAAAAGGCATTTTCTTAGCTATTAATGAGATTTATGAAAATGCTTGAACCACAAAAATAATCGGTGTGCATCATTGTCTGTTTACTGGACATCAGAAGTGTGTCATTAACGTACTACCTTACTTCCATAAAAAGTTATTAAAGCCTGAAAACTGAATATCGTTCATGAGGCTAACTTAAAATACTTAAAACATGAGGTGCAACAGTACGTTATGTATGTTTCTAGTAGCGTAATTAATTTTCTTATTTTTTTCATCTGTATTTACTAGTTAAAAATATTATTATATAAAGTATAAATATGTATTATATATATTTATTATACATTGCCTGGCCAAAAAAAAAGTCTACATTTGAATTTTAATTGGCAAATACTTAAAAAGCCAATGACTGGATCATTTTTACAGCTCAGCAGCGATATGCAGCAATAAAGTGAAATCATCTGAGTACCTGAATCTACTGACTGGCCAAGTTACCCATCATGAATGGATTTATTTTTCCTGATGTCATGGGCATATTCCAGGATAATGCCAAGATTCGTCAGGCTCGAATTGTCAAAGAGTGGTTCAGTAGCATGAGGAATCATTTTCACACATGAATTGGCCACCACAGAGTCTTGACCTTAACCCCATTGAACGTCTTTGAGATGTGCTGAAGAAGACTTCATGGAGTAATTCAACTCTGTCAATACAAGATCTCAGTGAGAAATAGATGCAAATATGGATGAAACTAAACAATGCGATGAGAAATGTATGCCATAATCAAAGCAAAAGGCAGTCCAATGCAAAATTCAAATGGCAACTTTTTTTTTGACTGGGCAGTGTATTTAAATTATTTAAGTAAAAAGAGCACTTGTATCGGAATCTGTATCGGTATCAGCAGTTGTGTATCAGAATCGGATCGGAACTGAAAAAATGTGGATCGGCCCATCCCTAGCATAAAGCATTCATAATGCATAATAAAAACAGCTATAATGTGTTATAGTAGTGCTGGGCACTATGACCAAAACTTTGTATCACAGTATTTTTTAAGATTCTTGCGGTTTCACCGTATGGTACGTGTACATCAGTAAAATATGTTCAGAAATGTTTTTATAAAGGTGGATTTTTATTAATTATTATACAGAATTGTTTTAATTTAGCTTCATAGTTTAACAAACGTGTTCTATTAGGTTAATAATGGATATTCAGCTCAATAGCTACATGCTTTATTAATTAGCTCTATAATAATGGCATCACTGACAATTTTTTATTTGATTAATAATCTGCTAGATAGAAACATGTTTTATTGATTATAACTGTATATTTAGCCCTAATTATTAGCTTTCCTCGTGATACGATACAATATCGATTCGATGCCAACGGTTCGATTTTTTTATATATATATATCTCCAGAAATCCCCATGATACGATACGATTCGATTCAGTTCTATACTGGGGTTAGTAGTCGAAATGATGAAATATCACACAAATATATTTAGCATTTTATCATAATTTATTGACAACTGTAAACAATATCTAGTGTAGTCAAGTATGTCCCATAAAACAAGCAAAATAAAGTGCAATAAGGTAAAAATAAAAAGCACTGTATGGACAGACATTTAGAATGAGGAAGATTAACATGACTGACTTCCGCAGTGAAACAAGTATGTCAGTAATCTTCTTTGAGAGGTTTTTTTTAAGAAAAATTAAATGGTTTCAGGAGATTGTGTGCTCTGAGCGTAGCGTCCTATGTCACCTGCCATACTAAGCATTAGTGGTGTGCGATACTACAAGATTTGGTATCGATCCGATACCAAGTAAATACAGGGCAAGTAACGCCGATACGATACCGATATCGATACTTTTTAATAATTACGGAGGATGCATCATCAAATTGCTAAAGCTGAATTAATTTTCATTACATTTAACTGTTTTTGTGATTTTTTTATTAATTAGTTAAAACCCAGGACAGAATTTGGGCAAAGCTTATAAGTAAATAAATACTGTAGCGCGGAGGTACCGGCGGGCAGCGCGGCATGTTGGACAGCTTCTAAATAGTTCTCAGTAATCGCTTGTATGATTATAAATGTGCTGTGTGTTATGTCATGTATAGCCTAGTGGTTAATGTTTATCCTTGTTCGTAGTATGTGTGTATGTGTGCATGCGCCCACCGTGTGTGTATGAGGAGTAAACGGGGCGACGAGCACGGTGATCAGTGCGAGTGTGTGTGATTGCAGTGCTATGGGTGTAATAAACGGCATCTGGTGATTAAACCCCGAACTATCTCTGCTGTTTAATTATTGCGAGCATGGCTCAGCGACCCACTATTATAATACTTTATTATAAATATTATACTGTGTGTGTGTGTGTGTGTGTGTGCGCGCACAAGTACGCCTGTTTGCTTGCTTGGCGCCGCTGAATCACGTGACAATTGAGAGCAGCAGCGCTTACACAGACAACCGCAGTGCATCCAAGAGAGAAGTTGAAACTGAAGTATCGATCTCATTAAACTGATATTGATCAATATCAATACCAACATTATTATCGATATTATCGATACTTGGATCAATCCGCCCACCACTACTAAACACACGCCATGGAGGTAGGCTGAGCTACTTATAAATGACAGTCAAAATGATCTACCTATTATAAAAATGCAAAACATATATTTATGTATAAAAATATTTAGTATTCTTTGTTATTATTATGATTTATTTTTATTACTATATTATTACCATGGGCGTCGCTGACATTAAATCTGAGGGGTCCCCCCCACATTTCATAATTATTCGTTTGGACCCCATAACACACACGTACACACACATTTAACATAAAATATTAGTTTTATGCCAGTGTGTGTCCCCCCCACATTCAAAATGCTTCTGACGCCCCTGATTATTATTAATTTCCCTTTGGGATAAATAAAATATTTATGAATTGAACTTGGATTTTAGTTCCTTCACCTTTATTATCTTTCTCAGCTCGCTTTTCAGAGGGAAGATAATATCGTAGTTTTTATGAACAGTCCGAAAATGCCGCTCCACATTTCCCTTCTTCGGAATAGCAGTGGTAGACTGACAGATGAGGCAAATGCACTTCGAATATGACATTGTGGAAGAAAAAACTCCTCCCATTCCGTATGGAAGTGGTAGGTTTTTGGCTTCTTACTTGGTCCAGCTCCCTTATTCATTTTTATACCCTTTCTTAAGTTTAGTAGAAATAAATTGGAGGCTGACTAGGCGACTCGGTCTCTTGCTAGAGATTTGCAGCAGCTGGTGCGGTTGAACACGCCATCCATCCTTTATTTTTTTATGCCATGCGATCTACCCACATTACCTTTGCGATCGACCAGTAGATCGCGGTCGATGTATTGGGCACCCCTGGTGTAGACCATGTATACGTCGGAGTGGATCATACTGGAACCGACGAGAGAAAAAAAACGCTTGTATCGACATTTATGCGGTCACGTCGATGCATCGGATCGTTTGCCGTTGAATCGATACATCGATACAAATCGATGTAGGCCTATTGTTACACCCCTACTAATTATATTACACGTAATCCAAAATGTCAGGTGCAGACTGAAGCAGTAATTATAAATACTATAATGCTGAATAGGTATGGATAGTTTTATAGAATTATAACTGTTAGAAGAGTTAGGGTAAGGGTAGGCACAGTTATCACAGTTTCCGTTTCAATACATTCTGGACAGCAATACATAGCACTTCTAGTCAGGAACAATATAATATAATTTTCTGCCTGTTAAAGCGTTATGGCTGTTGTTTCGGGTATGCTATGGTATGGCGGTATATGAAAAATGCATACCCTACGGGAAATTAAAATCGGTATACTGAATGAACCGGTATACTGCCCAGCACTAATTTAAGGCCATGTTTATAAAGCTTTATGAATGCATTATAATGTGTTTATAGGTTCATATAGATATGGCATTCATAGAAACATGAACTCAGAGGTTTTTCTTAAGGCTTAATTATGTTTTACTTTTGTGAAATTAAAACTGCATTTGTCATGAAAATAACACACTCTAAACATGTGCTATTCTGGATGGGAAAGAATAAGTTTTGATCTTTATCACGGTGTCACTCTCCTTTCCATTGCTTTTGATGTTATTTTTTGTTAGAAATGGGTAGAAGCTTTGGTCCTTTGCAACAGCATGATTACAGGGCTATCGTATACCTTCTTATCAAAATTCCTTTTGGAATTTAATACTTAAGCTTACTAATTAAGTATACAGGTTTTGATAAAATGAGACTATTACCATATGGTTATTCATATCATTAGTACTTACTAGTTTATATGCAATATGCAACTATAAAATAAACTTTTAATGAAAACAGTTGCTAGCAAATTTCTAAGCACAAAATCGCTAAATAACTACTGTAGACATCCAGTAAACAAGCTAGCTGATAACTTCACCATCAATACCAGAGGTTTTACATTTCTGGTCTGTTCGATTCAGATAAGCTGTTACCCTTCTGCTTTGTTTTGTTTTGCTGTTAATTTATATTTTGCTATTTGTGTAATCATTGTGCAATTTGTGTAATCACTAAACCAAACTCGGAGGTCAGACTGAATAGTTCTGATGTTGTAAATAAAATTCATGTTAACTGTCCGGGTCGGTGCTGTCCATCCCTGTCTATTGTGTTGGTCCCCATTTGGCCAGCAGGTGTTGCTGGCCATCCTGTTCCCACTGCCATGTAACCCTAGTTCCTAATGTGCTTCTCTACTTCCTGGATTGTTGTAACTCAATGGGTTGAGTGAGTCAATCAGAAGTTGACATGCCTCCATTTGTGGGTTCAAGTCTCCCCTGAGGTTTACCTCACCTTTTACCACCTTAATTGATTAATTGATTGGATTGTCCTTGCCTGCTCCTCGTTGCCCCTAGTTCTATAGAGCCACACCTGGCCCTTGTTAGCAGTGTTGTTTTTGACAACCATCTTAGATTTAGTCTTAGTCTTAGTCTTTTGGACTAAAATGCTTATTAGTTTTAGTCAAATTTTAGTCACTTCTATATGTGATAGTTTTAGTCCAGTTTTAGTCGACAAAAACTCAAAAAGGTTTTAGTCTAGTTTTAGTCAAAAAAAAGAAAAAAGAAGTATAGTCTTTTAACAAATTAATTTAGGTCAATAAGTATTGGAGATTGCTGCTGGGCAGTGTCACACATAAGTTGTGAAAATAGCAGCAGATCTATAAGTTCAACACATTGTGAGCTTGCAGATCAGCTATTTTCACCAATAATTACAATAATAAAGGAATGGTTTTAGACATACAGTATAAGGTTTCCACCCAACTGCAAATACTTTCTGATCTAATGATTGTGCATTACACACAGATAAAGTGGTAACAGTGGAATCAATGTTCATTATTCCAAAAAAGCGAAAAACAAAAACATTCTACTTCAGCAATTGTGGCTTTATTTCTCAGAATTTGCTAAAGTACAATGAACATACACATGCCCAAAATATGAGTGATGGATGAGGAGCACATATGCTCAACTTGGCCTTGTCTGCCAGTGCAATTAAGATGCATATTATTTGTAAAAATAGACATCATACAACCCCACTCTACCTTTAACTTGTGCAAACAATGTAATAAAATAATTAAAGATTCCTGAGGTACAGTGAAGTAGGTTGTAAGTTAAACCAGAGAGTTATACATACTTGAAAGTATGAAACAAACATACATTATAATGTATCTGTACTCTGTCTGTGTGTGTGTGTGTGTGTGTGTGTGTGTGTGTGTGTGTGTGTGTGTGTGTGTGTGTGTAACTTTACTGTGAGCGCACAGGTCGTGGTTAGGGCTGCAGAGCGTCACTTGTGGCTTTTAGGCTGAAGCTAGCAGACTCTACGTATAACAATAACTCGACCTGTTTAACATATCAAGTTACACGCTGACAGAACATAGACACACAAAGAGATGACCACACCGTCACTGAATGTAAACATGGCTAAACATGCTGCTAAAGTAACACACACACAATGAACTGACGTTAGCGTAACAAAAGCTAACTTTAGGCTGAAGTTAGCAGCCCATTTGCGGCAGGAGTATGTGGAAAACTTACTAATTTATAAGCTTACTATGAAATTTATCACGAGCCGATTGTCGAGTAACATTGTAACGTTACGTAGGCTATACGATATGTTAACAGCACTTGTAACTTACCTTCGAAAAAATATCCTTGTGGTGAGCCTTCAGGTGCCGCTTAAGGTTGGTCGTATTTTTTCCGCCTACTTTGTGGCCACATTTGTCACCGTCTTCCTTCACAATACACTCTGTTTTATTATCTGCTGGGTTATATTTAAAATTCACCCATATGTCGTCTCTACGTTTGCGACCACCAAGCCCCTGTGTTGAAACTGCCGCCATTGTGGTCCATTGTCTGTGATGAGTGACAACAGTGTGACGTGTTGAGCACGTTGTGCGCTGCATGCCAGGTGATGGGCGTGACCAAACAAGGATAGAATGCAGCAACAGATACTTTTTAGGTTTTAATTGACACGCACAATAAGCAGAAATGTCATGCATTTTAAACGTCTGACAGACCACCCACTAACATTTTCGTCCATTCTCGTCTCGTCAACGAAAACTCACACAAGTCTCGTCATGTTTTAGTCATCAAAGGGCAGCGTATATCTCGTCACCGTCTCGTTATCGTCATGAAAAAAAGTGGCGTCAACGAAATGATTTCGTCATCGTCATCGTTGACGAAAACAACACTGCTTGTTAGTCATTGTGTTCAGTATATTTAAGTGCCTGCCTTTGTGTTGTGTGATAATTTTATTTTGTACCTTTCCCAATGTGTTCTGTTTTATGTTAGTAAATCCCTTTCGTTTTGAGGTGGAAGTGGATCATCATATTTTCCCACCTGCACCATGCCGTGCCTTTACAGTAAACATACTCCCTGTACTCATGGTATAAATAGGAATTTTAGTCCTTAAGATGACTAGAATAAATTCTTATGTATTTATGTAGTCTGTAATTGTTCACTTAATAGGCATGAATCTTATTCTAGTTTACTATTATAGCAAATTTAACACAACATATATAGATTTAATGTAATTTAAATAGATGTTTAATCAAATCAAGAAGAGGTAAGAAGGTTAATTTCAATATGAAGCTTTAGAGATGTTGTATTTCTTCAGAAATGCCTGAGATGGGATGCCAGTTAATGTTTTATTACGGCCATTCAAATGCATCCCAATCATTTGTATATGTTGCAAAATGTATGCAGTGATGTTCACATCCCTGCCTGCGTATTGCATAGGTTAGCTCAGACAGCTTGGTCTGCCTGCACTCCCTGAAGGAGAGCAATACATGATGAAATTTTGGAGAAGATGCCCAAACAATATATATAGTCCTGTGCTCAAGTCTTAGTTAGTCAAAGAAAATGATGTTTAAATGGTCTTCTTGTTTGTGTAAAAATATGTGGTATTACGTCTGTCAAAGTGTGTCAGCTTAGCCATTTCAAAAGTCACCCCAAAGTCACCCCAGTATTTGCAGCATCCATCTCGTAGACCCATGCATGTTTTTGTTGACCTGACCACTAAACATTCCATGTTTGGCTAATCAGTATCTCATCAAAGTATTTAACTAAGTTAAGTGAATTTATTGTGAAATGTAATGAATTCATGGAATAGCTGAGGTGTCCAAGAGGAGAGGTTTAGGAACTGAAGCGGTGTTCATTTAGCCAATGAGACATCAGTTAGGCTTTGGAGAAGAGGAGAAATTTTTGTTATTGTGTTACTAATTATTTGCATAAATTCTAATGTTACATTATGTTTTTTTTCTCCAGATATATACTCACTACCGAGATAAATAGCCTTAAACATTTTCTTTGACTGTCTGGACCAGTGTTTCCCAATCTGGTCCTCGGGGAACCTCAGACAATCCACGTGTTTGTTCTCTCTGGAACTGGGACCCTGAGGACCGGGTTGGGAGACACTGGCCTAAGGCTGATGTAATGTATGTCCTGTGAGAGACAAAATTGAGGATGCTGAGAAAACAAAATATTCTGCTTGAGGCCAAATTGGTGGGTACCGGACCTTTCTACCTGGAAAACGACTAGGTAGAGAGTAGGGAGGCTTTACAAGAAAAAACTAATGGAATACAAAAGAAATTTTAATCGTTCAGGAAAAAGTACCAGGCTGCGTTTAGGAAGACAATTAAATGATTTTTTATTTTTTTTTTATATTCCCTCCTCCACCCCCCCTCTGCGGGGGACTACTTTATCTGTATCTATTTATTTATTTATTAATTTATTTTATTTTTATTATTATTTATTAATTTATTTTTTATTTTATATTTTTATTTACTTCCTCAAAAGAAGGAGAGGGAGGGGGGGGACAAAGGAGAAGGAGGGAAGAGAGAGAGAGGGAGAGAGAGGAATGGAAAGAAAACAGAGAAAAAAAAAACAAAAGAGAAAAAAAGAGAAAAAAAAAAAAAAAAAACAAAAAACAAGAAAAAAAACAAAACAGATAATCTGCTTCCATGTCTGCTGAAAAGAGAAAGACAACATACAACATCTGTACTAATCACAACGACCATCAAACGTTAAATGTTGTTGAACAGCACACACAACCAGCCTTACAACCCATGCCCAGAAACAACAGCCGATCAAGACAGTGTGTGTCCGTGAGCATGTGTCCGTGAGCACCTGTGTGTCAGCGCGCTGGTGTTCCTAAGGTTTCTCCATGTAATTGTCTAGTAGTGTGTGTGGGGAGCCACAGCCCCGCCCACCCAGGACATGAAGTCGACACAGAGGAGACCCGGGCCCCAGATATCCAGAGGCCCCCCAGGGCACGGGAACCCCAGGAGAACCACCGCAGGGACAATTGCAGCCCCCACCGAGAAAAGGGCAGAGGAGCGCTCCGGAGGGGGGCCATCCGGCAGCCACATCGCAGGAGCCCCAGGGGGCCGTGGCAGCGAGCACGCAGGCCCCGCCAGCGGCCGGCCACACCAGGGCAGACCGGACCCCGGGCCCAGAGATCCAAGGGCCCCCCCACCCCCCAGCCAGGGCCCCGACAGAGCCGGAAGGGCCAGGCCCCGGCAGGCAACCGCCGAGTGTGAGCCAGCACACACCAGAGCATCCAGCCCTGGACATCGAGAACCACCAACGCATCGGTGGCCGGGGGCCTCATCCACCAGCAGGGAGTGTGGCGGGGCGGAATAGAGCCTGAGATGTTATTTCAGGTGGAGTCTAAGACCCAACCAGACACATACGTATAGACAAACAGGCGTACACATACACAAGCATACGTTCCCACCCTCATGCACACATAAACAAATATTCACCCATTCGCCCAACATGAAGACACAGAAATGAACGCCGTACACACATTCACACTCCCCATATATACTCTATACTCCGAGATCTAGGCACCACCGCCCCCAGAGGGGCAATCCGCCACCAGACCTCGGAGATGGATCCCTTTTTTTTCCTCTGGCATGGGGACAAGAAGACCACCCCGGACCCCACAGCAGCCGAGAAGCCCACCAGCCCAGACCCCGACCGGACGGCCAGCTCCTCCCAGCCCCCGGCCCCAGATGGTGAACAGAGAACGGGGGTGTGAAAAGACCCCATGCTTCCCTCCGCCCTCTCATATGTGGTGTTGGTGCGTGTTGTTCTAAGGTGCTTTAAAACAGGGGAAGGGCATGGTGCTAACCACCCTCTGCCAATCAGCAGCTGGTGTCAGCTCAGCCCCTCCCCAGAACCCTCAATGTCTATGTGCAACTTAAAATTGAGAAGTGGGCACTGGCACCAGAGGTAAGGCTGAATAAACAGACCGCCCTCTGGACGCCATTCCTTGTGCCCACCCCCAAGGCCCTAAATGTATGTGTCATGAGAGAGTAAGTAATGAGAGTGTCTAAGTTGTGATGTGTGATTGAGACACAGGTGGTCACGGGGGGACAGAGGAGGAATACCTCCCCTGCATCCCAGCGACGCACCTGCACCTCAAAGCCCTATATGTGTGTTGGGGTGACAGAGCGGGAGGAGGGAAGCATTTAGGGATGGGGAGGAAAGGATCGGGGGGGGCAAAGTACCCCCCCTCTGGAGCCAGCCCCCCCGCTGACCCCCATAAGCACCCCCGTTCCCTGAAATCCACCCAGGGCGGGAGAGCCGAGGCCCATCCAATCCGGGGGCCCAGAGCAGCGGCACCACCGGGCACCACAGAGCCCGGGGCAGCCAACCAGACCCCACCACAGAGGGAAAAACTCCCATTCAGTCAACTCCCAGACTACATAAGACAACAGACACCCAGGTTGGGTCCATTCTCCTAATCTATTGGATTCCCCCCCACCCCCGCAGAGTGGATACCCCTAAGGCAGGGACCACCTGCGGGCAGATGGTAACAACCTCCCCACCAGCTAAAGAGGCCCCCAGCCCCTCCAATGCGCCGAAGGTCCCCGCGCTGGGGCCGGGCCCCAGTGCACGCGCCAGCCCACACCCCGGCGACCCACCCACCAGGACCCAAGCCCCCCCAGCCCAGCCGGAACCCCAGCCCGGAGGCAGAGCGCCCCCAGAACCCCAAGCCCGCCCCGGACCCACCCAGGAGCAGCACGGCCGCCAGGCTGGTACCCTACGTCCGCCGGCACAGGCTACCCCAGCAGCGCTGCATGCAGCCGCCAGAAAGACGCCACCCAAGAGCCACCAAAGCCCCATCCAGGCCAGGACCGCAGTCCCAGCGCCGAACCCCCCCAGAAACCCCCCCCCCCAGGGAACCCCCAGACACCCCAAGCCCATAGGCCCCCCCCACACCAACAACAAAGACCGAAGCGGGACAAACCTGCGACCCCCCACCGCCACTAGGTGATGGAGCTGATCAAAGGAGCCCAGAGAGATTGGTCTAATGTGGCGGCAGAAGCTGTATCAAGACTAATATGGTCCAGCAAACTCTCTCTATATTGGTTGATATTAAGGTTATTTTTATTTTTCCAGTTCATGAGGACAGTCTTCTTAGCAATGCATAAAGCGGTGAAAGCCATGTGGGTTGTGTTAATCTCGGTAGTGACACCATCTAAGTCACCCAACAAGCAGACTGAAGGAGAGGCTGGAATGGTACATTTCAGACACTTTGATAAGTCCTCACAAATCCTGCGCCAAAACATCTGAACAGGTGGACAGAACCAAAGAGCATGGATGTAATTGTCAGGTGTATCCCCTTGACAGTGTGAGCAGTTGTTAGAAGATGTAAAACCCATCCTGAACATCCGATGCCCTGTATAGTGCACTCTATGCAGGATTTTGTATTGTATTAATTGTAAATTGGGACTTCTAATCAGTTCAAAGGTTTTTAAGCATGTCTTAATTGTGGTTCCAGCTGATTGATAAATCTGCCTCCCATTTTGCAACAGGAAGGGATATTGAATCATCCATTTTGGAAAGTGTCCTGTATATTTTAGACAGTAATTTGGGGGTTTTGAGATTAAGGAATTCTGCCACCCTTGGTGGTATTTGTAATTTGATTTGATTAGACTTGAATTTCCTTTTTACTATAGATTTAACTTGTTGATATTCTAAAAATCTATTCTTGTTAATCCCATGTCTTTTAACTAATAAGTCAAAGGGGATAAAGTCTATTTCTTCGAATATATGTTCCAAGTATTTAATACCTTTACAACTCCAATCCGGGAAATTTATCATATTATTGTTTAGTAGTATGTCAGGGTTGTTCCAGATGGGAGTACGTTTGCATGGGATTAATGAAGACTCAGTCATTTTAAGAAACTCCCACCATGCTGTCAGAGAAGAGCTGATACTGATGCTTTTGAAGCATTCATGTCGTTTAATGTTTGAGCTAATGAATGGTAGATCCGAAATGTCTATGTTATTGCATAGAGCCTGTTCTACGTCTAGCCAAGGTTCATCTAAGAGGGTATGTTTTAGCCATCCTGAGATGTTTTGAAGCCTGTTGGCTAAGAAGTAGTGGTGAAAGTTAGGCAGATCTAGTCCTCCTTTGTCCTTGGTCCTTTGCAGCGTTTTTAAGCTAATACGCGGTGGTTTATCTTTCCAAAGGAATTTAGAAATGGCGGAGTCCAGAGATCTAAACCAGTCAGGTGATGGTTTACTTGGAATCATTGCAAATAAATAATTAATTCTTGGTAACACCATCATTTTTATTGATGCAACCCTTCCCATGAGTGATATGGGCAGGGACTTCCATCTAACCAGGTCATCCTCTACCTTCTTTAAAAGTGGGATGTGGTTTAATTTAGTTAAGTCTGCCAGCCTAGGTGAAACATTAATACTTAAATATTTAATATCCCCAGATTGCAGTGGAGTGGAGGAAGAGTTCTGAAAGAAGCAGTTAATTGGAAGAACTGTAGATTTTAACCAGTTTATTGAATAATCTGAGACTCTTGAGAAAGAGTTTATTAATGTAATTACCTCAGAGAGAGTGGTTTGTGAATGCTGGAGAAAAAGTAACACATCATCCGCATAAAGACTGACCTTATGTTCCACATTCTTGCATTTGATGCCTTTAATCACTATAGCCTGTCTAATTGCTGCTGCTAGTGGTTCAATAAAAATTGCAAACAGTGAGGGGACCCTGCCTGGTGCCCCTCTTGAGACAGAAGCTAGAGGATGTTTGGTCATTTGTCCTAACACATGCTGTTGGGGAACTGTATAATATTTTTAACCAGTTTATAAAAGAGGTTCCAAAACCAAATTTGTG
Source organism: Paramormyrops kingsleyae (assembly GCF_048594095.1). Taxonomy (NCBI): domain Eukaryota; kingdom Metazoa; phylum Chordata; class Actinopteri; order Osteoglossiformes; family Mormyridae; genus Paramormyrops; species Paramormyrops kingsleyae. The sequence continues at coordinate 28,469,969 of NC_132815.1, read as the reverse complement.
TAATGTTGCAAATAAAAAACTCCAACTAACTCTATCGAATGCTTTTTCTGCATCTAGAGACAATATTATGATTTGAAGGTTTTTATTGCACGAATAGTCTATCAGATTGAGTAATCTACGTGTGTTTGTTGATGAGTGCCTCCCTTTTATGAAACCAGTTTGGTCAGGATGAATTATGTGAGGGGTTATCTTCTCTAATCTTTTTGAGAGAGCTTTGCAGATTATTTTAAGGTCAACATTAATAAGTGATATTGGACGATAGCTGGTAGGCAATATAGGGTCTTTGCCTGGTTTTAGCAAGAGACTAATGTTGGCAGAATTCATATTTGGTGGTAGTCTACCATTTTCCTTGGTTTCCTGCAACATTCTGTAGAATGTTGGTGACAGAATTGTCCAGAATTCTTTATAGAATTCTACTGGAAATCCATCTGGTCCTGGAGCCTTATTATTGGGCATACTGTTCAAAGCTTCCTGGAGTTCACCTGGTGTCAGCAGAGAATCCAGTGCCATCGTTTGATTATCTGATAATTTCGGAAGGGTTATACTATCAAGAAACTGATCAATTTCGTCTTTAGATGGGTTTATCTGTGGTAAGTATAAAGATTTGTAAAAGTCCCTGAAAAAGTGTTGTTTATTCTTTCAGGGTCATATACTGTATCCCCAGTTGAGTCTTTAACAGCACATATAGTTGTTTTTTCTTTATTTATTTTTAACTGGTTAGCTAAAAATCTACCTGATTTATTACCATATTCATAATTTTGCCAGCGAAGTCTTTGTGCTAAGAATTGTGTTTTTTTATGAATAATTTCATTTAATTCTAATTTTGCTTTACGTATTTTATTCAGCATTTCCTGTTCCTGGGATGATACATAAGCTTCTTCTAAGGATTTGATGTTTTCTTCTAATTCCTGAATATACTTGTTTTCTCTTTTCTTTTTATGTGATGAGAATGAGATTATTTTACCTCTCATCACAGCTTTGCCTGCTTCCCAGAGAACAGATGCTGATGTTCCAGGCAGGTCATTATAGTCTAAATATAAAGCCCACTCTTTTTTGAAATAGTTAATAAAATCTCCATCTTTAAGCAATGATGTATTAAATCTCCAGTTTCTAATTGGTGGAATGGCTTTCTTATTTATTAGGGTTAAAGATACAGGAGCATGATCGCTGACAGCTATAGGGTGTATCTCAGTGTCTGAAATGTCACTCAGCAGTGAGCTACTGATTAGGAAATAATCCAGACGAGAGTAAGAGTGATGGACGTGTGAGAAGAAAGTATATTCCCTACGGTTGGGGTGAAGAGAACGCCATGCATCGCGAAGACCATAGTCGCTCATGTACTGCTTAACTATATTTATGGATTCCCAATTGCGCTGAGCAGCTGTACTGAGCCTGTCCATTTCTTTATTTAGTGCGAAATTGAGATCGCCCCCAAGAACGCGTGCGCTATCTAGGTGTTCAGAGAGTGCGGTAAAGAAAAATGATTTTTAATGATGATTAAATAATTTCAATAGAATTATTAGGCAACCGGAAAGTAAGTGCATTTTCCTTATTTCACCATCCACAGAAATAATAATAAAAAAAAGTTCTATTCAGTCTATATAAAGAATAACAAACTGTTAGCCATTCTATAGTTAACTTTGCTACTTTTCTAACCGATGACCATCATGAACCTCTTATCCATTCAACCAGCCATTTGATTTCATCCTATATTTGCTGAGGCAGCATCAAGGCCGTCTTTCATCTCATCTGTCCAGTGTATTAAAATCAGTGTTAGACACATCCATATCCATTATTGACATTTCAGTTTGTGTGCCTTGTTGAGTGGGGATTGTGTTTCAGTCTTTGTGATGTTGTGGCACAGTGCACCTCGTACTTCTGGAGAAAAATGATGGCACTTGATGCTAAAGCGTTTCTGGAAGTGTCCTCTATAACTTGACAGATATCTTTGGCTGCCTTTAATTTGTGCCGCCGCCTTTCTACAATGCTACTTTTGTCATCTTTGGCTGTTGGCTACAAAACACTTGATTGTATGCACCTTTTTGCTCACTGTAAGGTCCCTCTACTGGTCCATTTTGATTGGAATTGCACTTTACGTAATAATTCTGCTCAGGGAATGATTTTAGGAGATTAGTGGTTAGAAGACCAAAACATATTGATGGACATATTAACTATGGTAAGAGGCAGGTTTGTGGTGAATCCAGCAATTTTATCAATTTGTCTACCACAAAAGTTTATAATGGGCCTAAATACAGTAACAACCTGGAATTATTCAGAATCAGTAATGAGAACTTTTTTATTACTAGAAACCTGAAGAATGAAGAATTCGTAGAGCATGGGTGGCCAATCTTACCCAGGAAGGGCCACTGTGTATGTGGGTTTTTGCTGCAACTCCCTAATTAGATTGCTCATTAGAGGACTGATTGGCTGAAGAGTCCTCACACCTGGGATTGAACAGCTGACCTAAAGGTTTTCCCAAAAACCAGCACACACACCTGCCCTTTGATGATAAGATTGGCCACCCCTGACTTAGAGTGACCAGATAATCCATGTCAGGGAGGACATTTTGAACTAGGAAAACTGTCATTTCAATCGAAATGGATTTCATTTAAGCACTGAGTTCTTGCTGTGTGCTGATAGGTCAGTCTTCTAGGATAATGCTTTTGTCACTAATATTAATGTGAAACAGCTGGATGAGTCATTCCATCAAGGAAACAAACCAGTCAAAGTACAAGAGGAACTGAACTATTTAGCCAAGTACAGGAGCCTTTGAGTTTTAAAGGGGTTTGTAAAACTTGAAGTAGCTCAAAATGTCCTCCCTGACATGGATTATCTGGTCACCTTAAGAAACAAGCTTTTTTGAAATGAGTCAGCAGGATGCTTGGGGAAATGGAGAGCAGATCCATGGGTCAGGGCCCTTTTGGAGCTCTTGTTAAATGGAGCTGCCAGCCAGCACAGACTCTCGCCAGGCCTGTTATTACTTCTTTGCTTGTTTAAATGTGGTTCTCTGCGTTGGTCCTCACCCATTGCACACGTGTCTATTTACTCCTCCCATGCATTCTTCGCATGTGCAAGTTACTAATATTATTTTTTTCTTTAAATAAACTTAAGCCATTAAACCATTGAGTATTCATTTGGACAACATTTTGAGCATGTTTCTTTATACATTTTAAAGATGTAAAATGATTTCACAGTTCTTTATGAAAGATGCAAAATACAGTATTTTAATAAATAAGCATGTCAATAAATAATAATAAAGTATTTTCCCCAAATAAGTGTAATTAATTAGAAATCCTTCCTTCTTAGTTTCAATTATATGTCCAAAATGTTTATGATCTATTGTAAATTCTCATAGATGATGTGTGCATTATGCGGGCTTGACCACGGAAATATGCAGTTCCGTGTCCTTTTTGTGTGTGGATATGCAAACATACAGTCCTTGGGTAGAGAAGTGTGTCCTGACCTTAAGGATTTCAAAATCATTGGTTAGGTTGGGGGGGTGGGGTTTTCTGTGTTTTTTTTTTTTAAATCCTTTCTTTGTCTGTGCTGTTTGTTCTGTGTCATCCCAACTGTCCTTTGTGTCCATGAAAAAGCCATCATTTTCCTTAAATAAACATTTCTACACAGCATTTTGTCATGTGACTTTCTTCCATATACAGTGGTACCTCGGTTCTTGAACTTAATCCGTTCCGGACTCCGGATTGAATCCTAAAAAGTTCTGATTGAATTTTTCCCATAAGAAATAATGGAAAATCAATGAATTGGTTCCCGGCCCCCCAAAATTACACCTAAATATGTTTTTTTTTTTTTTTTTTTTAGCATTTAAACACAAAATGAACAGGATAAAACAAGAAGAGCGTTTTTTTTCTTAATGGCTTCCAAAACGATAAAGATCTTATCCTAACATTACCCCTGTCCTACCCCGATCGTCCGCTCCTTCCGTGTGCTACGCCCCCTCGTTAACCTCGTGTAGGATCCCCACGTGATCAGCTGTTTCTGCTTGTTGTCATTAGTCCTCTGTATTAAGTCCGCGTTTCAGTTTGTTTCCCCAGTCCGGTCATCAGGTGTGTTCGACTTGCTTACAGCGCTGGCTTAAAGCAACGCATTCTGATCCTGACGCAATGCATTATGGTTAGATGCATTGCAACCTCTCACCCGGCTGCACAAACTGGAACCGCCTCCATGACGACACACCTTTGCCCTAATTGGCTGAAGAGTTTAGTTACATGCATGACGTTTGTTTCCCAGGCAGTTCCGATGCGTAATCTGCTATTTCTCCCGAATATCACGTAAAGCAGCGAGAACTGGTTTTCAGTTAATTTACCTGGTAAAATAAAGTTTAAATAAATGATGTAAATGCACAAATAGTACACGTAAGTTAGTGGTTTATTTATTGTTAGTTACTGTAATGTTGCGCTGCTTTATTTGGTTGATCGTCCAGTCTGTGAAGAAGGCATTCAAGTAAGAATTGCATTGTAGTATGACTCATTTCCTGGCACGTACAATTTATATTAGGTCAGCGTTCACGGTTTGACTTCTGATATTCAGATCGAGTTCTACGTCAAACTGGTTTGTTCGACTTTCAAGAGTTCTAGTTAGTTCGAGAACTGAGGTACCACTGTAATTAGATTGTAATTACTTCTCTGCATTCTAGGTTTGAATGTAATACTTTTTAAAAATATTCCTGTTCTCAAGGAACCTTTTCAATATAAGGACATGTAGATGACAGGCAGGCATTTGCAGGTTGTTCCTGTCTCTCAGTTGTGGGTTTGGAATTATTTAGCAAAAAAAAATCTGTATGAGAAGAATATCAGAGAATAAACAATGGATATTTTTCTTTTTCTTTGACCAGGATCTTAATATATTTGTTGAAGATTTTGCCACCTCAGTGAATGGAATGCTTAATGGTTTTCAAGGACACATAGATTGCAAGTCACATCAATACAATTTTTTTAAGACTGAGTATGAGTACCAATGCTTGCTTTCCGATAACACTTAGGTATGACCAATATCTAAAAAGAAAATATCTTATAATTTAATTTAAAAATATTGAGATAAACGATAATACTGAAATCACCCCCCCCCCCCAAGCATACAACAAATACAAGCACAAGCACACATATACCTGGTACGCATGTCACCCAATATATGTAGGGTGGCATGATTGTCTTCAGGCAGACATTCAAAAATTCTGAATGTCATTTCATTCATAGAAGTATTCAACAGATGCAAAATGCCATCCCTTTGCCAGGGGGTCCCAAAGTAGGGGTCGTGAGATGACTTAGAGAGCACATTTATAGAAATTTAAAACCATGAAAAAAAATTTGGGAGTCATGGTTTAGGTCAAGGTATTGTACAAGGTCACATACATTACATTTACACAGTAGGCAATAAAAATGTATAAGGTATCAGAAATAAGGTATACTTAGCTGCTGGTGGGTTGGAATTGTTGAGAAAAGAAAAATGTGTGAGAGAAACATCTGGGTACAAGCAATGGACATGAATGTATGGACATGAAGACCCTTAGTACTGAATTTAGTTATGACACTGCAAAAAAAAAAAAAAAATCAGAAGAACAGGTGTCAAAGATCTGAGTAGAATGAAACTGTGTGGTTAAATGTATCCATGGCCATGAAGACTGAATTGGTTTGGTGTGTGAGTGAGGATGTCAATGTGTCTGACTGAGGTCGACCGATATGGGTTTCTCAATAGCTGATGCCAATACTGTATTTAGGAGTCAGGGTCAGCCGATGGCCAATATATGCTGCCGATTTTTTTTGGCTGTTTTCCCCTCTATTTGCATGGTAAAATATCACACTAATAATAACAAACAATACACAAAATTTCTAGCATTTATTACTTAGCATTTATTGAATACTGACTTATGTAAATTTAAATATAAATTTAAATAACAAAAACACCATTCAACTTGTAAACAATAACTTCAACTTGGCTTGGTGAAATGCTGCCATACAGGATTAGATTTTTGTTCAGCCATCAGACAGCAATTACTAAAACAGAAAAAAAAATGCAAGGTTAGCATTTTTATTATAGTGCCTTCATCTTCAATTCATTCTACAATTCCAGTATTCCATGCACCTTAAAACAATTATACTCTAATACATTTTGAAAGAAAAAAAAACACTAGTAACTAAGTGTCAGGGTCAGCCCCTGTTGTCCTACTCTGTGTCCCTTCCCTGTTTGGCCAGCAGGTGTTGCTGGTCGTCCCGTTCTTTGTGTTAGTCTTTTTGTTCTCCCCTGTTACCTGTCTAGCCACAAGTCTCAATGCGTTGAGCATGTGGTTGTCTGTGAACATTGTCCTGTGTTTGAATCCTGCCTCGTGTTTTTGTATGTTGCTCCTTAGTGTTTCTAGTTATTGTATCTGGTGATTTTGTATTTGGTTTTGTTCCTTGTGCCCCTGCTTGTGTCTTTACCTGTTTGTAATTCCCTAGTGTTGGTTTATGTTTCCTTGATAAGTTCTTAGTTTCCTTGTTTTCCTCCTGAGTTTATTAGTTTCACCTGTGCCCTGTTTTCCTGGTCTCTGTTAATTAGTTTCACCTCTCCTGTGTCAGTCTTATTACCCAGTTTTGGTTTCTGTATTTAAGTCCCTGTATCTGTTCTGTTCCCTAGTGGTTCGTTGATTGTTTGATTGCTGCTGCTGCGGCTGCTAGATCTTGAAGGTTTTGTTGTAGTTTAGTTTTGGATACTTTGTTTGTTGCCTATTTTCCTGATTCCCCTTTGTACATTTAGTCTTTATTTATCCCCTTTTAGTTTTGGATCCCTTGTGGTCCTTTGTTTTGTTAGTCCTTTCTTGTGTTTTTCTTAGTTCAGTTTAATAAACCCCATTTTTGTTCTTTGAGCCACAAGTGGGTCGTCCATCCTTTTTGTTCCTGCACCATGCCTCGTTCCCGCACCCGAGCTGCCCGGATCCCTGACACTAAGTGCATCATGTTATGATGAGTACTGTACAAGGCCCTAAAACCTTTCACTAACATGCTGTTTATGTTGTTAGCTTACAAGCCAAATTCACAATCAGAATCTAGTGATCGCAGAAAATAAAATAAAATATCTTTGTTGTATTGCATAGCCTTGTATGCAAGGACAACGTAAGCCTTTAGTGATTGTGACGTTGTCGACGGATAAGCCCATATAAAGGATAGACATGTTTAATGAGGAAACTAACTACGCAAAGTCATGCACTTTTTATCTAGACATCTGAGAAATTGTTCGAATCTCCACTCTCAAATGCAAACAAGTTGCACAGAAGGACCATTGTCAGCATCAGCTCAAGTGAATGGTAACCACACTTTCGAACAAACATTTTTCTCTGCCATGCATTGTTCTTAGTAGCTTTTTATATCACAATTCCAACCTTCCTATATCCGGGCTTGGGACCGGCAAAAGTGACCCCAAAGAGACACTCTGGCGGAGTTACTTATTCTTGAAAACTGTCATTTAATTGTTTACTTGGTGGAGTTTTTGGCAATAAGCCAGGGCAGGATCAGCCAGTGGTGGCTTTGCGCATGCGCGATTCATTTGCAGTCTGGATGTGAAAGGGTGAACAACTCCTGCTCTGACTGCAGCTGGGCGGGGCTGCTGCGCGAGGACTGTCCGCCTGTGAATGCTTTGGGACGGGAGGGGAGCCCACGGCAGCACCCGCTGCTCGGTGCTTCCACATCAGAGTCTCCAAAAGTCTCCAATAACACTAGAAAAAGTCACTAGATTTGTCACTAGTCGCTTTTTTGAAAACGAGTCGCCAGAGAGGTCTAAAAACTTGCTAAATATAGCAACAAAGTCGCTAAGTTGGCAACACTGTCTGGGCAGAGTAACGCAATAGTGATGGCCGATTCGCGAACGAATCGTTCATTTTAACTCGTTTTTTTAGTGAACGGGTCGAACCCTTTGGTAAGTCTGAACAAATCGATTTTTTTTTAATTTTTAAAACTTCATCTTTGGCTATTCAACATCCAAAAGAATCCCCCCACGATTTCGGATTTATTTTTCATATTCCGTCTGTACTTGTCTTATCACTTTTACATTCATTCTTTTGTTCATCACTTTTGCGTTCGTAGACTTCCTTCTGGTGCCGAGAACACCTGAACGGCCAAGTACCTGGTCATAGTGAGACACGGTTGCTGTATAAGTGAAGGGAGATACGGTCTCTAACTCGGTGACTCCAAAAAACCAGAGAACCTGTTCGATGAACGAATCGAATTTACAGTTTTCGGACACTCGGTGACTTGGTGAATCGATCCCAAGAGCCCTCTCGGCGTTCACTGCGGAAATGCAGTTATGCTGTTAAAAGGAATAAAATAAACGCAACTGTTCATCATTTATCACAACAGTAAGCGCCATCTTTCAGTCAAATAACGTAACCTTGAGACACCGTTCGATTTATTATCCGATCCCATGATTCGTTGAGTTAAAGAGTCAGGCGCAAAAAAAAGACGAAAAAATGAGTTTAGATTTTAGAATCGATTCATTACAACGGACAGTTCGAAAGAATCGAATCAGTTAATTGAGTCGAACTTCCCATAATTATAGCGCAACTCTCACACATGCTGCAGTGTTTGAGAAAGCTGCCTGCTCCGCCCCCCACACACAGAATGAAACTTTCCGATACAAGAAAAAAATAGAACTGATAGCATCGGGCTGATACGGTAATAATTAAAATGTTAACGATTAAAATAATGTCTGTGGGCCCACCAACAAGCGCACAAAACTAACTCTGTCAGAAAAAATGATCCTTATCCTTACCTGTAAGCTACAGTTGGTTGAAGGCTCATTATCATACGCCAGTTCCTGACAGTGTAATTCGCGGTCTCTTTCAATAGCGCTCGCATTTCTTTTAAAGCAACATTTCATAGCAAACCAGTTAAATAAATAGATCTTTGAAAGATCAGAATTTAAACCTTACCGTTTTCTCCCAGGTCTCTTACAAAACTTCTGGCTGGGGTCCACAAGGCAGCATGGGTCACATGTTCCACAGCAACAATAACAATGGGCTGCCCACAGACGTGCCTGTCTGTAAATCGGTGTACTACACTCGGATATCGGCCGATGCCGATACATAAAAAAATTTCAAATATCGGCCCGATATATCGGCCGGCCGATATATCGGCTGACCTTTACTGTCTGACCCTGATCACACTCTGGCTGGCACAGTGGTTTTTCCCATCACAATGATTGTGACTAAACAGAATTTGGTAAAACTTTACTTTAAGCTCTCATCTATAATGCACTTTTGATACCTTCATAATGCATTATTACGGTCAGTATAAGAATTAAGGAAGCATGTTGGCCTTTATATAAATATTTATAGTCATGTTTATAATGCTTTATGAATGCATTATAATGTGTTACTATGGTGTTCATAGAAAGTGTTACCCAGATTTTTTTCTCAATCTGATATATAGATCCAATATATAGTAACGGAAACTGAAAAATTCTGAAAATCTGTAAACGGGACCCACCTGCCAGTAAAGACACATAGAATGTTTTTCATGATTATGGGAATAGATTACAGTTCATGCTCTATTATCATAATGTGCTTATGGATTATAACCACATTTATATTACCATGTCATTTGTATACATTTGCACTGATAAACAGATGACATTGACTCGCATTGTATTCCATTATATTAGCTTCCAAGAAAACTGTTCTGACTGTATAAAAACTGTGTTACGAAATGTGTTTAGCTGGTTACTAAATCGCTACTGGAATCTTGTTAAAAGATGTCGTGTGTTTGTGCTTGTTATTCTTAATCTTGGTGTGAATGCTTGTCATTCCAACTGGCGTGCATATTCGTTACACCATCTGCACATGTCCAAGGCTTTACTGCTTTGCCTCATCAGTGTCTGCGATCATCTCTTCTAAAACTCACCTTGCCAGCTGATTATGCTGTGTTAATGTTTTATAAATCGTAAATTGTTTTTTGATAAGACCGGTATGTTGAATTTGTTGCAGTTATACTTTAAAAGTAGAGTCTTAAGGTGAAGCAAACATATGGGCAAGTCATGATCAGTCACTGTCAAAATGAGTATCGAAATGTTATCTCACAGTATATTTGTGAAGTTGTGTATACCACTTTCACATTGATATGAATATGAATAATATTCATTATGTAGAATCTGGATTTGCATTGTTCCTGATAAAAGTATACATCAGACTTCTGTTCTGTGTAAAAGAACTACTTCCATTAGTAAACACAGTATGTCCTGTTTCGATAAAGATTTTGGTAACGGCTCAATTAGCTAAGTAACTCAGTCACTACTCAAGTTAAAATCATGAGCAAATATAGAAACGGCATGAAATACATGAACCATTATGATTGATTAATGACGAATGAACATGGGATCAATACGTAGCTAGCAGTTAGTTTCTGGTTAATTAAGAGTAAACTACTACATTATTTGTGCCCCCTGTTCCCAGGATTCTTATATCTAAAGTGTAATATGTGCATACATTGCAACTTTTCCAGTATGAATCTTCACATTTACCAGGTTAGTTTAGATTAAGTTCAGAGGCTCAATGCACATGCACATGTTTATCTCTACCGATAGTACCAGCAATGCTTTGTTATTCTCTTTCAGAAACTCAGGACCCCCCCCCCACACACACAGAGAACCTCTATAATAGCAGCACATTGTGAGTATAGATGATGTAAGTATTGTAAGTTTTATATAAAATAGACCCTATTATGATGCTTTTTATAATAAATTATTTCAAAGTTTTTTCAAGGGAATGCGTTTTGGGGCCACATGTATTTGAAACTGATGAGATGTGATTCAGTCATTAGAATATCTAAATTTGTAATTTGTAATATTTATGTTGACAGCATTTTTGATTGCCATACTGTTACAGTATTTAAGATATCTGTTTGTTACAGCCCATAAGACAACAAGCTAATAGTAATATTTAGTTTGTATGGTAAAAAGCTTAGAAACCATAATCTATGTAAAGATTTGGAGGGAATAAATAGATTTATTTTTGATTTTGCACATTAAATCCTACAGTTAAGTATGAGAACCAGTCTTACAATAGTGTACAGCAACCTGGACAGGTCTCTGGGAGTGTGAGGATGTGTGTGAGTTTATATGTGAAAGGCGTTCTGTGTGTGTCCGCATGTGTCTTCATGGAAACTCCTAAACAGACATTCTGATGAATTCTAGGCATATGTGTTATTGACTTTTTCAAATAAAAAGAGATAATAAAAAATGCAGTTGCTTTATTTGTGGTTGTTTCATTACATCTTTGTGGCCTTCACACTGCTTTTGTATCGTTAAGCACAATAACCCACACTAAATGTTCTTAGGATGTTTTAGAGCATGATCATGAGCCATGACGTATGCTGTATGTGTCCAGGTTAGGAAGCGTGTGCTTCTGTCAGATGTAGGTCGCATGAATAGATATGTAATGTTTTCCATCATCCACGAGTGTGAAAGGCTGAGGTACCTAATGGCCAAACTCTATTCATAAGGTAGCCAAACAGTTCTGTTCAGTGCTTGGGAAGATGCAGAAGTGCTTATTAATATATGCACTGAATTTCACTCCACTTCTTGCTCTGTATAGATAAATTTCTCACCGTGCAAATAAATCATTATCCTAAATAAAACTGATTTTCATTGTTAGGTTGAAACAATAAAATAGTTGGTATCTGCCAGTTTATTGTCAGATTAACACTTTCATGCTGTAAGTAAATAGTCAGTAATGTGACATACAGTTTTGAAAATTCAGTATATTGTTGAAATAGTACAGAAATACAGAAATAGTTTCTATGAAATGATTTAGGATTGACAGTGGCACTAGAACAGATGGACCATTGCCTCGTATTCCAGTATCAAACTGCTTCGTTGCCACTGATTCTATTGCAGCTGTCTATTTAGTTTATTTGATTTTTGAAAAGGATCATATTGTCATTCTTCAAAAATCAAGTATCTGTTTTGATGCTAACCAACCAGTTGAGTACTCTGTGACTGTCACACATTGTTCTCAACTGGTTGATTGAAACAAAATCTGGTCTGGATTTTTAATCTCTGGTCCTGAAGTACCCACCTCTGATCCTATTTATTTGTTATGTATTTTTTTTTTCATGGTAAGCATTGAATGTACTATAAACATTTAAGCATTTTTGAGAACCACCTGCTTTTAACGTAATATCCCCATATGAAAAGTTTAAGAGGGTCTAAAACAGACATCCATGTATTACAGACAGGGGCTATGGTTGTTTGTATTGTATTGCCTTGTGATTCCTAGCTGATGTATATGGTATGTACTAGTGACTGCAGTGATTAGTCGACATAGTCAATGACGTCGACACTGAAAATGTGTCGACACCAATATTTTAAATCAACGCATCGTTTTTTGAAATTATTATAATAAAATTACGTTTTTGATTTCTAAAAAGCTTCAATTCATTATAACAAAAGTTTTCCTTTAATATCACTGCATAATTATGGGAGTACTTCAAATTATCACGAAATGAAAAGGTGGTTTTATACTGCGCGGTTTCGATGGCATACCACGGCGGTATTAGAGCTATGCAGGAGCAGCTGAAGAGGAAAGGCACAGGTGCTATTCTGGATGATGGACCGCCAGAATAAGCAAAACCAAATAAAGTGTTGTCTATTGAGGTTTATTGGATTTATTAAGGAGAGCTTTTTAGTATTTTTTGTCATTGTAGCTACTAAATACACTCATTACACCAGCCGACATTTAGAAAAATTTGTTAGGTGATTTAACAAAAACAAATGCAAGTTCTACAGTTTTTCATGTAGTTTCAGAATATGGCTTCCAATTTGCTGCCACACGTCTGGTTTTGTCACAATTTACAATTAAAGTTCAACATAAATTATAGCAAATGTTACATGATTAAAGAAACATGTCATCGTGTCTTTGCTGGTCACTTAGCACTGTGAGACTGTTTCTGGTATGATTTTCTTTTGTATGAAGCATCAGGATTTTGTCTGTACATACTCCAACAATAATCAGCCATCATATTTACATTCCAGTGTCCTTGGTATCTTCGCTCCATTTCACTAATATCTTGGTGAAATCTCTCACCTTGCTCCTCACTATACTCACCCAAATTTTCAGGAAAGTAATCCAGGTGCGAGTCTAGGAAATGCATCTTGACACTCATTCTACATCCAAGATCTTGAAAACGACATATCATATCCTTGACGTGAACCTCATAGTCAGATGACTTCTTGTTTCCGAGAAATCCATCAATCACTTTACGGAATCCTTCCCAGGCTTGCCTCTCCACTGTCACCATTTTGGCTGCAAATACACTGTCCATCAGCAACCTTCTTATCTGAGGTCCAACAAATATTCCAGCCTTTAATTTAGCATCACTGATTTCTGGAAACACAATGCATTGTATATGAAAAGAAGTCGAAATCACAGAAAAACCAGACATACTGGAGCAAAAGTAAATATACTAAAAATGTTTGTTATGAAGGGTGTTTAAAAAATGTAATTTGATATTATTCACCAAATTTGATGTCGGCTAGCGTTATTAAAGTTGTCTGCCTGCTACATTAGAATTTCCATTGAATAAGTGTTTGAGAAAATGTTTAGGCTACAATCTGGGCATATTCTGTGTTTATTGACAGTGCCAGTGTGTATGTGTTCGTGCATGTTGGGCTTGGTGGGACCAGTATTATCGTAAACTAAAGTTGAAACAAAAATGAACACTAAATTGAAAAAAAAAATATTTGTGAAACAAAATAAAAATGAAAGCTTTATTTACCAAAAAAATTGATTTTAAACTGCAAAAATTACCGCCACCCACCAAAGTATTTTTACCTTGTTTAACCACAATATCGATCTCCTCTTTTAAAAGGTGTTGTGGTTGCTTTTCCTTTCTTGGCTTCAGTGTTTATTGCTTGATGTGATTTAGCGAAACAGTCCCATGTGGTGTGCTCAGCTAACTGAATTTATACAGATTACTTTTTAGTATCACGATACGCCACTCATACACTCAATATTTCAGGCATAGGCCTACTACTAATGTGCGTATCGTATTGTGGGTGTAAATGAGGTAGGTATAGTGACGAAAAGCCGGTGTCCGTTATTTGAAGCGCTGCAGTGACAAATTTTGTTCTTGTCAAAATAAAATGAGCTTAAATCCATTCATCCATTTTCTGAAACCATCTATCATGTTCAGGGTTGCGGGGTCCGGAGCCTAACCCGGAGGCTACGGGTGCAAGGTAGGGAACATCCCAGGATGGGACGCTAACCCATCGCAGGACATACACACCATTCATTGAATTCAATTGCGTACAATAACTGCAGATCTGGTTTGGTTGTGGCCGTGGTAAGACTGGAACAGTGAAGGCGACACACAAAATAGTGAAGCCACTTTGCGATTTAGGGGGGAAGAGGAGGAACCTTGGTATTATTGGACAGGAGCCAGAATGGGCACTGAGGTCCTGGGAGGTTTACTAAGGAGGCAGGAAAACTGCCAGGTTGACAATGAAATTGACAATGATCATTCCCAATCACATGAAATGACTTTTAATTTGTACAGGACTATAACAAATTTTTTTAAAATTTTTTATAACTGATGTTTTTAGGGAACTGTACAGCAAAGATCTGCTGTATATAAATTTTAGCCTGGGCCAGATATGAACACATCCTTAAAAAACAAGCACAAAAACTAGTGGTTTTAGTGTCTATATTACTTTGGATATATCCAATATTAATTTCTGAAGTTACACTATAGTACTGTTCTCAAATGAATACTCATGCATTTCTGCCACCTTACCATGTACTGTATTATAAATGTTGAATTTAACAGATTTTTTTCCCACATGTCCACAAATGGAGAATGTGAAAAACTGCTGAAGCTGTAAACACATCTGTGTAAATAACACAATCTGCCAAATATTTGGTTAAAAACACAAGCCTCCCTTGAACAATTCAGATGATTTACAATATAATTTATAAAACATTCTAGTTTTGTGAAATGTGTTAGGCTCCATCCATTCAGCCATCCATCATGCTTATCCAGTGCAGATTTGCTGTGTTAATTACATCAGCCTTTTTCATCCAGGTCTGCAGGGACTCCCAGATAGTCCGTGTTTTTGCTCCTTCTCAGCTCCCTACCAAACAGTCCACATTTTTGCTTCCTCCCAGCTCCCAATAGGGTAATTTCCCAGTAATTTACGTAAGGTTGCACAATGTTTTATTACAAAATATTTCATTATTAAAACCATTTTCTCTGTATTTATACTTAAATGCTTCAATATTTTTTGCTTCCATTCTCCAGCAGCTTTTTCCCCTATTGCACATCTCCATTTGGGATGATTTACCCCTTAGCCTTTATACTGCAAATAAACATTTTGTCTCCTATCATGCATGATAATCCCTCTGTCTTGTGCTAATCTAACACTGGAGCTCTTGAGGAATTTAAAATTAAAAGTGGTGTTTTACCTTGAAAAGGAAGTGGTCAGCTGCACTTCTTATGTCTGTGTGCATTATTTTTGTTATGCTTAGCAATGGTTGCATATAGGATAGGGTCCTTCAACATTTACTGAACCATGGACCGCCATGGAAAATAGACCATGATAAACAGAATACAGCCGAAGACCCCACACTATGCCAAAAGCAACAGAAAAAATGTGATTAAAATTTTCAATGTATATTTTTCTGTATTTAGTACTGATGGAACAAATCAGCACCGATCTTCGAATACTTAAAAATTGTATAAGCAGGTGGGTGTGTTTGTGATTAGGTGTTTGTAAAACGTGCATGTGTACAGTAAGCGTACCTGAGTATGTGAATCAGTCAAAGCCTCTCTCACTTCAGTATTTGAACATGTACTTTGTAAAGTCTGTTTTGCATACATATCAGATTCTGAGCTATGGTAAGGTAAATAGTTCAGGCAGGTTATTCAGTGAGTACACAGCAGCTGGTCTGTGGCACACAGATCAATACTTTCACACACGATGGTAGACAGGCCGCCTCCAGTCATTCTCTGGCTGAAGTAGCGAGCAATGTTTATTTCTGAGGTACGTCAATGCAGAAAATCTACTCTTGCACTAGAAAGTGGGTGCAAAAGGCAAACCCGCAGCTGTTCAGGCCAGTTGTGGCAGCTAATCCAAAACTGTAGAGAGCTGGACTTATAACCATGTCAATGTCAAATGTCTGTAGATGGCTCTATCAACTGGACTTTCTTCATAGCTGTCAGGTTTGTCCCTCAGAACTGTACTGTACAAATTGGACCTGAATCTATGTTCTGTCACATCACTAGTATCCTGATTCAGTAAAGTACTTTTCAAACAGTAATTCAGCAGTGTCCAGGTGCTGATGGATAAGGTCTACTCTAAACATTTTCATTGACTTCATCCACTATCACTCATCATTCAAGCACTGAAATGTTTCCATAAGGTATGCAGTCACCCCACTGCCTCATGTTGCTAATGATGCCATCTAAGCTGATATTTGTACTTTGTCCCTGCATTGAGCTGTTCGGCTTCTTTAACTCTCTGAATACATCCATAAGACATTCCAGTTATAAATTCTTAGTCACCAAAACAAGCTTCAGTGTTTTCCGAGTTTTCTGAAATCAAAAAATTATGAACGGCTGACTGCAACTCGAAAACTTGTTTGCTCATGTGAAAGCCACCTGACTTCAAAATGGAGAACTTGTGAGATGATTCCTCCCACATGACTTTGTACAAAGAAGTAAAGAAATGTGTCTCCAGTGCTCTTTCATGCATTTTTTTTTTACCAGTGTCAAGCACAGTATTCCAATTTGGACAGCTATTTGGAGATTCTGTGTAGTTAGCAGTGAGTACAAAGGATATGAGGTGCAATGAGCCTCCTTTGACTGCCAATCCTGGGTTATGCACCTGCATCACCACAGGATTCCACATATTTTGCCCAATGAATATGATGTTTTTAAGTGCACTGAAAATCTCTGAGCCTCTTGTGTGCCTGCTTAATACTTTGCAAAACAAGATCTACTTAATATAGCTGTTGTCCTCAATATAATGCACAAATACAAGAAGCTGCGCCTTTTTAAATATGTCAGTTGATTCACCCAGCTGCATTACTAATCCATATACAGCTTTCATACTTTCAATCATCGGCTGACTCATATGCCTTATGATCCACTTGGACCCATCATCAGCGATTGTAATTGAGCACCCTTGTCCGTCAGCTATCTTGAAGCCCTTTCTGCGGTCTCTGTGATGGTCTTTATGACCACCTTCCTGTGCAGACCTGTGAAATCATGCAGCCCACCTTGACAGGCACACAATGCACCCGTCACTGCCCCCGCTACTCACCTGCCCACTTCCTCTTCCTGTTCCTTTCACACACCTTCTCCATTCCACCTTGCCAGTGAAGCGTCAGCCGTGATGAGGATGGCCACTCGTCCGCATTTCACTTGGACGGTCCGGTTTTACAGCCCTCTGTCCAGACTACTGTTAAGCAACCTCCTTTTAGCCCTCTTGTCTTCCTTTGTCCCTCCCCATACCCGCCCCCCAGCAGCAACTAGCACCACTCTCCCCCACCACTGCAAAAAAATGTGAAACCCCCGCACAAACAGACTACAGCAGCTGAGAAGGGTCATGCTTGCAGTTTTTTGTATGCCATTATCAAGATAACAAGATAATTCTTGACTTCCTTAGTATATGTCTGATGTAACCCCCCTCCTGCTGTCCTTCTTTGGTCACAGGTGTCCACCTTTTTAACAGTCTTCCAGGTGTTCACTCTAGTGCCAACACAATGACCTGTCTTGAATTTCTGACAGCAGGACCACATCTGGCTGAAGTGTTTATGTATTGGATTCATTTGGGCTGGGTTATTAATCCTGCCATCGTGCATCAAGCACCACGTGCCTGCACCGGTCGGCCGCTGCATTGAGACATATATTTCAACCCCTGTATTAGCTTAGTCATATCATCTTGTTTGTTTGACTCATCTGCCGGCCCCTGGAGGATGGGCTCCCCCTTTGGGTCTGGTTCCTCCCAAGGTTTCTTCCTCTTAGGGAGTTTTTCCTTGCCACCGTTGCCTTTGGCTTACTCAATGGGGGGTCCTTACGAGGCAGAAATGTAAAGCGCATTGAGACAATGTAATGTTGTGATAATGCGCTATATAAATAAAATTGAATTGAATTGAATTTGCAGAAACCTGTCTTTGCTGTACAGTTATGACAAACCCACCTGTCATTTGTTGATTGCAACTACAGCTTCTCCCCTGCTTGCTCTCATTGATCCCCTTCCTAATGCCATCTGTTGTTGCCTTCAGTACCCAGTTATGATTAAGTTATAGCACTCTTTTCCCAGTGTCTTCAGGCAACAGCACAATAGACATCCCATCTTGGACTTATCTTGACAAAAGAGGTCCACCTT
The DNA here is from genome assembly GCF_048594095.1 of Paramormyrops kingsleyae. NCBI lineage: Eukaryota > Metazoa > Chordata > Actinopteri > Osteoglossiformes > Mormyridae > Paramormyrops > Paramormyrops kingsleyae. The sequence continues at coordinate 28,451,600 of NC_132815.1, read as the reverse complement.
GACTGAGGAGGATGTTTTGGACAGATTGTATCAGGAAATAGATGTGGAGTGGCTTGACTGAGATCCCTGGTATTGTTCGGAACACCATGCTAGTCCACTAATATTTCCACCAGCTATTGTTTAGTAGAACCATGGCCATTGGCTAAGTTGAGCCACTTGACAGCCTGGTCTCTTATGCGTGTCCACCCATTGGTGCTTGAACCATCCTGGCACACTTGGAATCCCTCCATTCTGTACTGGGGTTTCAGTGTATTGTAGAATCAGACAATGGAATGATTCCAAGTCTTCATGCCCATTTACTAACATGGTGTTGTAGATATGTTTTGCAGCTGGTAACATCAGTTCCTCTCTTAATCTATATGACCTTTTTCAGGCAATGTGAAATCCTATTTAATGTGATGCAATATTTCCAAAAAATGTCTTCTGGCCTTTGAATGTGGAGGAGTTTTCCTTTTAAATGGTTGTGATGGGTACCAAGATGTCCTCTTAATTTTAATGGCGTTATTGATTTGTTCGACAGGGTTATAGAACAGATAATACACGCTGGGTTATGCACGTTTCTCCAGTTGACTCTCTATAAATAAACCCATATTTCAGATACTCCTCTGAATATGTTTGTATTTTTTTTACTCCTAAAGCTACATGTAAAATCATTTTTGCTTCATGCAGCTGTTACTGTGAGTATTGTTTTTTGCTTAACCTTCTTTTTAAAAAAAATTGGTCCATTTTGGGCTCCCTTCCATTAGCTAGCTAGCAAAAGATTAGTGCAGGTGCAACATTAGCTTTATTATCCCCACTGTGTATGAGGATTAACTTGCTTGTTGCAGGAAAAAATAACAGAAAAAAACAAAGGCATGATTTTGTAAATAACTAAGAGCATACACCGATCAGCTGAAACATTACAACAACTGACAGGTGAAGGAAATAACACTTCTTGTGTCATGGTACATGTAATGGTTGCCATTATATACTGGGCAAGTGAGTTCTTGAAGTTGATGTGTTGGAAGCAGGAAAAATGGGCAAGCTGAAAAAGTTCATTCTATTTATGACAGAAAAGTTTCAGAACACACAATACACCGCAGCTTGCTGCATGGCTGCAGACCAGTCAGAGTGCCCATACTGACCCCAGTCCACCGCTGAAAGCCCCTACAGTGGGAATGTGAGTGTCAGAACTGAACCATGGAACAATGGAAGAAGGTAATCTGGTCTGAGGAGTCACATTATCTGTTACATCATGTGGATAGCTGGGTGTGTGTGGGTCATTTACCTGGGGAAAAGATGGCACCTGGATGTACTGTGAGAAGGCGACAAGCTAGTGGAGGCACTATAATGCTCTGGCCAATGTTCTACTGGGAAAACTTAGGCCCTGCTATTCATGTGGATGTTACTTTGAGACGTACCACTACCTAAACATTGTTGCCGATCAAGTACACTCCTTCATGGAAACAGAATAGAATAGGACATATCTTTATTGCCATTGTAGATACAACGAAATTTGAATGCCCAACTTCTACTGCAAAAAAAAAAAAAATTCCCCAATGGCAGTGGCCTCTTTTAGTGGGATAAGTACCGTGCCACACTGTAAACATTGTTCAGGAATGGTTTGAGTAGCATGAAAAAGTTCAAGGTTTTGACTTGACTGCTTTGGTGGCACAAGGGGGACCTACACAGCATTAGGCAGGTGGTTTCATTGTTATGACTGTCTGATGTATATACAGTATTTGGTGGATAATTATGGTACAGACCAAGATTTTATTTCAACCAACCAGTGCATAAAGAGTATTTGTTTAGCTTGCAATGAACATGGTGGTGCAGGTATGAAACGATGGATAATTATGCTACATTAAGGGATTTTAAATAGTGTTTTGTAGAGAACAACAAATACAAGAAATGGGGTTAGTATCATGATTGTATGGTGGCTAATAACACGTTTTGTAAAACACAGAAGACTATATTATTCCCCTCGTATCCGCAGGTGATATGCTCCAAGACTTACCACGGATAGCCGAAATCACAAATAACGAACCATTCATGGACCCCCTATATACCATGATTTTCATGTACATACATATGGTAATTGATAAATTAGACACAATAAGACATTAGTAATATTAAATACAATAATAATAAAGTACATGTTACATTATTATATAGCACTGTACAGTACTGTACTCTCAAATTAAAAGGATGCTGACATCTTAAATCTAAGGAGATAGAGCAATGAAAAAATATTATATATCAAAGGATGACGAAGCAATGAAAATTATGCTTTTTATACCCATCAAAGGACGAAGGAACAATGAAAAATCATACTGCTACACATTTTGCTATTTGTTTTCTGACCAAGGTAAACTGAATAACTGAAACCGCAGTTACTGAAATCACAGATTCTGGGGGACTGCTGTATGAAAACTGCATTTTGTGCTGAACACAATGTTTTTTGAACCCCCCCCCCCCCAGCAATAGGGTCATAGAGTCTCGGCTGAAGACCTTTGGTCTGAAGGATGATTCTTGTGTCCTCCTGGTTTTGTCTGTAGGCTTCTGAACCCTGAGATGTGTAATTGCGTGGGGCTGCCCTGGGTTGATGAATAGTTTGAGTGGCCTGCGATGAGCTGATTCGGGAGAACATGTAATCTTTGTGTCACATTAGGAGGAAAAGTAATCTGGAGATGGGCTCATCTGGCATGTGCCATTGTGTTACTGTGCGTGGGCGAGGATGTGTGGGCTGCATGCATTCAGACTTTAAAGTTGAAATCGGTGTTAAAAAGCTTTTACCAAAAAAATCAACTAAATGGCAAATGCCTGGCTGGGATCAGTCCAAAGTCTCCTTTCGGCACATGCAATTGGAGACCTTATGAGAAACATTTTTTAAATGCAGTATTGGGGTTGGGAATTAAAATTATGAAGTAAAAATTATAGTAATGTGAATATTATCTAGTCTCTGTTGCAAAATTTTTGCCTGTAATCTTCCGTTAACTAATATATACCTAATATTAATATGCTTCTAATACACATAGGAAAATATTTCATATAATACCATTGCTAATACCAATATATTGCATACTGTAGGTACTGCAGATTTGGTACATTAAAATCAGTTTACTATAAAATGCTCTTCTTAATATGATTATCCTATAGCTTGCACATATAGATTTTCACAATCACAATTAAAATTACATTATGAATTTCATTATGAATTACCTCTCGTTTAGAAGGACTTTATATTGATGTTTATTTTCTCTAAAGAAACTACTAATGCAAATTGGTGTTTCAAGTATTTGGGGGTGGGCAAGGCACCAGAGAATGCGGTACAGATTTGTGCTTACTCGACTTGTGAAACTCTCACATTTTTCATGCCATTCCCTCCTCTCCACGCTTAGTGACTGTTGAGGTCCTGGGTTCTCCAACATGGTTTTGCACATGTTTAGTTTTCCTCTTTATTTTCAAGACTCAAAATTCAATTCAAGATTCATCATGGTCATCTCATTATATGAGAATACACATGTGCAATAATTTATGTACCACACATGGTTATCATGAAATGACATTTCTGTGGGGCCACTGTGCAATTCAGGAAGATAAGTCAAAAAATGGGGGACAGCATGGTGGTGCAGCGGTTAGCACTGCTGCCTCATGGCTACCCAGGTCCTTTCTATGTGGAGTTTGCACACTCTCCCTGTGTTCATGTGGGTTTTCACCGTGGGCTCCAGTTTCAGACCAAAGGCATGCAGAGTAAGCTGATTGGCATGTCTAAATTGGCCCTGTAGTTGTGTGAGCAAGCACCCTGTAGTGTGGGTTGGTTCCTGCCTGCACCTATTGTTCCCAGGATAGGCTCCAGCCCCCCCACAACTCCAGTGGGGATTAAGAGGCTTGGATAATGGATGATATATGTACAGCTCCAGAAACAATTAAGAGACCATTTTATATATTTTAATATAGATCTGCATTTTAAAATCCTGATTTAATCCTTGTTCTGTCGACTGAATGCTACACTGAGCAGCCTGTTGCTTCCAGATTCAAAATTTCTAAGATAGCAGTACACACACTCCTCTACTTACAAATGAGACATGTAAGTCGTTATTCAACATAATTTTAATGGTATACACAAGTACAAAGAACTAGGATGCTGGGAGTACACACGCTACGCTGCTGCGCGGCGGGAGTAGCAGCCAGAAGTCATACTACCAAGAATTTGCATGCAGAAAAAAAAAATGTTGCGGACAGGAAACGGAAGCCCAAAGAACACAATTTGGACTTACAGTCCTCTTCGTTTGTATATCTGAAAGTTCGTAAGTAGAGGAGCGTCTGTACATAAGAATAAGGTGAAGCAGAAGACACTGGAAATGACCAGAAACCAGCCAGGTAGAGGGCACAAGTGATTTTCTAATGCCAGAGATGAGCATTAACTTATCCGACAATTTCTCATGAAGCAGAGGATGACATCAAGTGACCTTCAAAAGGAATGGGAAGCATTAAGTGCAGGTGTGAAGTGCACTGCTAGGATAGTTTGTATCAGGCTCTTGCTCATAAGCAGGACTGAAAACCCATAAAGCAAGGAACATAAGAACATAAGAAATTTACAAACGAGAGGAGGCCATTCGGCCCATCAAGCTCGTTTGGGGAGAACTTAGCTAATAGCTCAGAGTTGTTAAAATCTTATCTAGCTCTGATTTAAAGGAACCCATGGTTTTAGCTTCCACTACAATAGCAGGAAGACTATTCCATACTCTGACTACACGCTGTGTAAAGAAGTGCTTCCTCAAATTTGTTTTAAAATGTTCTCTCGCTAATTTCCACTTATGGCCACGAGTTCTAGTATTTAGACTAATATTGAAATAGTCATTTGGCTGAACAGCATCCAGACCCGTTAGAATCTTATAGACCTGAATCATATCCCCCCTTAGTCTCCTTTGCTCAAGGCTGAACAGATTCAGTTCCGCTAACCTCTCCTCGTAAGACATTCCTCTAAGACCAGGAATCATTCTCGTAGCTCTTCGTTGCACCTTTTCTAAGGCAGCAATGTCCTTCTTGAGGTATGGTGACCAAACCTGCACACAGTATTCTAGGTGGGGTCTTACCAAGGAATTATATAAGTGTAACATCACCTCCCTTGACTTAAACTCCACACATCTAGAGATATAACCCAACATTCTGTTCGCCTTTTTTATTGCTTCCCCACATTGGCGAGAGTGGGACATGGAAGCATCAACATACATACCGAGATCTTTCTCGTAATCAGCTACCTTTATTTCAGTGGAACCCATAAAATATCTGTACTTTATATTTCTGCTCCCTGCATGGATTACCTTACATTTATCTGTGTTAAATTTCATCTGCCAAGTATCAGCCCATTCGCTAATTAAATCCAGATCCCGTTGAAGCCTCTCTGCTGCTAGATTAGTATCTGCTACCCCGCCCACCTTAGTGTTGTCTGCAAATTTAACCAGTTTACTGTATGTATTCGTGTCAATATCATTAATGTAAATTAGGAACAATAGTGGTCCTAAAATTGAACCCTGTGGTACCCCACTATAAACGAAGGCCCACTGTGACATAGTGCCTCTAATAACTACTCGCTGCTTCCTATCAGTTAGCCAGTTTTTGATCCAAGCTGCCACAGTTCCTAAAATTCCTGCAGCTTTAAGCTTTAACAAGAGCCGTTTGTGGGGGACAACATCAAAGGCTTTCTGGAAATCTAAGTAAATCACATCATAGGCCTTTTTGTGATCAATTTCACTAAGGAAGAAACCCTTCATTGATGAGAAACTGGGAATAACCAGGTTATGATAGATAGATAGAAAGAAAGAAAGAAAACTGCAATCTGGTTATTCCCAGTTTCTCATCAATGAAAATCAGACACACACAATTCACAATTCAGACACACCCCCATAAATTGAGATATGACTGAAACAAAAAAAAAAAATTGTGCTGCAGTCTCTTAAACATACATGTCTGGGAAAAATTCAAACTAGGGAAAACATCGACTTTATTCACACCTCTGACAACAAATGTGGTCTGCGGCTGCCTAGCTCCTTACTCAGCAGGGCTCCGTGCCGTGTGTCGTGACACATTACTCCTGCAATCATCATTAAAATGATCCGTCATTTGTGCCACAGTAGCTCTTCTGTTGGTTTGTACCACAAAGGATAGTCTTCATTCACATCTCACATTAATGAGTCCTGGCCACCCAAAACCCTGTTAGTGGTTTTTCCCTCCTCAGACCACTCTCAGTAGGTACTCACCACGACTGTCCGTGAGCACCCCAAAAGCCTTACCGTTTTGGAGATGCTCTGATCCACTCATCCAACCATAATAATGTGGCCCTTGTCAAAGTCACTCAGATCTTTATCCCTGCTTATTTATTCTGCAGTCAACATCACCTACTAGTACTGAATGTTATCTTACCGTCTAATATCCCAGACTTTGGCATGCACATTTTCACTAGATACAACCCTGTTTCCAAAGACATTTGAAGGCTGTGTAAAATGTAAATAAAACAGATTGCAATGATCTGCAAATCACATAAACTCATTTAATGAGAAATAAGATAATATATCAAATGTTGAAACTGAGAAAATTTGTTTTATGACAAATACAGTTGTGCTCAGAGGTTTACATACACTCATCAGGGGCATGAATGTCGTATTAATTTTGGGCTTTTAATGATTTATTTGAATCCAGGATGGAATGATTATACAACATACATCTTCAAGGATGATGTACTTAGGTTTGAAAGCCTTACCTTCACTCCTCCAAACATACCCCTCATTATTATGGCCAGATAGCTCAATCTTTGTCTTGTCTGACCATAACATTTTTCTCCAGAAGGCATCTGGCTTGTCCATGTGGGCGGCTGCAGATTTCAGTTGAGCTTGAAGGTGTCGATTTTGTAGCAGGGCTTCTTTCTTGGTCAGTACCCTCTCAGTCTATGGCGATGTTAATTCTCACTTCACTGTGGACAGTGACACTGGTGTTCCAGCAGTTTCCAGTTCATGGCAGCCTTGAGCCTTGGTGGTTCCTAGATTGTTCCTGAACATCCTAACCAATTTCCTTTCATCTGAGGGAAACAGTTTGAATTTTCTTTCAGACCTTGGCACAGTGGTGACATGTCCAAGTAACTTGTACTTACATACAATTGTTTGAACAGATCTTGGAATCTGCAGTTGTTTAGAAACGGATCCAAAAGATTTTCCCAACAATTTTCCTTCTTAGATCTTCACTGAGTTCCTTGGACTTCCTCATCGTTCTGAGTATTGGTGAATCCAATGAGTGCTGTCAAAGAAATCCTTTTTATGGTGGCAAAGAGAAACTACCAGCTGTAGTAAATCATGATCACTAGCGAGAAGTCAACAGGCCTTGCTCTTGTCAAGTTAAGATATTCTAGAACCTTTAGCACCACTTATTAAAAGATGAACATACATAGGTGAATGTATGTATATATTTGAGCCTGTGCGTATAATTTTGACACTGTGTGGATTACAGAAAATCCTAAATAAATTCAAACTTGTGCACCCAATTCTTGTTATTAAAAAAATATTAAAGGTGTATGTTGTATAATCATTCCACCCTGGAAAAAAAACAGTTCAAATAAATGATTAAAAGTCCAAAATTAATATGAAATTCATGCCTCTGATGAGTGTATGTAAACTTTTGACCACAACAGTATATGCTCAGTTTGAATATGATGCCAACAACACATTTTAAAAAGTTGGTACAGGGGCAACAAAAGACTGAAAAAGTTGGCCGATACTAAAACAAAACACCTAGCTGAATATCTCACAACTAATTAGTTTAATTGGCAAAAGGTCAGCAAGATGACTGGGTATAAAAAAGAGCCTCTCAGGCAGGCAGAGTCTCTGTGGAGTGAAGATGGGGAGAAATTTACCACTCTGTGAAAGACTGTATGAGCAAATAGTGCCACGATTTAAGAATAATGTTCCTTGACATAATATTGCAAAGAACCTGGGGATTTCATCATCTAAGGTACATAATATCATTAAAAGATTCAGAGAATCTGGAGAAATCTCTGTACATAAGGGCCTAAAACCAATATTGGATTGCCATGACCTTTGGGTCCTCAGGTGGCACTGCATTAAAAACAGACACAATTCTATAGTGGAAATCACTTCATGGACTCAGAAACACTTCCAAAAACCCTTGTCTTTGAACACAGTTCCATCGCTACATCCACAAATGCAAAGAAGAAGCCATATCTAAACATGATCCAGAAATGCCACCGACTTCTTTGGGCCTGAACTCATTTAAGATGGACTGAGGCAAAATGGAAAACTGTCATGTGGTCTGACAAGTCAAAATTTCAAATTCTTTTTGGAAATCATGGATGCCATGTTCTCTAGGCTAAAGAGGAGAAGGACCATTCAGATCATTATCAGCGGACAGTTCAAAAGCCAACATTCGTGATGGTATGGGGGAGCATTAGTGCCCATGTCTTGGATAGCTTGTACATCTGAGAAGGCACCATCAATGCTGAATGATATATATACAGTGAAACCTTGGATTGCGAGCACAATTCTTTCCCGGAAATGTGCTTGTAATACAAAGCACTCGTATATCAAAGCGAATATTCCCCATTAGAAATATTGGAAACTCAGATGATTTGTTCCTCAACCCAAAAATATTCATATAAAAATGATTCATACAAAATATAAAGTAAAAATGCAGAAAACAAATTAACCTGCACTTTACCTTTGAAGAGAATTGTGGATGGTGTGAGGGAGATGAGAAAGAGGAGAAGAGGAGGGTAGGACGATTTTCACTATAACTAATGGATTCACTGCTATCTGTTGGCTCACTGGAATGTTTTTCTTTTTGTGCGACTTCAACAAGGAACCTATCCAATGACAGCTGCTTTTGCATCCTTTTCGATATTGCGGAAATGTGGACATTGCATTGTTGCTAAACAGATTCGTTGCTCACATTGCTACGCCATTATTCAGGTGGTGCTTTTCTTCTAAATTTTGACTATACGAGTGAGGCACGCCGACTGAGACCGAGCATGGAAAACGATTACTCACAATCCCGCAGTGAGAGAGAGAGAGAGAAGAACCATCCGCTCAGTTATGATCATGTGACGCTTGGCAGACAAAGCGTATACATAATACTCGTATTGCAAGACCTTGCTCGTTTATCAAGTTAAAATTTATTTAAAAAATTTGCTCGTCTTGCAAAACACTCACAAACCAAGTTACTCGTAATCCGAGGTTTGACTGTATATATATATATGGAGCAACAACATGGAGGTTATGGAGCAACAACATCTTTCTCAGGGAAGGCCTTGTACAATTCAGCAAGACAATGCCAAACTGCATTCTGCACATATTACAATAGCATGGCTCCTTAGTAGAAGAGTCTGGGTGCTAGACTGACCTGCCTGATTCTGGCTAAATATGCATTGTTATATCCTGGTTTAATCGAGGTTCTGCTGGCAGAAGGTAGGGCAGGTGCAATTCAGTCAGTCAGGACTGTACTACAGTACACATAAGAGTGACATACTAGACCATAAGTCCATACAGCATGCAGCCTGATGAAGGAACAAAAAACTGTCCTTCAAGCACCAGGACAGTCAGGAAGACCTGTTACAGGCCATTAAAAGAGAGAGGCTTCAACATGAACCAGCAGACAATTTTATCAGGTGGATTCTGACACTCTATATAGCATTTCTGAAAATTGACATTTCTTAACATTTTGCTTTCTTTTAAAGGAAATTGGGCATTTGCATTAATACGGTACATAAACTGCCAGTTTTGTTATTGTTAAAAAAGTCCTGGTTGTTTACAGTATATAATGTAAAGAGTACAGGTGTACAGTAATATGCCATAGCAGTGATTATATAGACAGTTTGGAGTCAAGCAGGAGTACCCTATCCATTTCATTTGAAAGCATTTGCAATATAAATGTGAAACCAGAACATGATAGTTTGATTTCTGAGCTTTATTAATGCTATTGTGTAGCTTTTGCATGTCAGTGGAATGTGGTTCAGTAAAATTTAGTCCTTGGACTATACATCCTGAAAGTCCACATTTATTCAAAATTTGTGCAAAGATTTCATTTTTCTTCTAGTAAGTTGTCAGTTGACAAATTTGAGTCTCTTAACAACACTGTGGGATATTAGGATTATGAGCAATAAAAATGATGTGGTAGTTATGGGTGATTTTAATCTACCGGGGATACAGTGGGACATTGTTGCTGGCTCTTCTGAAAATGAACTTGAGATGGTGGAATTAGTACAGGATTGTTTTTTTACTCAGTTTGTTAACACCCCTACCAGGGGAGATGCCATTCTTGATCTTGTTTTGTCTAATAACCAGGACAGGATTGGTAAATTAGATGTTTTAGAACCACTTGACAGTAGCGATCATAACATGGTTAAATTTGAGGTTAAGTTTAGTGCCCGAAGAGCAAAGTCCAAATCAAAAATATATAATGTTAGGAAGGCTAACTTCAATTGTATGAGATTAAAACTAGAAACCGTGAACTGGATGGAGTTAAATAACAAAACTGTTGAAGAGGCATGGGAATTTTTTAAAAGCACATTATTGCAAGTACAAGAGGACTTCATACCTGTTTCTAGCAAGAATAAATCTAGGAAATTGCAACCTAGGTGGTTTAATAGGGACATAAAGTATAAAGTAAGGAGGAAAAGGGCTTTGTTCCAGAGATGGAAAATAACTGATGATGACATAATAAAGCAAGAGTATCTAAATCTACAGGCTGAATTAAAAAATGACATTAGACGAGCTAAAAGGAATGTCGAAAGGAAGATCGCATTGGAGGCTAAGGATGACGTTAAAAGTTTCTTCCAGTATTTTAACTCTAAAAGAGCTCTAAAAGCTGAAATTACTAATCTGCAGGATAGTAAGGGTCTTATAATTGAAAACGACATTGACATAGTAAATGAGTTCAATGATAGTTTTGCACGGGTATTCACTGTCGAGGACACTAGTAACTTACCAGTTCTTATTACTAATTCAACATCGTCTATAACTAATATATATATAACTGAAGCTGATGTTTTGCAAAGCCTAGCTAAGCTCAAAATAAATAAATCACAGGGCCCTGATGGCATCTTACCTATAGTGTTAAAAGAGATGAGGGATATTATTTGCCGACCCTTAACATTACTGTTTCAAAAATCCTTATCTGAAGGTGTGGTACCTTCTGATTGGAAGCATGCCAACATAACGCCCATTTTCAAAAAAGGGGATAGAAGTAATTTGTCAAACTATAGGCCAATCAGTCTAACTTGTATAACTGGTAAAGTTATGGAGGCTATAATCAAAGAGAAAATGGTAGATTACCTGGACTCAAATAACATTTTGAGGGATAGCCAGCATGGATTTAGGAGAGGTAGATCCTGTTTAACAAATCTGTTGGAGTTTTTTGAGGAAGCTACTCAGGAAGTTGATGATAAGAAGGCCTATGATGTCATCTATTTAGATTTCCAAAAGGCTTTTGATGTTGTTCCCCACAAGAGGCTCTCACTTAAACTCAAAGCGACAGGTATTTTAGGAACTGTAGCGACTTGGATTGATAACTGGTTAACGGATAGGAAGCAGCGAGTAGTTATAAGAGGCTCGATGTCACAGTGGGCCTGCGTTCATAGTGGGGTACCGCAGGGTTCAATTTTAGGACCACTTTTGTTCCTAATTTACATAAATGATATAGACACCAATATATACAGTAAACTGGTGAAATTTGCAGATGACACCAAGGTGGGTGGTGTAGCAGATACTGAACTAGCGGCTCAGCAGCTACAGCGGGATCTTAATTTAATTAGTGACTGGGCTGACACCTGGCAGATGAAATTTAACATAGACAAATGTAAGGTACTCCATGTAGGGAGCAGAAATATAAAGTACAGGTATTTTATGGGACCTACTGAAATAAAGGTAGCTGATTATGAGAAAGACCTTGGTGTGTATGTTGATGCTTCCATGTCTCATTCTCGCCAGTGTGGGGAAGCAATAAAAAAGGCCAATAGGATGTTGGGGTACATCTCCAGGTGTGTGGAGTTTAAGTCAAGGGAGGTAATGCTAAGATTATACAATTCCTTGGTGAGACCTCACCTAGAATATTGTGTACAGGTTTGGTCACCATATCTTAAAAAGGACATAGCGGCCTTAGAAAAGGTGCAGCGTAGGGCCACAAGAATGATTCCTGGTCTTAGAGGAATGTCATACGAGGAAAGGTTATTTGAGCTAAATCTGTTCAGCCTCAAGCAAAGGAGACTGAGGGGGGACATGATCCAGGTCTATAAGATTCTAACAGGTTTGGATGCTGTTCAACCGAATAGTTACTTCAGCATTAGTTCAAATACAAGAACTCGTGGCCATAGGTGGAAATTAGCGGGAGAACATTTCAAACTGGATTTAAGGAAGCACTTCTTTACACAGCGTGTAGTCAGAGTATGGAATAGTCTTCCTGATAACGTAGTGCAAGCTGAATCCTTGGGTTCCTTTAAATCAGAGCTAGATAAGATTTTAACAACTCTGAGCTATTAGTTAAGTTCTCCCCAAGCGAGCTCGATGGGCCGAATGGCCTCCTCTCGTTTGTATAGTTCTTATGTTCTTATGTTCTTATGTTCTTAACAGAGTTAGCAGATTTGGATTTGGATACAGGACAAAAGCATGCTGTTTGATTGTAGCTGGACATGGTGGAACATTTCAGGGTACTGATGCTTATGGATGCCTAAAAGCAGACTCAGAGCAGATACTGTCACTTAGAGTACTGATACTTATGGATACATAAGAGCAGATTCTGAGCAGATACTGTCAGTCTGTTAAAGTACTAAGACTTATGGATGCCTTAGAGCAGACTCTGAGCAGATGCTGTCACTCAGAGTACTGAAACTTATGAATGGCTAAGATCAGACTCAGTGTAGATACTATCACTTAGAATACTGATAGTTATGGATGCCTAAGAGCAGATTCGGAGCAGATACTGTCACTCTGTTAGAGTACTGATACTTATGAATAACTAAGAACAGACTCTGAGTAGATACTGTCACTCAAAGTACTGATACTTACGATCATCCCTTTTTATTGATGAGTTAACAAAAATATATAGTAACTTTAACCATATGTTACAGATGCACCTTAACAGGGTTATGGAATCTCCCATCTTTTTCACAGCCATGTTGAATTGACAGCAGCATGTCTCTTAACTACTACTTACCATCACTGAATGATCAAATAATGAATGGTTGGTTACATAAGGGAGCTGGATTCAAGTGTAACCATGTATTATATAAAGAAATCAGAAAAAAAATCAGCCTGACTAATGTAGTAATGGTTTGATGTACTTACTTGTCTGTTTCTTAAAACGTGCATCCTGGAAATTGACTCGTCAGTTCCTTTAACATAGTGTGTGAAGTCTTCTACCTGGAAACACTGATCATCCTGTTCTTGGTGATTTGTCCTACTAAACCATGAATGGTATCAAACTTATATTTTGCCCATTTAAGGAAAAAAACTAAACCCAGAACAGAAGAGGTAATTATGAGAGAATCACATGCGTATACAATATATTTTAGGTTAAACCTTACTTTATGATATCTATGACAATCAAAATCTGGATGTGCTGCTAAAATTACTTGTGTGTAAATTTGCTGGAAAAATATGATGAGAAGTGACCACAGAGGTATAAGAGGGTCATCTGTGTTGTTTCAGGCTACTTGGATTCTGTATTCACCCTTGTCTTAATTGGTTTTCATTGTTACATCCCTGTGGTCTGCACTTATAACTTGTTGAGCAGATAAATCAGTTTTTGGTTACATTTTGTAAAGGCATTTGAATCCTATCTGTTAAGTTTGTATGTTCTTTCCATGTCCCCTGGGTACGATGGTTTTATCCGGCAGTTGAAAGGCATGCAGTCAGCCTAACTGGGGTCTTCAAGATTCCTGTAGTGTGTGAGTGTATGCCCTAAGCAAAATTTGATTAGCCTACCCCGCTAATTATTTTTTGTTCTAGGAATGTTTGCCAAATGGTAACAGTTACAGATAAGGTATGGAAAGGTTCAAAGTGTTCGGTTTTCCTGATGTTCCCAGAACGTTATCCCATCCATGGTGTACTCCAGCATTGAGCTCTGTGCTGCCTCGGATAGGCTCCAAACCCCCGCCCCCTACAGGAAGAGCAGTTGGAAGATATATGGATTAATTAATAGTATTAAATGTGACACACATTTACTAAATATAATTAATATGATGAGAAAAAAAATAAGTAAATAAGAATCTGGCTTCACCTTTTATCTGTCAGCTGATGTCTTCATTATGGAATCTGTACCCATAGAATGAGAGCTGTACCTCTGCATTAGATGGGAGCTGCATCACTGCATTAGATGAGAGCTGCACCTCTGCATTAGATGAGAGCTGCACATCTGCATTAGATGAGAGCTTCACATCTGCATTAGATGAGAGCTGCACCTCTGCATTAGATGAGAGCTGCCCATCTGCATTAGATGAGAGCTGCCCATCTGCATTAGATGAGAGTTGTACCTCTGCATTAGGTGGGAGCTGCACATCTGCATTAGATGGGAGCTGTACCTCTGCATTAGGTGGGAGCTGTACCTCTGCATTAGGTGGGAGCTGTACCTCTGCATTAGGTGGGAGCTGCACATCTACATTAGATGGGAGCTGTACCTCTGCATTAGGTGGGAGCTGCCCATCTGCATTAGATGAGAGCTGCCCATCTGCATTAGATGAGAGCTGTACCTCTGCATTAGGTGGGAGCTGCACATCTGCATTAGATGGGAGCTGTACCTCTGCATTAGGTGGGAGCTGCACATTTACATTAGATGAGAGCTGCCCGTCTGCATTAGATGAGAGCTGCACATCTGCATTAGATGGGAGCTGCACATCTGCATTAGATGAGAGCTGCCCATCTGCATTAGATGAGAGCTGCCCATCTGCATTAGATGAGAGCTGTACCTCTGCATTAGGTGGGAGCTGCACATCTGCATTAGATGGGAGCTGTACCTCTGCATTAGGTGGGAGCTGTACCTCTGCATTAGGTGGGAGCTGCACATCTACATTAGATGGGAGCTGTACCTCTGCATTAGGTGGGAGCTGCCCATCTGCATTAGATGAGAGCTGCCCATCTGCATTAGATGAGAGCTGCCCATCTGCATTAGATGAGAGCTGTACCTCTGCATTAGGTGGGAGCTGCACATCTGCATTAGATGGGAGCTGTACCTCTGCATTAGGTGGGAGCTGTACCTCTGCATTAGGTGGGAGCTGCACATCTACATTAGATGGGAGCTGTACCTCTGCATTAGGTGGGAGCTGCCCATCTGCATTAGATGAGAGCTGCCCATCTGCATTAGATGAGAGCTGTACCTCTGCATTAGGTGGGAGCTGCACATCTGCATTAGATGGGAGCTGTACCTCTGCATTAGGTGGGAGCTGCACATCTACATTAGATGAGAGCTGCCCATCTGCATTAGATGAGAGCTGCACATCTGCATTAGATGGGAGCTGCCCATCTGCATTAGATGGGAGCTGCACCTCTGCATTAGGTGGGAGCTGTACCTCAGCATTAGGTGGGAGCTGTACATCTGCATTAGATGGGAGCTGCACCTCTGCATTAGAAAGCAGGACCAACCCCAGCAGCCTGCTAATGCCACCATGTGGGTCATTTATACTTTTCCCTTTTATTCTCTCTATCTGTTTTAAATATTTTTAATCAATATTATTGTTTGGAACACAAATAAAGATTCTGTTCTGGAGGAGTCACCATTTTGGAACAGTTTGTGAGCATGATGTGTTAGGAACATCTTAACACATTGTTCATTTTTTTCCCTTGACTCCTCCAAAAAGATGTAAAAATAATCACATCCATGCAGTTTAAATAAGTTCAGCCATCAGATAGAGGTGTGGTTTACACAGATGTACATCAAGGCAAAAACATGTTCTACCTTTTTATATTTTTAGACAGAGTAACATTCAGCATCATTTGTTTAATTTAGTAAAAGGTCACACAGCTTCTCATTCACTCACTTAGTAAGTCTTAATGTCAGAGTTCATAGTGTTAGTCTGTTTATAAATGTAATTAACGGGCTCCTTTTAGAGATAGGTGCTTCAAAACATTTAGACATGTAATGTAATGTCAAACTACATTGTCAGCTTCAACACCAGTCTAACTTTGAATTGATTTTTTTATCACTCACTTGAAGCATTGAGTTTTCACTGGTGTTCATGCATGTTTAGTGTGGAAAATTTATGTTCAATCTAATTTGGAAATTACAATATAAACTTCAGATCTTATTTTTATTTACATTTACATTTTATTTATAGCAGACACTTTATCTAAGGTGATGTACAAGTGATGCAGGTCCATTACAAGCTTACAGCCATGTTGATTGATTTGGGGATGCATAAGAGATTTGGGCATGCAAAAGAAATTTGGGCTTGCACAAGAGATTTGGGGATACACAAGTTTTAACACAGCTGCATAGGACTCTGCATAGGCAGCATAGTAACCTGTATAATAGTTTGAGGTCCCCAAGAGGTTTTGCTTATGGCACCTTGTGGCTGAGCAAAGTACCCTGGAAGCAGAACAGGATACATGATTCTTACGCTCTTTGGTTTATAGAAGACACACCTAGTGTCAGCTATCATAGGGACCCAATGGTGCTGATCCTCTCTCACCCCTAGACAAAACAAGGAGGTAGATAACCACTGTTACACATGCTGTTGTTTGATCTTAGTGCATCTTTGATGAAATATGTTTTTAAAGTCCCTCAGAAGTCTTTCTTCAGTCCACTCTAAGAGGGCTTTTGGGCACAATCGTAAATTAAGGATTCCTCGGCACAAGTGACTTTTCCTTGATAGTACTCTACAGTGTATGTTATTGCTCTAGTATAAAAACAGCCGAGATGATACTGGTCATGATGAAATGCCAGACTTGATGATGAGTGACTCTCAAAGGAGGATGGGGCAGTGTCCTTTTCATGCTTTCTGAACTTGAGCTACTACTTGTAGTATGCAGGGACAATAAGAGTGATGCAGCAGGGGCACGGATACCCTGGCAGAGTTAGAGGCGCTTTACAGAGCACTTTGAGTACAGGGGCACTAGCAGAAAATTATCAATGGGATTACCAGTGATTTTCATGAGGTGACACTAACATTATTATTATTATTATTATTATTTTTGATGATGATACTTATAGTAATAATAATCAGAATAATAACATTATTGTTATTATGATTATTATCATCTAACTATAATTGTTTGTTCCATTCAAATGTGTATGAAGTAGAACATTGTTAAAATAGTAATATAGGTAAGTAATTTATAGATAATTAATTTTAAAATGTAACAAAACTAATTAGGATAAACCACAAATTGATCGACCAGGTTTTATAGACATGTTCACCCAGGAGCATTGCAGTGGAAACGAGGTAACCCTGCGAACTGAGGGCAGAACCTGCACAGTTAGTGGTCTGGCGGAGCAGCGCAGCTTTTGAAGGTTTCATTTCTGAAATCAAATCTCTATGGGGGTGCCTGCAGGGACGACTAGAGGTTTCCAAGGGGGGCTGTGGCCACCCCAGCTGCCCCCGGGTGGCAGCCTTGCTTGAATACGTAAAAATTATACATAAAATGAGGTGGTGGTGGTGGTGGGGGGCTAGGGAGGCATGAATGTGTTTACTGTTAGTCTTGTTGAACAGTAGTCAGGCATTTCTGGGCAAGCAGCACATACTGGTAGGATTGTGTGAGAGGGTTACAGATGTCCCAGAGACTATCAGAGATTGTACCAGCAGTGAGTGTTATGACGATAGGAGCAAAGCAGTTGTTTGGGATATGTTTACAGATGCTATGTGCCAATGATGCCAGGCTCAAAGCCCTAGAGAAATATGGTTAACAACCCTGGATTAGATGAATAAGCCTTGTATGTTTTTTTAATAATCCGGGATTCCATAAATTGTGCTTGCACTGAATTATAATAAAAATGTTTCTTTTTTGCAGCACAGGGTTGTAACAAGCCTGTCTCATGCAGCAGAGAACAAGCCCAGGGACATATGTTCAACATAGGGCACACACTCCTGCCCAGAATCACACACTGTAGACAATTTAAAGTCAAAATAACCATCTGTTGTTGGACAGTTTAAATTGCCTCCGTTTTAGTAGATATTTCGAAACTTGTGCAAATTTTTGATCTGTGGCTCTGCACCACGTCTTCAGTTCCAAAGTAGAATTACAGCCTCTCAGCTCCTTTTAATTACATGCTGTGCTTTTAGTACTATTTCTGTACTCCCTGTGCTTGTTGCTGTGTCAGTGTTGCTAAGGCCTGGAAATGAGGACTAATTTGCTGAGGGAGACTAGGTTTTATGAAGATCAAACACATTTTAAGTGAATGGAAGAGACTAGTTCCCATCACTCTTGAACTGCATTGAAGTGAAACCTGTTAGCTCTTTAATGACCTAGTTTTAGACTGGGGAAACACTGACCATTGACAAGAACACTGCACTTGACCTCTTTTAGATCTTTGCTTGTTTTTAATTCATTCAGGTATTATAAGACATTCAGGTGTTGTAGTGTTAAATCTTAGTGTGCAGTTCCGTGTTTGTCATTGCATTTTGCTGTAAAATGGTAGTAGATGTATTTGGCCAGGTTATCGTCTACAGCCCATGTACGTGGGTGGTTTTGCAATTACAGCTCATTGGTGAGTAGCTTCCAGTGCAAGCCAGCAAGGATTTGTGGTTCTTCAGCTTTTCAGTTTTAGATCATGTAATTATGGCATATCATTCATGGAGAGCTGTGACAAGCACATTAAGCAAGTTAATTCTCTAGTCCCATCACTCAGCAGTGAAGCCTATATCCCATTATAAGTCTTTATTTTAGTAATTTAGTATTTACTCTTTTAGTAAAAAATTATTATTATAGGGTGGTTTATGGGGTCAATTACCAAATGCTCCCATAGTATGCTATGGAAAATAATAATAATAATAGTATAAATAAATACTAGAAAAAAACCAGCCACAGGACCTTAACCAAGTTAAGTGGTTGAAAGATGAAATTATGAAAAAGTTATAATAATAAAATATATAAAAATAAAATGTATATAATAAATGCAGCTTTGGGACGGCACGGTGGTACAGTGGTTAGTACTGTCGCCTCATACCTCTGGGACCTGGTCCAGTCTTTGCCGTGATTTAATGTGCGGATTTAAGGCATCGTGGGGTTTCTTCCAGGTCCTTCAGTTTCCTCCCACAGTCCAAAAAACATGCTGTGGTTAATTGGGTTAGTGTGACATCCCTGGGTTGTTCCCTGCCTTGCACCCATAGGCTCCAGACCCCCTGCAACCCTGAATCGGACAAGTGGTTGCAGAATATGGATGAATGCGTAGAAATTATGCTTTCCCAGTTTTTTTTCTTCAGACTTTTACTGTTAAATGGCTTTCTGATTTATGTTATGAATGACTTGCTGGCTTTGTGACAAATTTGGCTTTGAGAAGATTATTCTCATAAGTGATTGTAACATAAGAACATAAGAACATAAGTAACATTCGGGATTAGGATGGTCAGAGACTGTAATTATCCAGAGGCCCGATGACAGAATCCAGCTGGGCAGCTCAAGTCTCTGTGTGCAATTAGGTCCTTCCCTGCTCCTTAAATAAAAACAAACTACATTTGACTCCAGATTATATACCTTAGTAGTTGTCTTAGAATGTTTTAGCTGATTAGTTTATGGTTGATCTGATTACTTCTAGGTTTCTCTTACAGTTGACTTATAGGATAACCATGTGAGTGTTCTTTTATGGAAATGCATCTTCAACAATGCAAACACATGTATTCATTCACATAATCCTTTGATGATTAGACAGTTTCATAAAAATGTGCTCTGTGAAGTCACTGTCATATTATTGAGTGATGACTTCTGATGTCTTTCTCTTCAACAGTAACATCCTTATTTTGAATGATGCTTCAGCAAGACATCAATGAAATTTAGATGAATATGCTGTGATTCTAAAGGCTAAAATGAATATTATATATGAATAGTTTTGATGTTATCAGTCACTCTGTATTTGTGTGCATTACCTACATAATAAATGGCTTTGACATTTATTGTTTTCCCCGTGTGGGGAATACGTACCAAAGCAGATGCTTTCTGTTAATGGAATAACTCAAAAATGTCTTTGACAGATCTTTTTCAAACTTTGCAGGCACACTGTCTGGGTAGTGGGCTGGAACAGATCAAATCTTGAGACAGACTGCCTGCAAAATGAAGCAGCGCCAAATTGTGATAGCAAAAAACTTGCAGTTTCAGAGACTTGATCCCATGAACACAACTCAAAAAAGCATTTGATGAATCTTTTGCAGACACACTGTATTGGTGACAACTGGAACTAATACTTGAAATGAGTGGTAACAATGGGAAGGATAAAAGCAGATGACCTTGTGAACGTCATAAGTCAAAAAGCATATAATGGATCTTTTTACTGTTTTAGGAAAAGATTTTATGGGTGAATTACTACACCTTATTTCATTTTGAGACAAATTGACCAAAAAATGCAGCAGCAGTGCTACGTGGCAGTAAAGTAGGGAAAAGGCAGCTGTAGAAGATTGTATTGTGAATACAGTAACTCTAAACATATTTTGAAGATCTTTTTTCTAACTTTGCAGACACATTTTATGGGTGATAATCCGAAAGTGATCAAATTGTGAAACAGATCATCCCAAAACTGAAGTAGTGCTACATAGTGATGGCAAAACAAAGGACAGTTTCAGACACATTTGACACAATAACTCAAAAAGGATCTGACAGGTCTTTTTCAACTTGTGCAAACACGTTGTGTGGGTGAAGATCTAGGCCTCATCAAATATTGAGACAAATCATACCAAAATTGAAGCAGCACCACATAGTGATGGCAAAGAGAAGGGCAACCTCAGAAACTTGATCTTGTCAGCATGACATCTTAATAATTATTCACATTGTATAGGTTACAATCTGGAACTGTTCAAATTTTGACACAAATTGCACACAAAATTAAAGAATCAGCACTTAGTGACGGCCAGCAGAAGGGTAACAGGGATTAGACACTTGACCTTTTGCAGAGGAAAAATCAGATATTATTACTCCATTTACTCTATTTTATCTTTGATGGATCTTATTACCACTTCACAAAACAGTATATGGATGAAAATCTCCACCTAAATACATACCTGTACACTTCATAAACATCATAAAAATAGCCCCCAAAATTAAAATAACGACAGAGGGCAGCCAAGGGCAAAAATGGAGGTTTGCAATTTATATCTTGGGAACACAGTCATCTACCATCATAATGTATTCCTTGGATCTTTTTGAAAACTTCCCAGTAAATGAAATTCATCACGGGCAACTCAGTGAAATTTACCATGGAGGTATTTAATTGTGTCACTTAGCCCTAGTCCAAAAATCTTGCTAATCCAATATTATATATAAAATGAACATAAGAACATTACATTTTTGTTTAAGTTTTTTTATTGTGGTAAGTTGTGCAATTACATCTGACCATCCCAAGTAAATGGAGCTGAAGTTATCTAGAATGTGAAGGGAACTGTAGTGTACTGTACCGTACAGTACCAAATACTGTACAGTACTACAGTGGCAGTACAGAACTGTATGTACTGTACAGGTATAAAAGTCTCGGACGACACTCGCAATGATTTTGTATACAGGGCCTGCGTAGACCAGTTGCAGATGATGAAATTTAAGTAGCCTCCAAATATCGTACCAAATATCGTACCGTATCATGCATTGCAGTAGTTAGCAAATTCCACAAACGTGCTTTTTTCGTTAAATACATGCTTCGACAACATACTTTGATTACAAAGCATTACAAACTATTACATTTAACCCAAGTAAATGGAGCTGAATTATTCTAGAATGTGAAGGGAACTGTAGTGTACTGTACCGGGGTGTGTTTCCCAAAAACGACAGAAGTTAGCAGTAACAATGCATGGTACTATAGTGGTTCAAACTAACCAACATCCGAAGTACGACTGTTTCCCAAAACCGTCGTACCGCAGTAGTTCGAACTACAATGGTTCCAGTGATGATTGGTCTGACTCATGACTAATCATGCACAAAAACGAACAAACTTTATAATATCAATGGTCCAACTTTCACAGCGGTCACATACAAAAACTCGCGAACTGTGTAATATCATATAAATATATAATAATCACATATATGTCATCAATTTATTGTGTCAGTCACATAACACCAATAATATGAAAAACTCAGAAATAGCAATAGCAGCAAAATAATGAGATGCTTCTTGGGAGTGGTAAACAGAAGAACTTTTAGCTATGTCACTGCATTTTGTGAATGACGCTCCATCTGTAATTACATTGATTTCAGTTCATTGTGTTTCAGTCACACTACGAACACTTACAAATTCCTGGTCCTACGTTGTTGCTTACAGAATGTTAGTGGCTGACTGGGATAGACAGGTGCGTATTATATCCAAACATCACAGACATAATTTCCCGAGTACAAAGGCATGGATTCGTATCTGACCGCTGTTGTGTCATTCTACTCTTCCATTATGGCAATGACACCTGTCAGTGATTAAGGAGTACTTCATCAAAGCGCTGTACTCTTTTCTAAGGCGTCTGTTGTCCCTCTGAAGTTATGTGTGCACAACACCCAATGGTCTGCATAGGGCTACAAATACACACATGTACACATACAAGGGATAATAAAAGTTGTCCTTCAACATGCTTTGTGGTTGTCAGTGACCTCCAGATGAATAAGTAAATTAGGAAATTTGGCACAGGTGGGAAATTATGTGCTGCTTGAACATGCTCTACACTATTTAAAGCCTTATGGCAGTGGGAAGAGGTCCTATACGCCAATGTAAGTATGGCACAGGCACGAAAGCCACAATTTACAGCCGCAGAGCTTGCTGTGGTGGTGGCTACTGCACTGCTGCACAACATGGCTGTCACAGCAAACATCCAGGTGCCTGACGATGAGGAGGTGTTGGCAGAGGAGGCTGAAGAAGGCCATGTTGAGGATGATGAACCGCATCCTGTAGGCCTACAAGTATGACAGCGGTTAATAGAAAATATGTTTGGCCCCTAATGCCCCCCCCCCACCTTTCTCCCCCACTGGCCCTTTTCTTTTTCCCTCCCCATTAGTTTCCCCATTGTTTTGCCATTAAGTTCCCTGTTGTATAACTTACTTCCCCCATGTTTCATTCTATCATGATTTATTATTATTATTATTATTATTATTATTATTATTATTATTATTATTGGGCTTTATTCTTTTCTTTTTATTTTATTAATGTCTTTTTTTATATATATTTCTCTATTTTTTTTTTTACTGTATGTGGCGAAGTGTACCATATGGCACAATGACCACTTGGTGCACAACATTCTTTACTAAGCAATACACACTTACTGCATATGCTACTATAGGGGTAGACATCCTTATTAACCTGTTTGCAGGTTTTTTGGGATAACCGTTCGATCAGTTGTTCAAACCCAGGTGTACGAACTCTTCAGTCGAACAGTCCACTACGTACTACTCTAAGTACAGAGTTGCAGCGAAAAGCTGCATGCCTAAAGGCCCTTTCTGGATAAAATTAGCCACCCCTGTGATAATACAATACTTTGCAGTCTGAGAATTCTCCCTACCGTACTTATGACAGAGACCCACACAACGATTACGTTTCAAACTACATTTTCAGACCACTTCACATAATATGTGATCGTAGAGCTAAATTATTCCTTATTAGGTATTAAAGATTATAAAAATTTTTACTTACACAGTGACTACCCTTCTTAAACTGCATTTTCCACCATTCTCGAGAGCTGTAGTTCGAACTACACAACTTAACGACAGTGTTTGCCATATTTAGTTCAAACTATGGTCGTTTAACGATGCATCGTACTACGTAAGTTCGCAGCGTTGTTACTTCCGTAGATCAAACTATTGTTTTGGGAAACACCTGCGTCATGCTTACATAGTTCGAATCATGCAAGTTGCTAACATAGTTTGCAACTATGGTTTTGGGAAACACACCCCCGTACTGTACCAAATACTGTACAGTACTACAGTGGCAATACAGAACTGTACAGTATGTACTGTTCAGGATAAAAGTTTTGGATGACACAATGATTTTTCTAAATTTTAATACTGCACACGAATATTTATATTGTCATGTTTTTGTACAACTTCTAAAACTTTTACTTGTAAAATTTTTAATACTGTACAGGAAAATACACTAGTAGAACTTGTTTGTTGGCAATTGCAGGCCTTGATATTTAAATATCATGTAAATAAGAGCACTGTCTTGAAAATCAAAACAAACAAAATGGTGCAAGAATGCAACTTTGTACAGAAATGTAAGCACACTTTAAAAGAAATTAACATGTTAATACTGGCATCCATCTATCCATACCTACATTCATTACCCATCCATGCATTCATACACATCCAATTATCCATCCATACATCATAACTATGCAGGGTCTTGGGGGCAGGGAATATCCCAGGATGGGGCGGCAACCCATCACAGCTGATAAGAGCTCTCTCTCCAAAAGCGAAGTTGGCAATGAAGTGTGTTTTAAATAATTATATAGGGGTGGGCAATCTTATCTGCAAAGGACCAGTAAGTATGCAAGTTTTAGGATTAGCCTTTAGGTCATCTGTTCAAACCCAGATGTGAGAACTCTTCAGCCAATTACTCCAGTGAAAACCTGCATACACAACGGTCCTTTCTGGATAACAGTAATGACAATAATAAGGGCAATTTTGAATCATCAGTTCCCCTGAAGTCCCTGAAAGCAGCTTTAAAATTAATTTATTCACTCTTTTGTTTCGCTCAACATATCCATCCATACAGTGGTTGTCCATCGAATGCAAATATGATGTATCGTACCCTACGATTCATGTGTGTGGTCTGAGGAGGCTCTGCAGCCCAGTCTGGAGGCACATAATCCATCCATATAACCATAACACTTATTCAGGGATGGCTTGTGCTGAGACTGGAGCGAGGCCCAGCAGGCACTGAGTATGAGGTGGGGGGCATTTTAGAGACGGCAGAATATGAACCCCCTTTCCTGGAGGTACACAGCTGCAGCATTACCCACTCTGCTGTTATTTTGCTATATGTACAGTATAGTCATTTCTAATTGTTCTGAATAAGATTATGTGAGAATATAAGTTAGACTTTGGTGATTCTGTTTTAATTCAACAAAATTCCAAAAAAAATGTGATTTTGATTTAATTTATATAATCTTCACCCGCGACCCAGTAGGATAAGCGGGTTGGACAATGGATGGATGGATGGATAATCTTTAGTTGGTTAATATTCAAATGTGCACAATTATGTATTATTTAACTGCCATTATAGGCTATATATTCTTCAAAATTACAGGAAGTTTGACAAACAAACCTGATCAACGTTTTAGACTTGTCTAAATTTTGGACATACTTGAATGTTTGGCATATATACATTTGTTTTCTATGACATATATTATGTTGATGCCTTTGTGTTAATTTCAGAAGTAAATTTTTGGATTCTTTCCTCATTAGGAACTTTGGAAAGTACAGTTAACAAAACCAACAAGTGCTATGATGAAATATGACCATGGTTCCATGATGTAATTGCTGCAAAGAAACCAATACTGGAGGCAACAAATAAAATACCAGCTTGGTCCAACAAATACAGATAGTGGAAAGCAGAACAGTGAAATATGCAGATGAGTCCAAATTTCAGAATTTTGGGTCAACCCTTCCTGTCTTTGTGAGAATGTAAAATTTTTGATGTCTGCATGTATGGTTGCATGAGGAAGGAGGTGAGATAGTGTGCGGGGCTTTGCTCACGAAGATGATGATGATATTATGTAAAGTTTAAGGCACACGCTCAGCACAGCTACAAGAGCATTCTGCAGCGACACTCCAACCTGTCTGGTTTGCATTGTGTTGGGGGACATTCTGAGTTCAACATATACCTGAGTCAACAAGGGAGGGGTTTGCATTTCACTTTAACCAATAACAGTCTTCATTGTATAACAGCACCACATTAATTAAAACTAGCATTTCCTGCTAAGTTTCAAGGTGCACAGATTTGTAAAATACCCTTTTTATCGTGTGTGCCTTTTGTTACGGGACATGTTATAGATACAAAGCATCAGAACATGCTTCCCTGCAAAAATATTATGGACCTTGATCAAAGGGCCCACAGACATGTGGTTATGCTGCCAAGGTCAAGCTCAAACCGGCAACCGTCCGATCACAGACACAGGAACAGCATGCCAGGTGGACACCTCATGAAGCTGGAGGATTGCTCAAGGCTACTGTCAAAGCGTGGCTATTTTGAAGAATCTAAATCCAGATTATTTAGATTTAACCTTTTTTGGGCCATTACATAATTGCTTATATAATATTTCATAGTTTCAGCATCTTCAAAATTAATATATAAAATAGTGAAAATAAAAAATCTTACTCTGAGTAAGTGTGTTTCATTTTTTTTCCTGGGACTATGTTTATATAAAAATGTTCAAAATATTTGAGATAAGAAGATTTCTGCATTTTATGCCTTGTGACAGTGGGCACTAGTGGGAAAAATACCTATTATTCTGCTCAATATAAATATAAATTATTTAAAATATAAATATATTCATATAAAAATAGATATAAATATTTGCCCCCATTTGGTCCAGTGATTTATTCTTTACGTCTGACAATGTTTTAGTTTTTTGCCTTCTGATTTTAAATTTTATATTTGATATTACTGTTTGGCCACAGACTCTCTTCTAAAGGGCTTAAGTGTAATTAACTGTCAAAACAATCAATTTAATCAGTGACTGGGCTGATACCTGGCAGATGAAATTTATGTAAGATAATCCATGCAGGGAGCAGACATATAAAGTTAAGATATTTTATGGGTTCCACTGAAATAAAGGTAGCTGATTATGAGACCTTGGTATGTATGTCGATGGTTCCATTTCCCAGTCTCGCCAGTGTGGGGAAGAAATTAAAAAGGCCTGTATGATGTTGGGTTACATCTCTAGGTGTGTGAAGTTTAAGTCAAGGGAGGTGATGCTAAGATTATACAATTCCTTGGTAAGACCCCACCCAGAATATTGTGTAAAGGTTTGGTCACCTTACCTTAAAAGAGTCATTGCTGCCTTAGAGAGGGTTCAATGTAGAGCTACAAGAATGATTCCTGGTCTTAGAGGAATGTCTTATGAGGAGAGGTTTGCTGAGCTGAATCTGTTCAGCCTTGAGCAAAGAAGAATAAGGGAGGACATGATCCAGGTATATAAGATTCTAACAGGTCTGGATGCTGTTCTACCAAATAGTTACTTCAATATTATTTCAAATACAAGAACTCATGATCATAGGTGGAAATTAGCGGGAGAACATTTTAAACTGGATTTGAGAAAGCACTTCTTTACATAGCGTGTAGTTAGAGTATGGAATAGTCTCCCTGTTAGTGTAGTGGAAGCTAAAACCCTGGGGTCCTTTAAATTAGACCTAGATAAGATTTTAACAACTCTGAGCTATTAGTTGAGTTCTCCCCAAACGAACTAGATGGCCCTTTTGTTTGTAAATTTCTTATGTTCTTATATCAGTATATATAAATTCAGCTACAGAATGCTTTTATTGGCTATAGTTACAATTTTCCTGATCAGTTACTTCTATGAATTAATTTCATATCAATACAACTATGAATTAATTATGGGTTCATTCCTGCCTTGTCCCCATAGCCTCTGGGATTGGCTCTGGACCCCCATAACTCTGAATAGGATAAGTGGTTACAGAAAATGGATGGATGGATGGATAATTTATATTCAAACATGCAGAATTTGGAGAGGTTTATCTAGGGACGAATAAATGTTATATATTACGGGCTTATTTCCTCAAAGATGGTTGGTTGGGTATAGTTCAGCTTGAGTGTTGTAACCAGCCTGCTTAGAGAAAATGAGTGAAATGGTGGGACCTCCTATGGACCTGTTGTTCTACTGAAGCCTTTGATGCACACTTTGGAAACAAAGGTGATGTGTGGAGTGCTATGAACGGGAGGGGAGAACAACCTCCTGGCTCATGCTAAACAGTGAGTCTGGCCAGGTTGGACTGTGGATGGACTGGCCTCCAGTGAACACCACCCCCAGGCCTGGCTCAAGGGGTTGGTTCTAGTAATGCTTTGTTGGACTGAGTACTTCTCTTGCCACCTTTCTTTGGGAGTCTTTACAGTTCAGAGTCTTTACTATATATCAAGGGAGGTCCTACCAGGATCTCATGTTCTGGAAATGGGGTAGGCAACCCTGAACTGGAGTGCTGGTCTCTGAATAACTATCTGCCTGAGATCAGATAAGGTTCATCAGAGACCCGGTAGGATAGAAAACCTACTGGATACCGGCACAATAGGATCAGGGTTGCATACCCCTGTTCTGGACTACTGTATATGTATATTGTTAAAGCGTGAAAAACCCTCTGTCATGCTAATCTCACATGTAATACGTTCTAAACTTTCTTTAAGGTCCTCCTAGAGAAGGCAGAGAATGCTTATAAAATCTCCATGCCCCAGCATATCTCCCTCTCTCGTCTGCCTCCTCAGCTTAACAAACATTTAGTGCAGATCATGGTTCAAAATGGCAGCAGTACGGATGAAATCCACCTCAGGACCAGCTGAGGACCCACCTGGAGCACATGAGAATGCTGCACTAGTCAGGGTTCGCTGCTGGTATTCTGAGTGGTTGGCAGGCATCAACTCATCTGTAAGGGGGCAGGTGTGCTTGGTGTGTCTGTTGCGTGACTCTTGAAAAAGCCTTAGCCTGTGATCTCCTGCTAGCTGGATTTTTTAAGCTTAGAACCAGTGTGCTGAACATGGAATTGTCTTTGTAGTGCCAGTGTCTGCATACAGAAGTAGTTCCATGGGGTTTTGTTTATTGAATGCAGGCCTGACATGCAGTTGAACATGCTACAATTGCTATTCACCTGTGATCTGTGTGGGGCTGAACACCATGAGTTGAATTTGAATTTTTTTTAAGTTTTAAGTTAAGAGATTCAGGGTTATTGCTGCAGATTTCAGCATCTGTATTATGTACAAGACTTGGAAAACAATCATTTCTTGTATTAACACTATAAGAGAACATGAATCATATTTTCTAGTTGCAATCCCAGGTGGTCCTACCAGGCTGCATCTAAAATCAAAGACATAAACTTTTACAGGAAAAGAAATATCATTACTAGATCAAAAACAGATCTCTATATTTAAAAAATAAAATAAAAAAAATTAGCCAAACAGTGTGTGTGAGACTTTAAGCACACAGAGCAGATAGCCTTACTCTCAGATTCTTCTGGTTGTTACTTTGGTAGTATTTAATATCTACTGTCAGGGTCCGAGCCTGTCGAACCCTGCCCTCTGTGTCTTCTGCACATTTGGGCAGCAGGTGTTGCTGGCCATCCTGTTCTCCACCCTGACTCCTGTCCTTCAGCCTCAGTGTGCTCTCCCTATTGCATGGCTCTCCGGGTTGAGTGAGTGGCTTAAGGACTGCAAGTCATGGGTTTGAAACTGGTTAATGATCGGTCTTATTTCTTTCTTTGTATTAGAGTTTCTGTTCCCCAGTGTTTTATGTTTCCTTTTGAGTTTCCTGTTCTAGGTTTGCCCTCCTTGTGTTCTGTTCTGGTTTTATGTCATATTTTGTTTTCCTGTTTATTTCCCTAGTGCAGAATTTCCCTGTTTCCCTAGTTTCAGGTCTTTAGTTCCTTAGTTCTGTGTTCATTTGTGTTAGTTGCTTCACCTGTGTCTTGTTGTTCTGTGCCCTTGTCGATTGGTTATTTTTGATAGTACTTGTTATCAATATATTAAAGTGCCTGCCTTTGTTCATTTCCCTAGTTGGTTATTACCTCTGTTACTGTGTGTTGTCTCTCTCTGCTTGGTTTTTCTAGTTCCTGCTCCCTTTGTTGCCTGGTTTCCCTAGCATGTTGATTTATGGTTCCCTGATGTTATTTTGCCCATTTAGTTCTGACCCCTTGTGGAGTTTTCCCTTCGATGTTTCTACTAATTAATAAATTCCTTGTCTCATGAGCCACTAAGTGGATCGTCACCTTCTTTTTCCCACATACACCATGCCACACCGTAACAATCTTACCAGTATTTTACAATATAATTCTGGGGAAGCATACTTGATTTGGGCTATTTTTGGCCATCTAATAGCATAATATGCAGTTCCCCAGTCCATGGTAGTGACTCAAATCTACCTGCAAAAATATTACATTGGAGTTCTGGATGCCCAGCGTGATTCTCTACTTCTGTGATGAATCCTCTGACAGCACCTCCTACAGCAGGCACATGGTTTATACGCAGGGTGAATCATAGAGCCTCCGCTCAGCCCATACAGTATGTGTGTGTGAGCTTCCTCTTTCAAGCACTGCATGAATGTAGCCTGTGCTTGTGAAAATCCCTGTTGGCAAATTAGTAACCCAGTGTCTTTCAAGATATTTTTCATAAATCTGGGTTGCTGTGCTCATTTTTAAAACATCAGAACATCAAAAATTGAAATTATGACATATATTTCCTAGCCAGGGCAGATATAGATACATGTAGGGAACGTCAAAAGATGTTTTTTTTAGAGCATAAATTTGCACGGTATAGCTGGAGCTTGAGGCTGCTACCTTCTGCTGTGAGGCTACCCTGATACAAGGTCTTCAGTTTCTCATTCTGAAGAGCTTAAACTGCCTGCAGCATAATCATAAGGATATATCTGCACCAATCAAGAATGCATCCCCTTTTATGTGCCTGTGTTTGTGAGTACAGAGGGGTGTGAGCAAGAGTGTGTGTCTTTGCTTGAATAAAATAAAATTAAAACATTAATGATGCAATATAAATATAACAAGAATCAAAGCAAAATCTGTTGATAGCATGGGTGAATGTTACTGCAAAGCCGGCAATGTGTCGATAGATGTATTGTGGCTATGATGTGCTCTCTGTATCCACATTTAGCTGTTAATGGTTGTTCATAAATTTGTTGGAAGGTGCTCTTGAGAACAGCAGTTAAGTCTGAAAATAACCTGAGCAAAGAAATTACTGCCAAGTGAAAGTGCATTGCCAGGGTATACTAATTTATTCTGATACTCTAGTGGCAAAACAAATATTGATATAAAGTTCACAACATACAATGCATCTAATTTAGGGGAAAAAAATGTATCAGGCTCAGTTTGTATGTTGTTTTTGTCATAGAATGGAGTTCCATTCCAGCTGAAAGAAATATTAGTGAATGCAGAGACCTTAAATCAAGTTTGTTATTTCAGTATACTTTCTCGTGTAAATTAAAAATGCAAACCTAATTTCTTAACCAAACAATCACAAATAACAAATACATTTACATTCAAACTAAAAATGTTAAAAAAAGTTATTGTCATTTGTAGTTTTATCATTCACATTTGTAAATAGTACATGGGTAGTGCTATGTATATATATACACACAAATGATGTACAGTATAATGTGAATCCCTGAGGCTCAGTGGGTAACACTATGCCCTTGCATCTCTGGGTTTGGAATTCTAATGCTGTCCCTGCTTCTTCTGTGGAATTTGCATTTGCCCTGTGGCACATGGGTATCCATGTGATTAGGCGAACTGCTGTCTGATTTGCCCTGTGGGGCCTACGATGGACTGGTATTGAGTCCAGAGTGTCCCACTGCCTTGTGCCCTGTACTTCCCAGGATAGGCCCCAAGTTGTCTATGGCCACCATACTGCATAAACATTTAAGGAAAAAGCTGTATGTATATGCAGGCATATGTAGTATCTATCAAGGAAAAGAATGTTTGTTCTTTAAAAAGCCTGTGTAGTTTGCAGTCAGGACATGCCCCCGGATACCAGTAAATAGTTGTACTAATAGAGAAAGGGGATTTTGTGTTGGGGAGGGAGCATTTCTCATTTCAGATATGGAATGACATATAGTGTGAAATTTATAGAAAATAATATAGTATGAAAATTAATATAAATTATATAACATAAAAGTTCCTTAGTAGCTATAATGGAGATAACAGCTGGATTAACTTAATTGTGTTGCATTGTCATTCTCGTAGTTAATCTATAAACAATCAGAATCAGAATGTTTATTGCCACAAGACCAAGGCTGGTGTAAATTTGTTTTGACACAGCTATAGTTGGTGACACCATGACAATAGACAATTAACAGTTAGGCATGCATTGATTTATACTGTTTCTCATAAATTCTTGTATGAAAGTAATTAGAACATTCTGATTATTGTTAGAGTTTTGACAGTCTTCCACTCTTCTGTGTGTGACTCAGTGGCTTAGGGCTCTGGGCCTGTGATGGGAAGGTCGGCAGTTCAAATCTTATGGGTGGCAGAACGATGTTACAATTGGGCCCATGAGCAAGGCCATTAGCTATAATTGCACCAGGAACTGGCTGACCCAGCATTCTCAGTTGTTTGTTGTTTTGGAGGGGGAAAAAAACTAAATTGTTTAGACAGCACAGTGATCACTCGCTTCCCATTTAGATATATCATTTTCAGTAGCTGGTTGCCAACTTGTGGCCTGTACTATCACAGGATTAGGTGCTCTCTTGAACAGTTTAGGGTGGTGAAGTTGCTTCTGGCCAAAGCCCTTATACAATCTTGCAGAATATACACCTGAACATGGCATTTCAATTGATTATTTCTCAAGCGGCAACAAACTGAATATCAATGTTTCAATATATAGCCACTGAAAATGTATTAGTTATCATGTTAAATAACTTGAAACAGTAAACCTAACTGTGTAACTGAAGAACGTTTTGCATGAACTTACCATATTCTGTCCGTGGAGTGTTGGTAGCAATCAAGACGAGGAAGAATCTTCAAGGTTCTAAACCTGGCATTTCTACAAAAAGCAAAATCTAATCATTTTTGGTCAGTGTGCTGTGCAGAATCATGACTCTTTCTGCAGAAGTAAGCTTTCACATTTCTCTTTTGTTAATTCCTAAGGATTTCTTCTGTCTGCCAGCATGAGGTCCAGTGGAGTACTGAATAGCCTCAGTGGTGCCCCGGCCTCGTGACTGACCTGTTTGAAAGCCCAGTCCATGGTTCTGTGGAGCAGCATCCAGGCCGAGCGGCAGGCAGCCTCGGTGGCCGCCATGTTCGAATACTAATCGTCCTAGCAAAGCAGAGCCATGACCAGCTTAAAGCGATCGCAGACAGAACGATCTGTCGGAGGTTCTGTTCCCGCCACGGATGAGTTTTATACTCGCCGCCTGCGCCTGCCCAATGGAGGGGCGCCGCCCCCTCGCAGCGAAAGTGCCCACTTGTCTGGGTGCACACCTGGGGTGCCGAAAATGGGTGTACGGGCTCGAGTGGCTGACTGGCCTCCACGTAAGGATGGAGGAGGTGTGTGGCACATTACCGTGGAAACTGACTCCCCCAGCACCGTCGGAGGGACACCGAGTAATCTTTCATCTAAACTTGGCCACTTAGTCAGCCCTCAGGACTCGTCCATGCTGCGCAACATCCAGAATACGCTCAAGAGCAAGATGCAAAGTGCCAGCCGTGGGAAGGACAACCGCTTCCTGTCCCCCGATGGCTATCTCGGGTCCCCTCGCAAAGGCATGCGGCGCATCCGACAACGAAGCAACAGCGACATCACCATCAGTGAGCTGGATGGAGATGGGGCTGAAGGATGGTCCTTTTCGGGGTGGACCCCCATGCATAGGGAGTATGGCAGCACATCCTCTATCGACAAGCATGGCTCCGGGGAAAGCTTTTTTGACATGCTCAAGGGTTACCATAGTGACCTACCAGACCAGCGTAGTTCAGTATCTGAAAAACTGGGGGAGTTGTTTAGCATAGCCCCCAAACTGGCGGGGTTAGACCTCCCCGAAGGACCAATAGGTGTCCAGAGAGGTAGCCCCTCGAGTCGCTTAAAGGAGAGGGAGAAGCCCCTCAAAAAGCGATCAAAGTCAGAAACAGGAGGCGAGTCCATTTTCCGGAAATTACGCAGCGCTAAAGGGGATGGCTGTGATTCCCGAGCCGGATCGGATGCAGAGGATGGCCGGTCTGAGGATGGCGGCCCGCCTGCCAAGCCGTGGGTCTGCCAGAAGGGCTTTGCACATTTTGACATTCAGAGCCTCTTCTTTGACCTGAACACAGCCACTCAAAGTGGACAAGCGGCCATCAAGCGCAAGAATATGACCACTGGCGCCTCGGCTGCCGCAGCTGCCTCCGCCTCTA